>NW_016819184.1:1615928-1654251 GCF_001698545.2 Rhinopithecus bieti | reverse complement strand
TTACGTCCCCGGCCGCCCGGCTCTAGGGGCTCCCGCCGAGTCCTCCCGCCCGCCCGCCGCGTCCGCCCGCCACTTCCTTCCTCCAAACCGGCGAGCCCGCCCAATTCAAACGAAAACGGAGATTCAAATTCTGGCGCTAAGCGCTGCGATTGAACGGGAAAGCGCGGCATGGAACCAATAGGAAGGGCGCCAGGGAGTGGGAGGGGAGGGGGGCGGAAACCGGGCTCCTGGGGCGGGGCTGGCGCGTCCGCGGGCGAGCCATTCATTCATCCCGAGGAAAATACCTGGGTGCAGCCCGGGCGAGGGCGGCTGGCGGAGGGCAGAGGTGGAACACGCTCCCACCGAGATAACCCGTCCTGCCATCCTTTTCTTAAAGGACCAAACACCTGGGACACTTACTCATTGCCAGGAGATTTAAAACTGTTAAAAATTGCAAACAGGCGGGACACGGTGGCTCAGACCGGTAATCCCCGCACTTTGGGGAGCTGAAGCAGGAGGATCCCTTGAGCCTGGGAGTTCAGAATCAGCCTGGGGCACCTGGAGAGACCAATCTCTACAAAAAATTAGCCAGGCATGGTGGCGCGCCTGCAGTTCTAGCTACTGGGACAGTTGAGGTGGGAGGATCACTTGAGCCCGGGCGGTGGAGGCTGCAGTGAGCTGAGATCGCGCCACTGCACTCCAGCCTGGGCGACAGAGCAAAGCCCTGTCTCAAAAAAAATTGAAACCTTCCTCTTCAGTGCATACATCTTACCAAACACAACCAATTATATGGTTTGGTGTGTCTTTTCCAGCTATACGTGTATTCTCTTTTTCAAAAGCACAGAAAAAAGATCATAACATACACAACACGGTTCTATACTTTGTGTTCTCTGCTTTTAAATATCCTGAGGCTATCTCCACCGAGCACATTCTTGCTTTTACTCTCTGATGGCTGCAGAGCACTTGGCTTCGGGAAACCATAATTTACTTAATCTTTACTATTGCCACATATTTAGGTTTACAATGTTTTGTTATTAGAAAACATTCTTCAATTAAAATGCCTTGTACATGCCAAGATGGGTGAATCCTAAAATAATTATACACAGGATTCTATCGGTGGCTTCGGTTGCGCTGGTGGCCATGTGGGCTCAGTGGGCCACCTGGGGTGAAGTGAATGGAGTCCAAACATGGTTTTGGTGACAACCTCCATCTCACCTCCTCCAGCTCCCCAGCAACCCTTGGAGCTTGGCTTCCTTGATCAGGAGCAAGTGTTCTCACTGTGTGGAGGGGACCCCTAAGGGCTTCCTATTCCTTTCAGGGGAGTCCATGAGGTCAAAACCATGTCTCTAATGACCCTCAGTGTTACTTGCCCTTCTCATTCTCATGCTCCCAAGAGTGTGGGGTGCGGTTCTGCAAATACAGAAACAGTGAGGAGACTCCCACTGTCTCCGTTTCAACCAGGTATTACAGAGATTTGCAAAAATGTGAAATAAAGCGCTGTTTTCATTTTGTTGTTGTTTTGGATAATGCAGATTTTTTTTCCATAAAGATAAGTTACTGGTGTTAGCATGAAATAGGTGCATCACTATCTTAAAATGAATCAATCAATGAATATTTTTAAATTCCTCAGCCTTAACTTAAAATATATAAATATAGCTAGCTATAACCCATCCACATTCACAAAACTTCCTGGTGGTTCTCAATAATTCTTAAGAGTGTAAAGAGAACACAAGATTGAAAAGACCTCTGCTCTAGAGCAACTACAAAGTTATCAGCTGCTGATGGAAACAGAGAAACTGGGAAAGAAACATAAAAGCATAGCACAGCAACTCTAAATTGTATGGGCCAAGTCTGATGTAGAAAAATTCAATGCAGGGATACTATTACATAAACATTTTAGGGAGCATGAGTTTCCATGTTCTCCCCGTTAAACGATCAAAGCTCACCACTGCATAACCCCATAAAATACAACTTTTCTCATCCTAATTACTGCTTGTTTCCAGGGACAGTTCTTCCACCCTCATGGATGCAGCCTAATTAGAACTAGAAGGTACTAGGCCAGGTGCAGTGGCTCATGCTTGTAATCCCAACATTTTGGGAGGCCAAGGTGGGTGGATCACTTAAGGCCAGAAGTTCGAAACCAGCCTGGCCAACATGGTGAAACCCTGTCTCTACTGAAAATGCAAAAATTAGTCCAGTATGGTGGTGTGCACCTGTAATCCAAGCTACTCGAGAGGTTAAGTCATGAGAATCTCTTGAACCCAGGAGACAGAGGTTGCAGTGAGCCAAGATCACACCACTGCACTCCAGCCTGAGCGACAGAGTGAGACTCTGCCTCAAAAAAGAACTAGGAGATGCTACAATATCTGTCCAATAATCCAAACACTAGTGAACACAGAGTACCAATTCTCAAGAGACAGCAGGAAATTAAAGGAAAGATACAGGGGAATGGTCAGAGTGGTGGATCTTAGATCCATAGGAGAGCCTATCTTCAAACTGTTTTATGATAGACTTTTGCAGTGGGGCTTTCTGTTGAATTTTAAACTTGGCCCAAAGCCTAAGACTTCATAATAAACGCAGATCTCTGGACTGTGAGGAGAGCCCTATGCCTCCCCTTCCCAGGCTGGCCTCTGGCTCTATGTCTCCCTCCCGTGTGATCAGCGTCTCTAACGGGGTGTGGAACAAAAGCTTGTGGCTAGAGCACCAGAGACCCAAGATGTGCAGGAACAGACTTTCTAGGGGTTATGTGGATCTGGGGAGTCTCAGGGAATCCATTTCCAGATCCTCACAGTTCACACTCTCTCATGCCCAAAATCAGTCAGCCAGAGGACAGGTCTCCAAAGGAGTCCATGCTCCAGGGCTCTTCTCATCCTTCTCACTCCCAACCTGCAGATCTCATCTGCCTGAAACTTACAATGCACATTGCCCCAGGCAACCAATAACGGAAATATCCAACAATTCCCTTAACTGTGTCCATCCATTTGATTAGAGTGTATACTTACAATAAAATTTGATCTTACGTTTCATAAAAATGTAATTTGAAACATTGCAAACATGAATTTAAAAATATTCATTTATTGATCCATTTTAAGATAGTGATAGTGTTGTTTCATCAACTGTTTTAGTAAGTATGTATATAAATACCTGTGTAATATGTATGTGTGTGTATACATAAAAAAGAAGAGACGCTAGGCAAGGTGGTTCACGCCTGTAATCCCAGCACTTTGGGAGGCCCAGGCAGGAGTTGAAGCCAGGAGTTGGAAATCAGCCTGGGCAACATAGCAAGACGCTCCGTCTCTACGAAAATTAAAAAAACAATTAGCCAGGCTGGTGGCGTGGGCCTGTAGTCCCAACGCTCTAGGAGGCTGAGGCAGAAGGATCGCCTGAGCACAGGGAGTGGAGGCCGCAGTGAGCTGAGATCGCGCCACTGCACTCCAGCCTGAGCGACACAGTGAGACCTTGTCTTATAAATAAATAAATAAATAAGAGAAGGCAAGGAAGAGTTTCAGATAAGTAGAAGAGAAGTGTATAAAAGACCCTTTAATACAAAAGTGTGTGAGTTGCCTTAGGATAAATTCGGAGAGGAAAGTGAAGTAGAAACACGCAAAAAGGAGTCGTGCGGGGAGCTACCTTGGAAGACTTTCCATCAGCCTGGGTGAGTCTCCGAGGCGAGGCCCTGCCGGCAAGGGCGGTGTCTTTAGCTCTGGCTCCTGTCCTGTTTGTGAGTTTCCTTCCTGACCTGAGGCTCCTTCCAGCATCACAGCTCCCAGCGAGCAGCCCGGCTGGACGCCCTCGGCTTGGGGGGGGCGCGGGTTTTAAAGTTCATAATCCCTGACCCCGCCCCCATCCCCCGGGGCGGGAAGATGGAGGCTCAGTTCGTGGACACCCTGGGCTTGGCCTCCTGGGCGACTGGCGCCCCCAGAAGTGTCCGTCGCCGCCCCAAACGCTGTTAATCTGGGCGGGGTCTCATCCAGACACCCCCAGAACTGTGTGCTTCAGGTGCCCCCGAGCCCAGGCGAAGGCCTGGATTCCGGCGGTTCACCTGGCTCACTGCCCAGGCCCTGGGACCCTAGAGTGGCTGCAGAGAGGGGCGCTGCACCAATCAAGAAAGCACCAGGGTCCCGGAACTTCACTATCCCTGCCCCTGCCCCATCTCTTCATCACTGTCCCCAAGCGCCCCCCATTTCCAATTAGTGGAGATAAAGACCCTAACTTAGGGTTCCAGGGTGGGAATGGGGGAGGCCGGAAATTGCCCCCCTGGAGAGAAATGGAGGACTGAGGGCCTTGTGAATGGGGCCGTGGCACTCTCTCTAGCTCAAAATTCAGCGGGGAGAGGGGCACACATCTACGAGACCCTGGAGTGTGCGGTTGCTGTCAGCTCCAGCCCTGAAACCCGGGGACATACAATACCCAGCAGCATCTGCCTGGCTTCGACCCGGGCCCAAAGCTGAGCTCACTACCTGGAGTCCAAGCTGAGCTCACTACCTGGAGTCCAAACTCCTGTCCACCCCATGTCCTTGGTTCCCTGGGCAGTGTCCAAGTGACCCACACCCCAGGTCAGAAGCTGGGCTCTTCCTATCCTTCCTTTCACTAATATGGGGGCATAGGGTCGGGGGTGACCAGGAATCTGAGGGTTGCTCCCCCCGACACCCCAGTCTCTATGCCTACTCAGTACCCTGAGCCTTTGTACCTGGCCTGTCTGGGAGGTGGCCTCCATCAGGGCAACTTTTCTGAAGCACAGATGGACCCCACACCTCCTTCCCGCATCAAATTGTGCTAGCGTTTCCATTCCCTAAGTCTCAATCATGAGGATGATGTGATCTAACGCCCTGCTGACCTCTGGGACCTCAACTTAGGCACCACTGTACAGCCATCACCATAGACAAAGTGAGCGCCTGCCAATTAACTCCTAGGCTTACCCCCTTTTAATTGCCTTTAGAATAGAATTCAAACTCCTGGTCAACCCTTGGAGGCCATGTGTGCCCTTGGGTCTCCTGCCTCCTGGCCCCTCTTGATCTCTCCCTGGGTTCAGGCAGCCTGGGCTGCTTCTTTCCTAGAGGGTCCAAAGCTCTTTTCTTTTCTTTCTTTTTTTTTTCTGGTGGAACCTTTTTCTGTCGCCCAGGCTGGAGTGCAGTGGTGTGATCTCAGCTCACAGCAACCTCCACCTCCCAGGTTCAAGAGATTCTCCTGCCTCAGCCTCCCGAGTAGCTGGGGTCACAGGTGTGAACCACCACGCCCTGCTAATTTTTGTATTTCTAGTAGAGACATGGTTTCACCATGTTGGCCAGGCTGGTCTCAAACTCCTGACCTCACATGATCCGCCCACCTCAGCCTCCCAAAGTGCTGGGATTACAGGTGTGAGCCACCGTGCCTGGCCCAAAGCTCTTGGCCCCTGGACAAAAGGGAACTAGGCAACTGATCTCAACTCTCCACCTTTAGAGTAAAAATTGAAACACAGCATCTCATCGAAAAGCAAATGAAATTTGGAAAAACTTGTTTTAATTTAATAAGATACCACTACATGTTTTCGTTATGTGGTATTTGGAAAATATTCTACAAATGTAAAAGGAAGAGAAAGTCACCCAGAGATGCAGAACAGTAGGATCATACTTTTAATGACTATTTTGAATAATCAACATAACATATATATGCATATAAACACCATTTTAATTCTTGTTTTTATTTAGCTTTATAAGATAAATATGTACTCATTTTGAGCGAACATCACTTTAATAATCTTCCCTATTTTCCTATGTTCAAAGAATAAGTTTTTTCCCTGATATTTTATTATTAGCAAAAAGGCTGTGGTGAACATCCTGCGAGAAGTCTTGTTTTGATATTACAGATTGTGTGCTTAGTACAGGTCTCCCAAAATCTAATTGCTGGATCAAGCAACGTTTGCTGCTTCATGACATCAAACTGCTTGCCTCCCGAAAGGACTGTGACATTTTCTCCACTCAGTTCAATGCCTGGGAATGCCTATTCACTACCAGTCCTTTGGATTCTCACCGGAAAAGTCTCTGCTAATTTGGTAAGACAAACAGGGAATATTGTTTCAATATGATTTTAAAATTAATGGGAAGGTTGAACACTTTTGTCTTCTTAAACTTCCCCCTTTTTGTCTTTTGGTCAAAAATATTTGCGGCTATTTGCCTAATTCTCTGTGAATGTCTTAGAGTTTTCCTTATTAACTTATTTAATGAGTGTATATACCCTTGTTCTGCAGAGTGACTCATTTTGAAAATCAGTCATCACGCTGAAAACTATTTAAAGCTACTTTACTGGATTACTTGGGAAAATGTGGGTAAGGACATTGCTCTAGCTCATAAAGCAAATTCCATTTCTTACTGACATACATAGTGGGAGTAGATATGAGAGGAGTGAGGTTTCAAAGCCACCTTCAAAGATGATCCAAAAGCCAATAGTAAGAATTTCAGAAAAGAATCACTGGAGTATAAAATGGAAAAGAAAAAGTAAAATAAGGTTAGAAGGGATATTGGGGTACACATTGATTCCTGTGCAGGAAGGGCTTCAGTTCAACTGGGGAGATTAGTATATCCACAGTAAATTACCACACAGGACTACACCAGCAAACTGAGATATTCAAAAGATGATTAATGAAGTCATTGAAATAAAGTTATAATTACAAGCAATTAATAATCTATTACAAAAGTTTATTCTTTCCAATGCTAAATGTTTGAGTAACCAAGAACTTGAAACTTCCAAGACTGTGGGCCTCATGATTCTTGGACTCTCTGGGGCAGAGGGCACCTGCGTCCAGCACGTTGTAATTCTCCCTCCTTAGGGTGAGGAGTGTCTCATTATTGAAGCGCCTCTGGAAAGGAGATATCACAAACCATTTTTTAGCATCTGCTTCTTTAAAATAAAAGGAAACTATATGAGTTTGAATTTAGAGATTTATACTACTTGAGGACAGAATGTCAACGATAATGACCAATATCCTAATTATTGGTTCAGACAAATTTCTATGTTATAATATAAAAATCAGTTTCGCTTCAACAAGATCTTTAGAGATGACTAATAATAAATGGAACCCAGGTGCCAAGATAACATTCTGCATAAGGGAGACAGGAGAGTGGGGGGTAGAGAATTAGAGAAAGGAAAGCCAAGGAAAGACAGTGCTGTCTGGATCATACAAGCATTTGGAGTCAAAAATATGAAAACTACTTTCTTTTATTGAGAACTTCCCATTAGAAGGATGTTCCTCACATGGAAACTGAGTCTTACAGAAGTTACCAAGTCACATGGTCAATATTTAGCCCTGGATCTTAAATATACAATTAGCTTTTTCCAAAATTCATCACCAAGATGGAGATCACGATTCCAGTGCCCTTTCAAGTTCACTGAATTGAAGTTTCACGTATGTCTCTGTTCATGTCAAGGAAGTCAAAGCAGATGGTATTGTCTCAGACGGCTCAGAAGATCATGTTTCCTGGAAAATATGTAGTAGAATTCCTTCTCCAAAAGTGTCCTGGAAATAATGGCAGAAATGCAACTGAGCCCACTGCAGGGGATTATGAAGAAAATCCTAGGGTAATATTAGTGAACTCTAATGGAGAAAAAAGTTTCTTTCCTGTAAACAATGTCTTGAGAATAGCAAAAACAAAAGAAAGAAAGAAAGAGAGAGAGAAAGGAAGAAAGGAAGAAAGAAAGGAAGAAACGAAGAGAGAAAGAGAAAAAGAAAGAAAGAGAAAGAAAGAAAGGAAGAAAAGAAAGGAAGGAAGGAAGGAAGGAAGGAAGGAAGGAAGGAAGGAAAAGAAAAAAGAAAAGAAAAGAAAAGAAAAAAAAGAAAGGAAGGAAGGAAGGAAAGAAAGAATCTTTAGGGAGCTTCGTAAGTCAATCTTTAGGGAGCTTCGTATGTCAATAAAGGAAGAATTTGATGTAAATTTTTAAAAATATTCTAAAGAATAGTACAAAATTGGGATCACGAATTCATTATTCAACAGTAAAAGAAAGGGCTGATGTTACAGAGAGAGACACAACTATCAGTCTCACTTAAATTAAGACCATTAGGCCGGGCGCGGTGGCTCAAGCCTGTAATCCCAGCACTTTGGGAGGCCGAGGCGGGCGGATCACGAGGTCAGGAGATCGAGACCATCCTGGCTAACACAGTGAAACCCCGTCTCTACTAAAAAATACAAAAAATTAGCCGGGCGAGGTGGCAGGCGCCTGTAGTCCCAGCTGCTCGGGAGGCTGAGGCAGGAGAATGGCGTAAACCCGGGAGGTGGAGCTTGCAGTGAGCTGAGATCGGGCCACTGCACTCCAGCCTGGGCGACAGAGCGAGACTCTGTCTCAAAAAAAAAAGAAAGACCATTAGATCAAAGACATTCAATGAAATGCTGGATGTGAATTTAGGTCAGTGTAGTCACCACTATCCTAGCAGACATTAAAACAAGTCTGTTCTGCCTTTTCAGATTCTGCCAAATCAATCATTTGTAAAGCAGTCAATTCACACACGTGTGTGAGAGCTGTGGCCGCAACACTGGCCTCTACAGAGACTGTAACTTCATGCTAACAAGTACCTTTGGCATCAGCCACAAAAATTTAACTATTCAGCATTCTTGCTTTCTTTCTTTTTTTGAGACGGAGTTTCACTCTTGTTGTCCAGGCTGGAGTGCAATGGCATGATCTCAACTCACTGCAACCTCCACCTCCCAGGTTCAAGCAATTCTCCTGCCTCAGCCTCCCGAGTTGCTGGGATTACAGGCATGTGCCACCACGACCGGCAAATTTTGTATTTTTAGTAGAGACGGGGTTTCTCCATGTTGGTCAGGCTGGTCTCGAACTCCCTACCTCGTATGATCTGCCCGCCTCAGCCTCCCAAAATGTTGGGATTACAGGTGTGAGCCGCCATGGCCAGCCTTCAGCTTTCTTTTAAACTAGCTACATCAAATATTCCCCGAGAAGAACAGTAACTGAATTTAATCAGGTACTATAGATTTATTCAAATGATCGAGGATACAGGAGTAGCTAAATTTGATATGACTTTAGTACCACTTTTATTTCTTTAGATATTTACGATTGAGTGCGGGTTGAAGGACACAAGTACTTCCCACTGAACAGGAGCTTTTACATAGTGTTATTTACATTACGGAAGCATAAAACCTTTGTTCACTCTACTATTAAACAAACTCATTTGAAATCCAGACATGATCACTCTTCTGCTTTATTAAATTTTGTTGAATTAAAGAGAGACTGAAGACACCTACCTATAATGTTAGTATGAGGCATAACATAATGAGTAACCCCAAACTTCTGGTGCTTTATGAATAAAGTCTTCATAATATGAATTTACTCTTTGAGATGGAGTTCTCGAGACAGATATAAAAAAGTAGCTACAAACAAAAAGTATATGGCTTAGATTAATACTTCGTTCATTAGTATAACTGGGAACTGGTAATGTGATACTATAATGTGTTTTGAGGTCCCTGCAACACGGTGCAAAAAATTTCAAAATATTCCTTGCTCAAAAAAAATAAAATAGCAAATTACTTACCTTCTTTGGATTTTAGGAACATGACTTGCTGTTCTGAACTCCTTAGTGCTTGGACTCAGTCTACATTGTTTGCCCTGAGACTCTACCTCTCAAACATATGAAAGATATATTTTGAGGCCGGGCACAGTGGCTCATGCCTGTAATCCCAGCACTTTGGGAGGCCGAGGTGGGTGGATCACTAGGTCAGGAATTCAAGACCAGACTGACCAATATGGTGAAACCCCTTCTCTACTAAAAATACAAAAATTAGTTGGGTGTAGTGGCACACACCCGTAGTCCCAGCTACTCGGGAGGCTGAGGCAGGAGAATTACTTGAGCCTGGGAAGCAGTGGTTGCAGTGAGCCAAGGTCATGCCACTGCACTCCGGCCTGGGCGACAGAGCAAGACTCCATCAAAAAAAAAAAAGAAAAGAAAAGAGAGGGAGAGAGAGAGACAAAGGAAGGAAGGAAGGAAGGAAGGAAGGAAGGAAGGAAGGAAGGAAGGAAGGAAGATTTTGAGTTACTTCTTTGATACATTTTGAGTTACTTCTTCTCTGTTTTTGTTGTTGTTATTTTTCTTTTTTGAGTTGGAGTCTCGCTCTGTCCTCCCGGGCTGGAGTGCAATGGTGTGATCTCTGCTCACTGCAACCTCTGCCTCCTGGGTTCAAGCGATTCTCCTGCCTCAGCCTCCCAAGTAGCTGGGATTACAGGTGCCCGCAGCTAAGCCCAGCTAATTTTTTTTTTTTTTTGTATTTGTAGTGGAGATGGGGTTTCACTTTTTTTTTTTTTGAGACTGAATCTTGCTCTGTTGCCCAGGCTGGAGTGCAGTGGCACAATCTCGGCTCACTGCAACCTCTGGCTCCTGAGTTCTAGCAATTCTCCTGCCTCTGCCTCCTGAGTAGCTAGGACTATAGGCGTGAGCCACCACACACGGCATATATATGTGTATATATAGAGAGAGTAATATATAGTATTACTATATATATAATATATATATTATGTGTGTGTATATATATATAGTAATTTTAGTAGAATCGGGTTTTCACCATGTTGGCCAGGCTGGTCTCAAACTCCTGACCTCAAGCAATCCATCCGCCTTGGCCTCCCGAAGTGCTGGGATTATAGGCGTGAGCCACCATGCCCAGCCTTCTTCCTGGCTTTTAATCTGGTCTCTTGTGAGGAGGTTGCCCACACTTTTCTTCCCAACTTTCCTATCTGTTACGTAAGTCAGGGACAATGTATAGTTCCTTCCAGACTTCCATATTCTACTTTCATTGATCTTGGACCTAGAAGTCGGTTTTGTAGCTCCATTTTTGGAGTTTTCTTTTTTTCATTATCTTCTTTCCATTTTCATCTCCTTTAAATTGCTTTCTACTAATATAGGAAAACTAGGGGTGTATTGTTCTTTATTGTGTATGTTTCTTGTTCTTGGACACGAAGCCATTCCCTGGGGAAATCAGAAGACGTCTACAAAATTCCGATAATGATGGAAACAAATCTCAAAATTCAACTAAAAGTAAACTCAAAAAGACATGCATTTAAAAATGTTAGGCTGATTAATTTTTTAAGATGTCAGTAATCTAAGATATCCAATATGATGCTTTGCCAATTTATGAACAAGAAAAACCTGATTATAACAGCTTACATTACAGCCAAATGCCCCATTACACAGGCATCGAATGAATTTCAAACACATAAGACAGATCAGTAAAAAATATAGCCATATCGGATCACAAAGCAAATGCCAACACATTTCAACAACTAGAAGCTATTGAAATGTCCATCCAGAATGATAAAATTGTGTATAATTATGTATATTATTTATTTCTCTTTCTTTTTTTTTTTTTTTTTTTTTCCCAGAGACAAGGTCTTGCTCTGTCACCCAGGCTGGTGTGCCTTGGCACAATCATAGCCCACTGCAACCTCAAACTCCTGGGCTCAAACGATCCTCCCACCTCAGCCTCTGAGGAGCTGGGACCAGAAATACACACCCTCAGGACTGGCTAATTTTTAAATGTTTTGTAGAGATGGAGTCTCACTGTGCTGCCCAGGCTGGTCTTGAGCCCTGGGCCTCAAGTGATCCTCCCATCCTTGGCCTCCCAAAGTGTTGGGATTACAGGCATGAGCCACTGCACCTGGCAGGTATATTATTTCAATCAAATAGTTAATGTAAACAAATGACAACTACAGTCAATATTTTATGATTCTCGTAAAGGCTAGAGACATCAGACATAATTACATACTTTATTATTTAATTTTTATGAAGTTTAGTAATGTCAGACAAAATATAGTGTTCAAAGATGCACGTTTAAAAATAAAACTCAGGCTGGGCACTGTGGCTCACATCTGTAATCCCAGCAGCTTGGGAGGCTGAGGCAGGAGAATCACTTGAGGTCAGGGGTTTGAGACCAGCCTGGCCAACATGGTGAAATCCTGTCTGTACTAAAAATACAAAAATTATCCAGCTGTGGTGGCGGGCGTCTGCAGTCCCAGCTACAGGGGAGGCTAATGTTCTGTGCAGGAAATGCATGAGGGGAGAAGAAAAGGCACACACACAATACCTTTAAGGGTAAACAAGCTTTACCCCATGTAAATGGCAATGCAAATATAATAAGGAAATGGTATAATAAGCAAAGATATAATAAGAAAATCAATATAATAAGCAGATTCATATAATAAGCAAATTGCAATGAAAAGAGGTGAAGCGAAAAGATATTTACACTCACCAGACTGTGGAGGATTCACCACCAAACTGGGAAGCAACATCCTGGGCTCCAGAGTCGGCCCCTCATCTGTGCAGACAAGGAGGAGGCTCATGAAGCTTCCGCATAGTCTGGGACCCTAGCTCTTTTTGTAATGAGTTGTTGGGCAGAGGTTCACTTACGAGGGCCCTTCGTGACGGGGCTCAAAGAACACAAAAGGTCGACTTGTTTTGCAATTATCTATTGTTTTTCGATAACTAACATATAGGAATAGATTGAAATAGGGATTTCTCTGAAACAGTGCTGGACGAACCCCTCAAGGAGCTTACACAACCTCTTCCGGGACTTGGTGACCATTGTTTCTGTCCACATCCAATTGAGTTCGCATGTAATATTTAACTATTCTTCCACAAGGCTGAGGCAGAGAATCGCTTGAACCCAGGAGTTTCAGTGAGCCGAGATCATGCCACTGCACTGCAGGCTGGGTGACAGAGTGAGACTCAAATAATAATAATAATTATAATTAAGAACAATTTAAGGCTGGGCGCAGTGGCTCACGCCTGTAATCCCAGCACTTTGGGAGGACGAGGCGGGCAGAGATCGAGACCATTCTGGCTAACACGGTGAAACCCTGTCTGTACTAAAAATACAAAAATTAGCCGGGCGTGGTGGCAGGTGCCTGTAGTCCCAGCTACTCGGGAGGCTGAGGCAGGAGAATGAGGTGAACCCAGGAGGCTGAGCTTGCAGTGAGCCGAGATCATGCACTGCACTCCAGCCTGGGTGACAGAGTGAGACTCCGTCACACAAAAATAAATAAATAAATAAATAAAAATAAAACTCAAAGTATTTTTTACAATGTTATAAAAGCCACAGTGATAGACTCTGTGATGAGAGAAAGAAGTCGTGGTTAGAAGATAGGATGGAAGAAGCCTCTGGAAGAAATGTTCTATTTCATGACTTGGTTTAGTTACATGAGTGTTTGCTTCCTGATAATTGAAACTCTAAGACTCACGCAGAGTTTTACATTCAGCCTTTTCCACAAAGTGAGTTCTTTTAGGACCAGATCACCTCTTTGGCCTAGTTATCTGTACCCAAATCCTTGAATTTGATATTTAAGTCCAATTTCTCATTTTTTGAATGGATCCAAATTATACCACAGTGGCATAAATTTTTTTTGAGCTGAAGTCATTTGAGAATCAACAAATGCAGACAGAAGTTTGTCTGAATTACACCCTAGCCTCACCCTATTATCAGACTGTTAAGTTTACAGATAAGCCCATATCTTCAGCTATTGACTAGCCACTTTCTTTTGGGCCCTTCTGAGAATGGATATTAACAAACAAAATGAATACACTGTGTCTTTTCTCTTGTTTATCTCTCTTTTTAATCTGGTTTTTGTCATTTATTTTATTTTTTAAGTCAGGGTCTCACTCTGTCACCCAGAGTGGAGTGCAGTGGTGAGATTTCAGCTCACTGCAACCTTCATCTTCTGGGCCCAAGTTCAGCCTCCTGAGTAGCTGGGACTATAGGTGCACGCCATCATCGCCATCATGCTTGGCTAATTTTTGCATTTTTTTTTTTTTCCAGAGACAGGGATTCACCATATTGCCCAGGCTGGTCTCCAACTTCCGGGCTTAAGCAATCCACCCATCTCCGTCTCCCAAAGTGCTAGGATTAAAGGTGTGAGCCACAGTGCCAGGCCAGTTTTTTGTCATTATAATTTGCAAGACTCCGATCACTGATTCTAAGAGGCTAGAGGAAAAATTATTTCTTTCTGACAAATTCTAGGTCTATGTGCTATTCCATTTGGAAAATGTATTGAGAATTACAATCCGAAACATGTTAACATTCATCAACATTAAAGAGGGATCACTGTTGAACTGTTTCAACGGTTTATGATAAATCACAATATGACATTAATTGTTTGCAAAATTAGCTTTTACCTACCTGAAGGATTGATCAACAGTAGTTATTATATTTCCATGTTTTAGCTGTACAGGCTCATTAATATCAAACCCAATTAACCATGTTGGATTTGTGAAGTGGAAATGAAATAAAATGGCCTATAAGTAGAAAGAAGAGAACAACTGGTAACTAATCAATAGGTAGAAAGTGAAAGGAAAAGCTTTAAAAATGGGCTTTCAAAAGCCCTGCTCTTTCATCTGCATTTTGCAATGTTGATGTGTTGCTACAGGAAGCTGGCTGCAGATGTCACATTCCACTCCCCTTATTTCAAAAGAATGGAGATTTTTGTCTGGTTATAGCACCTTCTAAACCAATTACATGAATTTTTATTTTATTTCTTTCTTTTCTTTTTTTTTCAAGACAGAGTTTCATTCTTGTTGCCCAGACTGGAGTGCAATGGCACGCTCTTGGCTCACCGCAACTTCTGCCTCCTGGGTTCAAGTGATTCTCCTGCCTCAGCCTCCCAAGTAGCTGGGATTACAGGCATGTGCCACCATGCCTGGCTAATTTTGTATTTTTTTAAGTAGAGACAGGGTTTCTCCATGTCGGTCAGGCTGGTTTCGAACTCTCGACCTCAGGTGATCTGCCCACCTCGGCCTCCCAAAGTGCTGGAATTACAGGGGTGAGCCACCGCGCCTAGCCCTGCATGAATTTTTCAAACAAACAAACAAACAAACAAACAAACAACAAATTCACTAGAATTTTTTTTTTTTTGAGATGGAGTTTCACTCGCATTGCTCAGGCTGGAGTGCAATGGTGCAATCTCAGCTTACTACAACCTCTGCCTCCTGGGTTCAAGTAATTCTCCTGCCTCAGCCTCCAGAGTAGCTGGAATTACACGCAACTGCTACCATCTCCGGCTAAGTTATTTATTTATTTATTTATTTATTTATTTTATTTTTAGTAGAGATGGGGTTTTGCCATGTTGTACAAGCTAGTCTCGAACTCCTGATCTCAGGTGATCCGCCTGCCTTGGCCTCCCAGAGTGCTGGGATTAGAGGCATGAGCCACTGCGCCAGACCTGAAAAAAAAATAACATTGACTAGTATGTTTGAACAGTAAATATAATGATATAAATGAATAACTTATTGGGCAATGTAAGTGATTTTTCATTTTGCTAATGACTTTTGTAAATATTATATCAGTAACTATTTTAAACACTAGAAACTAAGAGTACTTAAAATCACCATAAAATACAAAAATACAAAGTTGAATTGCCTTTTATGAAAACAGCTGTGCTAAATGACAAATAAGGCGTACTTGAGGTCAGTGTGGAGAAAGATAAATTATTGTTAATACTTTCCGCTTTTGTCCTCAAAACCACTGTGGGTTTAAAGTTTAAGTTATCTCTACAAGTGCTGTTTTTTATGCTAGCACTTTACTATGCTTTAGTATCTTCTTTTACAAAAAACAGGATCAATTAGTACCTCAAAGTATTGTTCAAATAAATGAGTTATTCATGTCCTTCTTGTCCCGACACCTAGTAAATGCCCTTGTATGGTAGCCTGCGATTATTGTCTAAGCCCACACTGACAGCCTCTATAGTCTCCTAACTTTTAAGTTACTATTCTGTTAGGTCTGAGAACATGTTACCTAGATTAATCTCCTCTTTCCACAAAGAGATAACAGTAGCAGTTCCACCAGAAGAGAAAATTCCTAAGATCACATTAAACTCACTAAAAGAGTTTATAGTAAGGTTCCTTGTGTCTTTGGTGTTCCTGTTCCATCCTGTGATTTTTTTTTTTTTTTTTTTTTTTTGGTGACAGAGTCTCGCACTGTCATCTGGGCTGAGTGCAATGCCGTGATCTCGGCTCACTGCAACCTCTGCCTCCTGGGTTCATGAGATTCTCCTGCGTCAGCCTCCTTAGTAGCTGGGATTACAGGCGCACGCCACCACGCCCGGCTATTTTTTTTGTATTTTTAGTAGAGATGGGGTTTCACTATGCTGGCCAGACTGGTCTTGAACTCCTGACCTCAGGTGATCCACCCACCTCAACCTCCCAAAGTGCTGGGATTACAGGCATGAGCCACTGTGCCGGCCCATCTTGTGATTTTAAAAGTTTGAGGAAACTGGCCGGGCACGGTGGCTCACGTCTGTAATCCCAGCACTTTGGGAGGCCAAGGCAGGAGGATCACCTGAGGTCAGGAGTTTGAGACCAGCCTGGCCAACATGGTGAAACCCCATCTCTACTAAAAATACAAAATTAGTGGGGTGTGGTGGTGGGTGCCTATAATCCCAGTTACTGGGGAGGCTAAGACAGGAGAATTGCTTGAACCTGGGAGGGAAAGTTGCAGTGAGCCAAAATCACGCCACTGCACTCCCGCATGGCAACAAGAGCAAAACTCCATCTCAAAAAAAAAAAAAAAAGAAAAGAAAAAAAAAAATTTGAGGAAACTGTATAATCTCTTCTCTGTAAAAATCTTGGCATTAGAAGAATGTCTCCTCCTAACCATGTCACCCGACCAAACACTTCAAAATTGGTTTCTAAATTATAAAATCTTGAATAGAAATATACTAAAGTGTCACCGTATAATAACTAAAATGATTACCATTGGAGACCAAAATGTGTTGTTGTTGTTTTCCAAGAGAAAGGAAGCTAGAGAAAATGAACAGCTTTTTGAAACCCAGGGAGATAATTTAATTTTTAGGTATCAGAACATGTCAGCAAAAGAGAGACTGTCTCAATAGAACTGAGAAATCGTTTGGAAGGGGTCATTATACATCAGTGCTTCTAACCTCTGTGTTATCGACATTTCCCACCAAGCAGTGCCTCACTGTGGGGTGCAGTCTTATGCATTGCCGGGCACTTAGCATCCCTGACCTCTGCTCGCCGAAGACAGTGGCCAGACTCTACCTCATCCTGACAAAGAAAAAAATCTACTGTCCTTGCAAATAAATGTCTCCTGGGGGGCAATATGGCCCTTGGTTAGGAACCAGTGTTGTCTACTGATTTCAAACCCAAGTCTCCAGCTCACATTTCTGCTGGACAGTTCGTTACCAGAATGCTGAGTACTGATCATGTCTTATATGCCGAACACCAAACCTGGCCCCGCATACATAGGAACAAGACGTTGCTTGCCCTTGGGGAACTGAGTCTGGTGGGAGAAACAAACCCAAAATTCATTCCTGATGTTGTATGTTAAGAAAGACAAGTTTTCATTCAAGGGTTCATCTAAGTTGACATTATTTTGTTTCTATTTTTTGTTTTTATTTTTTTGAGACAGAATGTTTACTCTGTTGCCCAGGCTGGAGGGCAGTGGTGTGATCTCAGCTCACTGCAACCTGTGCCTCCTGGGTTCAGGCGATTCTGCTGCCTCTGCCTCCCAAGTAAGTGGGATAATAGGCACATGCCACCACACCTAGCTAATTTTTGCATTTTTAGTAGAGATGGGGATTCATCATGTTGGCCAGGCTGGTCTTGAACTCCTAACCTCAAGTGATCCACCTGCCTCAGCTTCCCAAAGTGCTGGAATGGATTATAGGCATGAGACACAGTACTTGGCCTTATTTTATTTTTATAAATGGTATCTTGCTTTTTTACCCAGGCTGAACTCAAAATTCTCTGGGCTCAAGGGATCCTACAGCCTCAACCTCCCCAGTAGGAGCTAGAGCTGTGCAGATGTGAGGTGGCATTTCACTGAAATCTGAAGAATGGAAATAAATCACTCATGTAGGATGGTGGGGAGAACTTTCCAGTAACGAAGTTCAAACAGTGTAAAAGTGCTAACGTGAACAAGGGCTTGGAATGCCTCGGGTGGGAGGAACAAGGTAGGGGATGGAGTTGGGAGGATGAGGCAAGACCAGGATGGGCTTCAGGCCTAGACCACACAGGGAGGGACCCCTTCTGAGGCCTCTGGAGGGACACACGTTAAGAGACTGACAGCAGTGCTGTTAGTGACTGTGCCTGTTATACAGGGACAGCGTTATTACCATCACCAAGCAGGAAGGCAAGAGAAGAGGAAACCTTCCCAAATCACAAAGAGGGGACTTGTCCTCCCATTTTCATATTTCCACAAAGAGCTGAGAGCCATTCAAGGCCTCCTGTCTTCATTCTCGTAGTGGCCCAGAGTAGCCAGTGGTGCCCGGTGAGGAAAGATTCAGGTAAATACACTGTCCTCTGAAGCCGCCTATAGCCAATTAGGTTTAAAGTTATCTACCTCTTTTTCCATTGCAAGATTTTTTTTTAGTCAAATCAATTTTAAAATTTTGGCTTGATTTAAACAATCATACACAGAGGGTGGGGAAAAACAGAAATAAAACTTTGTAACTATAAGCATTATTTTAAAAATTCTATTTGGCCCTAACACTCTCTTGATTGTGGTGATGGTTTCAAGAACATTCAACTTTATTAAATTTTACCCTTTGAACACATACAAAGTTTTCTGTATTCCAGTTAGACCTTAATAAAATTGTGCTTAAAAAACCAAATAACCAAAACCAAAACAAACAAACAACAACAACAACAAAAACCAGATAAACAAACAAACAAAAAAAAAACCAACCACCCTGTGCATGCCATTTGGTAGTCTTTGGGAAATACGCATGGTCGACTCATAGCCATTAATCTATTAAGTCAGAGGATGTGTACATGTAAAATTGTTATGTGTATTCTTAAATTGCCATCTTCTATGTTTGAGCTAATTTTTCTCTTTCACCAATAAGAAACCAAAGTATCATTTTTTTTCCATTGAAAGACTCAAGTGTGGCTGGGCACAGTGGCTCACGCCTGTAATCCCAGCACTTTGGGAGACCAAGGCAGGCGGATCACGAGGTCAGGAGATCCAGCCCATCCTGGCTAACAAGGTGAGACCCCATCTCTACCAAAAATACAGAAAATTAGCCGGGTGTGGTGGTGGGTGCCTGTAATCCTAGCTACTTGGGAGGCTGAGGCAGGAGAATGGTGTGAACCCGAGAGGCAGAGCTTGCAGTGAGCCGAGATCATGCCACTGCACTCCAGCCTGGGCAACAGAGCGAGACTCTGTCTCAAAAAAAAGAAAAAAAAAAAAAAAAAAAAAGAAACACTTAAGTGCTCAAGTGTCTGGGATGTTGCCTCCATCCAGGCAAATTTTGTAAAGTACCTATGGACCTGCACCTTTGATCCACCTTGAATTCTGATAGTGCTTCCTCATTCTGTGTGTCTCATCTCTGAAGAGGTTGGGATGTGGTCCTGCTGACGTCTGGTACCTCAACGTAGGTGCCTCTGTACAGTGAACATAGACTTAGTGAATGCCCAAAAATCCACACCAGGCCATGTTGCTTCCCAGCTTACTCCATTCAGAGGCTTCCAACTGATTTGATTTTATTTATATATTTATTTTTTGGAGACAGATTCTCACTCTGTTGCCCAGACTGGAGTGTGGTGGTGCAATCTCGGCTCACTGCAACCTCTGCCTCCCAGGTTCAAGAAATTATCCTGCCTCAGCCTCTCAAGTAGCTGAGACTACAGGTGTGTGCCACCACACCTGGTTAATTTTTGTATTTTTAGTAGAGACAGGGTTTCACCATGTTGGCCAGGATGGTCTCGATCTCTTGACTTCATGATCCGCCCGCCTTGGCCTCCCAAAGTGCTGGGATTACAGGTGTGAGCCACCGTGCCTGGCCAAAAACACAATCCCAGTTGCTTTTAGAATAGCATCCGAACTCCTGTCTGGCCCTCTGAGGCCTTGGCCTTCCTGCCTCCAGGCCTCTTGATCTCTTGATCCAGTCCCTGTGCTCAGTTCCCTGGGCTTCTTCCTTCCTGGAGGTGCCAAGCTCCTTGTACCTCAGGGCTGTTGATTCTGCTGTTTCTTACACTGGAATCTTTCCTGGAGGAGGGAGAGGAGGTGAGCTTTGCAACTGGATGAGCCACTCCTGCAGCAGGTATTGTGAAGCCTCCAGAAGAGGAATCAACCTGGATGTACCCTGACTGGTGAAGACGTGCTCCAGCCACAGGGGTTTCTGCATCAGCCCACCTGCCTGCGCACAGATTAACCACCTGGACAAAAGGGAACCAGGGCATAGATCTCAACTCTCCAACTTTAGAAAAAGCCACTGAAACAAAACATGACAAAATTTATGTAAAGTATGGGCTTATGAGTATATAGGCACATCTGCTTTTATTAAAAAGAAGCTACAGGAAGACAAACCATACAATGTAAATAAGAGAAGGGAGGGGATAGGGATAGAAGCGCAATTTCTCTGAACTGTCTTCTTTGATGGACTTGACATTTGAACCCTATGAATATTTACATCAATATAAAACCAATTGA
This sequence comes from Rhinopithecus bieti, assembly GCF_001698545.2. Lineage (NCBI taxonomy): Eukaryota > Metazoa > Chordata > Mammalia > Primates > Cercopithecidae > Rhinopithecus > Rhinopithecus bieti. Next base: position 1,633,861 of record NW_016819184.1, on the reverse strand, counting down.
ATCAATAAAAATGAAAAAAGGAAACTCTAAAAGTAGAAATTAAAATAAAACTGTATCACACAGCTGCATAGAGAGGAATAATTTAGTCATTTTAAACACACCAATGTAAGGAGACTTCTCTAGATAGACATTCTCTGAGGATAAAATGAACTGAAAACCAAGATCAATCAGTTTTCAAAAATTGCATTGGTAGTGATATTGATGTTTTTCTGAACCTATATGACAGGTTGAGGCAAATAAGTGATTATTGAACATCACTAGGAATAGGAATTTTTTAGCCTAAGAATAAAGCAATATGAAGTCAAAAAGTTGTGTTTTGTGACCACTGTGCAAAAGCAGAAGGAGGTCCCTACCCCAAATTTGGTTTGGGTAGCAGGACTGATGGTGCCACACATCCACCCAGAGGGTATGGGAAGGGTTATTATTACTCACATAATTGAGCTCTTTGAGCGGACAGACAGGCCTCCCAGGTGGGTGTGAAATGGTCTGAGAGAGCAGGGAAGGATCTGGCTTGTGGTTATGGCTGGGGCCTGTTGAGAGCTGGTGGCTTCAGGAAGCTGAAGCTTATCAGTTTGCGCAGATGTGGGGTTGGGGAGTGGGGAGAGGGAAGGGTGAGGCTTTCAAGTCACGAGCAATCAAACATCAAACATCAAAAATGGAGTCTGATTCCTTATGGTATTCAGTAAACTCTGTACTGAGAATGTCAGGATGAAGTCATGGTGTATTATCTTTCAAAATTTAAAATAAAATAGATTTCCTTATATATCCACTGAAAAGACCTTGAATTTACCCCATAGTTATGAGTGTCCTTACATTCTAGATTACGACCTTGAAAACCATTTTCCATTAAAAGAAGTCAAGTTTCCTTGTAGAAATGGTGGATTTCAGATGCAGAGCAGGAAACCTACAGGATGGTCCTGGAGCATTTTGTCACATTAACAAGCAAGGATGCTATAAAAAACAAAACAAAACAAAACAAAACCTACTGTCATCATGTCTGAAGGACCCAGGAGGCAATCTGGAGAGACCCTCCTCTGCTTAACATTGGGAAGCTGTGATCTTCGGTAAAAATTCGAAACACATCAAATATGTTTAAATTCCTCAAATTCACGATGATACTTTTCAAAAAGGAAGAATGGAAGAAAGAAGGGAGGAAGAGAAGTTCATTATATACCTTTGGACCATGCAGGGTGATATGGTTTGGATCTGTGTCCCTGCCCAAATCTCATGTCAAATTGTCATCCCCCATGTTGGAGGTGGTGACTGGTGAGGAGTGATTGGATCTTGCGGCAGCTTCTTATGGTTGAACACCATCCCTCTTGGTGCTGTCATTGCGTAGTGAGCTCTCCTGAAATCTGGTTGTTTAACAGTGTGTGATGCCTCGACCCCTCTCTTCCTCCTACTCCAGCCATGGGAAGTGTCTTGCTGCACCTTTGCCTTCTGCCATGAGTGGAAGCTTCCTGAGGCCTCCCCAGAAGCAGAAGCCGCTATGCTTCCTGTACAACCAGCACAACCATGAGTCAATTAAACCCTTTTTCTTTATAAATTACTCAGTTTCAGGTATTTCTTTATAGCAATGCAAGAATGGACCAATACAAAAGGAAATCAGCCATTTTGGCAAAAAAAAGGGACAGGACTAACCTTTCATCTGCTCATGGTGTTGGGACTGGACCCCAGTGTAACCACATAGTTGATCCTCAGGGAGTTTCTCTCTATAGATGTATTGAGTAAATGAATGGAGAAGGAAAATGGACGTAGAATATCATAACTATGTACAGTCTTAATGAAAAAATAAATCTAGGCAATTGTTTAACTCTAAGACTGCTCACAGCACAAAAGGAGACGGGACGTGGCATGCACCCTGCAGGAAGTGTCCACTTTGGTTTCTGAGTAGTCTGGAAAAAAATCACCCTGAAGGATTTGCCAGTTTACAAGAACCACGGGGAACAGGGAAACTGGGAAACTTCACTAGTGTAGTATCATAAACAAAATCCAGAATGTGGGTGACTCTACAGGATGAGGAATGTGATTTCTTCAAAACGCTGCAAGGAAACAAAAAAAGAGGGCAAGGGAACCAACTTTTTAATGTTATTTTAAGATGGCGTCTTGCTCTGTCGCTCAGGATAGAATGCAGTGGCACAATCTCAACTCACTGCAACTTCTGCCTCCCAGGTTCAAGTGATCCTCTTGCCTTAGTCTCTGGAGCAGCTAGGATCACAGGCACCTGCCACCGTGCCCAGTTAATTTTTGTATTTTTAGTAGAGACAGGGTTTCACCATGTTGGCCAGGTTGGTCTTGAACTCCCGACCTCAAATGATCTGCCCACCTTGGCCTCCCAACATGTGGGGATTACAGGCATGAGCCACCATGCCTGGCCAAGAACCAACATATTTTAAAGCAGATCAAAGGACTTAGACTCACTTTCCTCCCACCAACAACTTTAAAACTGGACAACATACCTTAGGCAGAACTTTTCTGGCATTCTACTACAGCCAGCGCAAGGCTGCCATCCTTGAGAGAAGGGAGGCATATAACCTGAGCTCCTCCTTCCCCTCACTCCCAGATTTCAGTTAGGGTGCAGGGAGGTAAGACCACATAGAGAGGAATGGCCTCTTTGCTCTAAGAAGGCAGAGATTGGAGTTTGTGACTGTGGAGAAAGGTGGGTTTGTGGGTGAGGCTGTGTGGGAGGAAGCTGCACAGGGCAGGGGCAGGCAGTGGTCTGCCAGAGAGGTGCTGTCAGTCCTTAGCCAAGGGCTGGATTTGGAAAGTCCAAGGAAAGGCTCTGCAAGGAGATTCTGCAGGAAACAGCCGCTGAGAGAAAAATCTGCCCACCTGGATTTTTATATACAAGAGATATGGTTTGGCTGTGTCTCCACCCAAATCTCATCTTGAATTGCAGCTTCCATAATTCCCACATGTTGTGGGAGGGACCCAGTGGGAGTTAATTGAATCATGGTGGTTTCCCCCATACTGTTCTCGTGGTAAAGTCTCACGAGATCTGATGGTTTTATAAGGGAAAACCCCTTTTGCTTGCCTTGTTGCCATGCAAGAGTGCCTTTTGCCTTCTGCCTTCTGCTATGGTTGTGAGACCTCCCCAGCCATGTGGAACTGAGTCCATTAAACCTCTTTTTCTTTATAAATTACTGAGTCTCGGGTATGTCTTTATTAACAGCATGAAAACAGACTAATGCACCAAAGAACATGTCTTGTTAAAATAAGGGTGAAATAAAGGCACTTTCAGAGAAATAAAAACAGAACTCATTCCCATCACATCAGGGAAATGCCTTTTAAACCCACAATTAGAAAGTCACACCCACCTTGATGGTTCAGACAAAATAGACGGCAAACAGCAAATGGGGAGGAGGTGGTGCCAGTGAAACTCTCATACTTGGCTGGTGGGAACATTAATGGTAAAACTGTGCTGCGAAAACTCTAGGCAGTTTCTTACAAAGTTAAATAGACATCTTTCCTGTGATCCAGCAATTCCACTACGAGGCATTTGCTGAAGAGAAAATGAAGGCATGTTGCCACAAGAGACTTGGATAAGCAACTTTACTCACTCTATCCAAAACTTGGGAACAGTCCAAATAGCCATCAACAGGATATTTCCTAACAGAATAAATGACAAAATAAATTGCATTATATTCAGATGGTGAAATACTACAAAAGAATGAACAAAAACTACATGCACATAATATTGGTATGTGCAACACTGTGGATGAATCTCAAAAACATTATATAGGGTGAAAGAAGTGTGGCAGATAAAAGAATGCATTGTTTAATTCTATTTATGTGAATTTCCAAAACAGGCAAAAGTATTCTATGATAATGGAAACCAGATCAGCTGTTTCCTCTGGGCTGGGTTCATGGGGAGAGGGCAGTGAATTTTCAGAGGTGATAGAAACTTCCATGTTTTGATTGATGTGTTGATCACACAGGTGGTTCACATTTGCCAAAACTCTTAGAACTATGCACTTCAGATCTGTTCATTTTACTATGCGTACATTTTTTACCTTAATTAAAGAAACTTTAAAAACCAACCAGATACAATTTATGGGGCTTATTGGGACTTGAATTGGAAAAATCAACTGTTAACTACACTTTTATGAAGCAGTTGGAGAAATCTGAACATTGAAATTTGATGGCATCCAGGAAATACTTTTTGGTGTGATGATTGTATTATTAGTGTGGCAATGGCATTGTTATATTAAAAAGAGTCTTTATCTGTTAGTGACACACCCTGGAATATTTATGGAGGAAGAGAGATGATTTCTCACATTTGCTCCAAAATAACCCCTCAGGGGCTGGGTACAGTGTGGCTGAAGTGTCCTGGGGGCAGCGGTTAATAGGTGACACCTAGCTATGAACATCAGTCTCTGAAGCTAGGTGATGGGTACACGGGGTTTGTGTATTTTCTTTTCTTTTCTTTTTTTGAGATGGAGTCTCTCTCTGTCGCCCAGCTGGAGTGCAGTGACTCGATCTTGGCTCACTGCAACCTCCGTCTCCTGCCTCCGCCTCCCCAGCAACTGGGATTGCAGGACCGTGCCACCATGCCCAGCTAATTTTTGCATTTTTAGTAGAGACGGGGTTTCACCATGTAGGCCAGCCTGGTCTCGAACTTTCGACCTCAAGTAATCCACCCGCCTCCGCCTTCCAAAGTGCTGGGATTGCAGGCGTGAGCCACCGCGCCCGGCCAGTTTGTGATTCTTTCTACTTACGTATATGTTAAAAATTTTGCACTGGAACAAGGTTTTACAATTAAGTGTTTCAGCCACGAAGAACATTAGGAAGTCAGTCGTGGCGGGCATGGGGTTCCGTGGCAGGGGTGGAGCTGGCAGGTAGAGATGCCAGGCCCTGGTGCCGGGGCGCGCCCTACGCCCGGGGTGCCCGTGGAGACCCGCGTCCTGGGGAGTTCCTGGGTCCCGACAGCCTCAAGGCCCCTGGCTCTGGGCGGCCTCAGCGTTGTGGTGTCCCCCTCCGGCTTTCGGCACAGAGAGGACGACCCCGCGTCCGGTGACAGCCCCACCCCGTTAGAAAAGGAACTTCCCTTAACGTTTAAAGTACACCAATTGCCAACATTTCAAACAAAAGTCTAGCTTTCTGGCTTCTCTTGAAAGAGCAAAGGATCAGGTCACCCTCCCAGGCCCAGACTCCACGGTCGGCTGCGGCCGAGTGGCCCACAGAGGAGGACCGGGCGCCCGCGCCCCCCACGCGGCGCCCCCTCCGCGGCGCCCCCAGCTCGCGTCCCCGAAGCGCGCCCTCCGAAGCGCCCCTCCGAAGCGCGCCCTCCGAAGCGCCCTCAACCCGCGTTCCCGCCCGCGCCCCGCAGTGCCCCTCCGCAGCACCCCCAGACCATGTCCCCGGCCCGCGCCCCAGCGGGCGCCCCGCGGCGCCCCCGCATGTCTGTCACAGGAGGGGAGCCCACGAGGCCCAGGAGCGCGGTGGCTGGGCCCGTAGCGCCACCTGGCGGCGGATCAGGGCCCCCGCGCCCTTGCGTCCCTGGAAGTGGGAGGAGAAGGGGCAGGGGGCTCCACCCTGCACCCGCCCCCCCCAGCGCGCTCCCGAGGCCGTTCCCCAAGGATGCGCGGGCCCGAGGGGAGGGCGACGCGGCCCGCGCGGCGCGTTCCTGGCCGCCTGGAGTCCGGAAACGGTGAATCCCACTCGCAGCGGACCCAGGGGAGGCGCAGCGGGACGGGATCGGTGGGAACGGAAACAGCGGTCACCCGGAAGCCCAGAACCAGCGAGTGCGTGGTGCAGTGTTCGCTTCCCAAACGTTGTGGGACAAACGCCTTTCAACTGTTTCTGGACGCCCGTGGGCCGGCGTTACCCTGTTGAGCTATTCCTTTCGATTAGCTTAGTATTGTTAGTACTGTTGTTATTTGGAAACTTTAGCCTACAACGATATATTTCTTAATTTGGAAAATGAAGACCTATCTGCCCAATCAGCCACTCTGTTTCAGGCATTCACCTCTGGTCCGTTTGATCTCAGGCAGCGTGCTGAAGAGGATGAACCGGGCAGCTGGAGTTTCCAGGGGCACGGAGCCTGCGGGGCGCACGGAGGGGCCTCGAGCGCGTGGCCCTGCGCGTCCCGGGGGCGCCCGCTGTCCACAGCCGCCTCGGTAGCTCCGCCACCACCCCTGGGAGATGGAACAGCGGGTGTGGGGAGGAACGAACCCGGTTTTGGTGAAGTTCTAGTTCCACGCTGCTAGAAACGTTCTTCAGGTCAACTCTGGAGAGGATTGGACTGGGAGAGGTCTGCAGGAGGCTGGAGTCTGTTTTCAGGAGCTTAATGGGTGGCGAGCCCGCAGTGTTATAATTTTTATTGCAGGCCGGTCCTATCTCAGGCACTCTGCTGAGCTTTGCGGGTTTCTCCTAGTCCTACTCAACCACCGTGTGCCCCAAGCTCTTCCCATCCAGGCCAGGACCAGGGTGAGGCCAGCAGGGATCTGAGGTCCAGAACTTAAGGAAGCGCTCACTCTCAGGCCTGACTCTCCACCAGCACAACCCCGAGAATGGGTGCCTCCTTAGATGTTGCACCCCAGGTGCCTGTCTCACCTGGTCCGGATCCCACCTTGCGAAGGAGGAATCCAGAGGTCAGAGAGGTGAGAATGCTTCCTTCCATGGCCGGACCGGGCAGATTGGATGCTTCAGAGCCGGGTTGTGAACCCGATGGCTTTGATTCTAGAGTCCTCACTCAGAACATCTAAGTCACCGGTTTCTTCTCTCCTCTCTAGGCGTCCCCAGACCCCAGGCGCTTATTTTGTTTTAAGGGTCACTTGCCCAAGTGTTGTTTTGCTTTGCTTTGTTTCATTTTGCAGATGTCTCAACTCTTGGCAGGTCTCTTGGCTGCAAGGCGGTGGAGGCTCCAGGGCTGGCCTGCCTGGTGCCTGAGGTGCCTTCATGGCCTGAGCTGAGTCCCTGCCTGGACTGAGACTGGTGGGTTGCGATCTGGAGCTGTATCCCTATGGCTGCCTTAGGGCTGAACGTTCAGCCTGACAGGTGAAGGCTTCTGCAGTAGGCAAGGTCTCACTTAAAGTACCCCTGCTTGGCTGTACACACTAGCCTGCCCTCACGGCCTTCTCTCAGCACCCCACTGAGACCGCACTTGCCTCTGGGCAGTTATCAAAGACTGAAGCTTTATTTCCCAGTGTAGTTGAGCTAATAATGGTGATATTCACAGCAGTGTCTCCCACTGTCATGAGCCTGGCCTGACACTCCTTACACTTTGTCTTCTATCTCATGAACCTTCCCGACAATCATCTCCATTCACAGATGGGGACCAGAGCCTCAGAGAGGGAGGTGGTTTGGTCCATGCCACATGACTAGTCTGCTAGTCTGTGGCAGAGCAGGGGACCTGCAGGTTTGTCTGCAATTCTGTTGGCCAAACTCCCTCTCTGTGACATCTCTGTGTCTAAAGAGACATCTGTCTGTTGAGAGTGGGGGCTGCTGCTGCCTCTTTGCTTTAGATGGCTGAACGGGGCTTCACCAAGGCCTTTCCAAGGGGTGTTGCCCAGTGGTTAGGGGTGGTGTGGGAAGACATGAACTAATTGCTGGGAGGCCCGTACTGTTGACAGGGACATGCGTGACTGGGGGAGAAGGCAGAGGCTCCAGCCTGGAAAGTTTGCTGTGGCTGCTCATAGTGTGGGGTCCACGGGAACAGACTCAGTGAAATGGTGGCAGTGGAGAGCCTGCTGTGTCCTTTATGTGTTCTGGGCTCTTAGAATCTTGGAACAGCTCATTTGGTGCTTGATGTTTAAAGTAACCTCATTATCAAAATTTTGGAAATATTCATTTTGAGACATCAGCAATGTCCTTTTGTAATTGGGTACTTAGTTAGAAATAATGACCAAATTATTTCATGTGTTCTAAAAAGTGACACTATCTGATCGGACATTTGAAAGGACTCGTTAACCATCAATGACTCCTGTACAATTAGAAGTGCAAAGAATCGGGTATATTTCTAAATTGTTACAGAAGCGACAAGCATTCAGGGTTTTTTTTTTCGTATTTTGCATAACATCCATAAAATCATCTTCGTGCATAGAAATACATCTTCTCACGTGAGCACTAGCTGTGGAGGCTGAGAAACTGGGCTTTGGGGAGACATTTATGTTCCTTTCCACCTTCTTATCACAGTGGTGCTAACCTTCTCTGAGCTATAAAAGAGCAATAGGAACAGTGACATTGGGTTGATTTTGTGTATTGCATGAGATAAAATTCCTGTCATTGGTTGAATTGCATCCTCATACCCCAGAATTCCTATGTTGAATTCCTAATACCCAGTACCTCGGAATATGACTGTATTTGGAGATAGGTCTTTAAAGAGGTAGTTAAGGTAAAATGAGGTTATTAGGGTGGGCCCTAATCCAATCTGAGTTGTGTCCTGATAAGAGAAGATCAGGAGACAGGCAGATACAGAGAGAAGACCTGTGTAGACACAGGCAGAGAATGGCTGTCTACAAGCCAAGGAGAGAGGCCTTAGAAGAAACCAGTCCTGCCAACACCCTGATCTAGGACTTCCAGCCTCTAAAACGGGGAGGAAATAAATTCCTGTTGTTTAAGCTCCCCTGCCCCTGCCCATCTGTGGTGTTTTGTTATGGCAGCGCCCCCCCCCCCACACTAATGCAATGGCTAGTTGAGTCCTAGTACATATTAGGCCCTCAGGACACTCTAATGTCTTTTTGTTTTCTTGTCCTCCTTTAGGAGGCCCTAGACTTTATTAATTCATGACCTTCTTAAGATTGGGGATGGTGTCATGCTTATCTTGGTATCCACTGTATCTATCATGCACTGAAAGCTTGGGGCATGAGTGAGTGAATCCAGACACTATTTCTCCAGGTGTGTTCTGTGGCATAGAGTCCCAAAAGATGCTCCATTTGGCTGCGGGGGGGGACTCATGCCTGTAATTCCAACAATTTGGAGGCCGAGGCTGGAGGATCACAAGAGACCAGGAGTTTGAGACCAGCCTGGCCAACATTGTAAAACCCTGTCTCTACTAAAAATACAAAACAATCAGCTGGCATGTGCCTGTAATCCCAGCTACTCAGGAGGCTGAGGTACGAGAATCACTTCAACCTGGGAGGTGGAGGTTGCGGTGAGCCAAGATCACACCATTGCACTCCAGCCTGGGCGACAGAATGAGACTCTGTCTCAAAAAAAAAAAGATGCTCCATTTGAAAAGAGGTCCTCAGGTGAGATGACTTGGGAAACACTGTATAGCATGTTTCCTGCCTGAAGACTTGCACACAGTGTCCATGATCACTGCTCATGAGTCTCTAAGAGGCTCTGCAGTAAATAAATACATTGGCAAACCTAACATTTCCAAGCCCAGTTGACCACGGGAGTGTTTTGTATAAAACCCTTCCCATGTGCTGGGGAATGATGTTCTTCAAACTAGTTGGGCCAAACTAGCCTCAAAGAGTATTTATTACTTTCATCTGGACAGAAGGAGATCTACAAAGCTGCAGAGGATGTCTTTGGCTAGCACTGTGTTTTGAATAATAATAATAATTACTATTATTATTATTTTTTTGAGATGGAGTCTCACTCTGTTGCCCAGGCTGGAGTGCAGTGGTGCGATCTCGGCTCACTGCAACCTCTGCCTTCTGTGTTCAAGTGATTCTCCTGTTTCAGCCTCCTGAGTAGCTGGGATTACAGGCGTGCGCCACCACACCCGCTAATTTTTTTTTTATTTTTGTATTTTTAGTAGAGACAGGGTTTCACCTTGTTGGTCAGGCTAGTCTCGAACTCCTGACCTCGTGATCCGCCTGCCTCGGCCTCCCAAAGTGCTGGAATTACAGGCGTGAGCCACTGCTCCCTGCTTCGAATAATTATTTTTAATTAGGCACAGTTTAGTGAAAAGACAATGCAGTGTACATGTCCTAGATATTCTTTGAGAGCCGTTTAAAATAGTTTTTTGTTTGTTTGTTTGCTTTAACTTCATCTGATTTACTTCTCATAATGGCCTGTGGTTCCTTTTTTCCCTCAGATTCTGCATCTTAAGCCAGGTAGGTAAATGGAGGCTAATTAATTGATACCTGCATGTACATTTAATATGCATGCCTGTTTTCATCCATTTTACCCATTCTCCTACTTTAACATCCTCTCCCGTCAATGTTATTCACAAAAGGCAAATGAAGGCAGTGTATTTGTAATAGCCAACTGCAAGAAACTCTCCAAATATCTGTCAACAGTAGACAATGGTGAGAAAGAATAAACTACGTAGAGACTTAATATTGAGGAAAAGGAGTCAGATACAAAGAACACATCCATGAGGCTCCTTGCAAGTGTTTACCTTGCGTGGAAGGTTTGCTGGGAAGGGCATGAGGCAGCGGGTGAAGTTCTGGTCTTGGTCTGAGTGCCTGGGGCCAGAGTGGATTCGCTTTGCAGAAGTTCACTGAGCTGAGTTTTTGTGATTTGTGCATGTTCCTGTAAGTACATCAGAGTCCAACAAAATGTTCCAAACTGCAAAAGAAAAAGGGCAAATGAAGCTTAGCTCAATTTTATTTATTTCTGGGAGGAGATAGAATTTCCTTATTAAGTTATTTTGTTTTGTTTTTTTTTTTTGACAGGATTTTGCTCTGTTTCCCAAGCTGGGGCAGAGTGGCACAAGCATGATTCACTGTGGTCTCAACCTCTTGGGCTTAATGGATCCTCCCACCTCAGCCTCCTGAGTAGCTGGAACTATGGGTGCATGCCACCACGCCCAGCTAATTTTTGTGTTTTTTTTGGAGACAAGTTTTCACCATGTTTCCCAGTCTGGTCTTGAAATCCCGGGTTCAAGCAGTCTGCCCATTTGGGCCTCCCAAAGGGCTAGGATTATAGGCATGAGCCACTGTACCTGGCCCTTAGTAAGTTTTTTTTTTTTTTTTTGATAATTATTTCAGATTCAATGGTAACTTCTAAACTTCAGAAAAGTCTTTAACAGAAATTCCCAAGGAAGTAGCTCCTACAAGAGAGAAATGGACTCCTTCCTCTCTTCTCTGTTCTCAGGTCATTTGTCCTGCCTCAGCCTCTCCAGATGGTGGGCCTCTGCCTGGGGAGGCTCTGGAGAGGCTCTGGGAAGTGACTCAAGACCAAGGGGAAGGAGAAAGGTCTGCTCTGGGCTCCTCAGCCCTGAAAGGAAGCCGCAGTGTCCTTACTGCAGTAGAAGTGATAAGCTCCAGAGATGTTTCATGCCAAAGACTTCCTAAGACTTCCTGGTCCACTGGGAACCAGAGGAGTGTTAGTAAACCAGCCTACATCCTTTTATTTTAGAGGGAATTCATACTCCTGTTTGTGCCCGTCTCCCAGTGAAACTATGTCCATGGAGGGAGAAATCTCTGGGCCTTTTGTTGGTAAAATGTTGTGGAGTTTACAATTGGTGACCTTGGCTTGAGCTAAGCTGGATGGGGGGTAGAGGGGATTCACTATGTGCTTGAGAGGCTCCTTCACTGTTCCCTGCAGCCATCGTGGCAGCCCAGAGGTGACCTGAGCAGAGCAGCCTCCTCAGCCCTTGCTCCACCTGGAAGTTGTCTGGAAAAAAAAAAAAAGCTTTTTTTTATATGATTGTTGGCCACAAGCATATCTTCTTTTGAAAAGTATCTGTTTGTGGTTTTCTGAAGATAAAATGAAATGATCTATGGAGTTTAGAGGTGCCTCACACATTTATTTGCACTCAATAAACACCAGTGGCTTTGGTGTGGGAGTGTAAATGCGTTCAGCCATTGTGGAAGACGGTGTGGCCATTCCTCAAAGACCTAAAGACGGAAGTACCATTTGACCCAGCAGTCCCATTACGGGATACACACCCAAAGGAATAGAAATCATTCTGTGATAAAGACACATGTACACGAATGTTCACTGCAGCACTATTCACCATTGCAAAGACATGGAATCAATCTAAATGCCCATCAGTGACAGATCGGATAAAGAAAATGTGATACATATATACCGTGGAATACTATTCAGCCATAAAAAAGAATGAGATCATGTCCTTTGCAGAGACATGGATGGAGCTGGAAGCCATTATCCTCAGCAAACTAATGCAGGAACAGAAAACCAAATCCTGCATGTTCTCACTTGTAAGTGGGAGCTAAATGATGAGAACTCACAGACACATCGAAGGGAACAACACACACTAGGGCCTTTCAGAGGGTGGCGGGTAGGAGGAGGCAGAGGAGCAGGAACAATAACTAGTAGGTACTAGGCTTAATACCTGGGTGATGAAATGATCTGTGCCTCAAACTTCCATGACACAAGTTTTCCTATATAACAGACCTGTTCTTGCACCCCTGAAATTAAAAGTTCTCCCCCACCAAAACAAAAAACAAAACAAAACAAAAGCAACTAAGGAACATTCCTTCCTAGAGATCTATAATCAATATCATAAAGATCCCCTTGCTGGTGGTTACCCAACTAAGAGTTCATGGAGCAACAGTTTAACTTTTAAAATCAAAGCTGTACATACACCTGATTTTCTTTTAAAATCAAAGCTGTACATACACCTGATTTAAAAAACAAAATAGATTTAGAAGGCTTGTTACAAAGCACACACCCCTGCAACTCAGAGCAACCCTGTTTGGCCCACCTGCTGTTATTCCTTTCCCAGGGGGCAACTGCTTTGGATCCTTTTAGTTAACCAGCAGTGCAGCGCAGAGTCTATGTTGTGCAGTCCTTCTTGCTGTCTCGTTGTTGAGCATCCTTCCCACTGGGGAGATGATAAAGCACACCAGGTTCTTCCCTGTCAACCCCGCAAACCCCACTCATTGCCCTTACTATCCATGCATGCTTCTCATGTACTTATATTGTGATTTTGACTACAACAGTGTACATTCTTACAGCTATGTAAATGCTGTTTGAAGCTAAGCCATGTAGTAAATGATGGTTACCATTTCCTTGATCGAAGATGTATTTTTTTTTTCCTGGAGTCAATTTTCTTTAACTTTTTTCCCCCTTGCTCAGTTTTATGCATTCATCACAGAGTCATTTGTCTTGACCTTCAAGATATCTACTTGAGGAAGCCTCTCCCAGGGCTTCTGACGGGGCATCCGGCCTGCATCCGTTACTTCCTAGACCCAGTGCCTCATGGGGCCTGGCTTCTCCTGACCATTGCTCTGGGGTTCTCTTCTCTTTCAGGTGCTTGACCCTAGAGGCCCGCGTTCCTGAGAAGTCTTCTTCTTTCTTGGTTTGCTATCGAGCACCCCCGCTGGCCATCTCCTAAGAAACAGTGCATGGGAAGGAGTTTAAAGAACATGTGTGTCTGGGCCCGGCGCAGTGGCTCACGCCTGTAATCCCAGCACTTTGGGAGGCTGAGGCAGGCGGACCACCTGAGGTCGGGAGTTTGAGAGCAGCCTGGCCAATATGGCGAAACCCGGTCTCTACTAAAAATACAAAAAAATTACCAGGTGTGGTGGCGGGTATCTGTTATCCCAGCTACTCAGGAGGCTGAGGCAGGAGAATTGCTTGAACCCATGAGGTGGAGACTACAGTGAGTCAAGATCACACCATTGCACTCCAGCCTGGGCAACAAGAGTGAAACTCTGCCTAAAAACAAACAAAACAAACAAACAAACAAAAAACATGCTTGTCGGAAAATGCCATTATTCTACCTTACACCTGCTCTGTTCCTAGCTAGGAAATCATTTTCCTTTAGAATTTTGGAGGCTTCAGTCCCTTGTTTTTTGGCTCCTGGTTTTGTTGTCAAGAGGCCTGAAGCCACCCTGATCCTTGATCCTTACCTGTGGCCTGTTTTTCGTTTGCCTTTTTCCTGTCTGGAAGTTGGAGGGGTCTTCTGCTTGTCCTGAGAGCTCTGAGTTTTCATCGTAATGTGCATTTCCACGGGCCTACCTTCATCAGTTGGATTCAGGCTGCTTGTGAGGCCCTTTAAGCTAGAATTTCATGATCTGGGGTGTTTTCTAGGATGATTTATTTCCTCCCTTTGGTCTTCACTACTCTTTCTTTCTGGAAACTCCTGTGATTTGGATATTTGACCTCCTGGGCTGAATCTTTCATTGGCTTATCCTTTCTCTTCTATTATCAATTTCTTTTTCTTTTGGGTGTCTGGGAGATCGCCTTGTTTTTTGTTTTGTTTTGGTTCCAATCTTTTGTTGATTTTAAACCTTTGTTATAGTATTTTAAGTTCCAGGAACACTTTTTTGTTCTCTAAGTATTCCTTTTTATGAATCTCTGTCCTTTTTGTATGGTTTCGATATCTGCTCCCAGCTCTCTGTGGATATTAATGATTTTTTTCCCTCTTCCATATACAGTTTCCGTTTGCCCTGAGTTGTGTTTCTGTCCATCTGTTTCAGTCTCTCTCTTCCACGTGGTTGGAGCACACACCCCCATGTCAGTCTCTGTAGCTCTTTCCTTCCTTTCGGATGGTTGGATTCTCTGAGGAAGACATCCCTGCTCTCCTGCCTGGAGGGCACAGCCCTGTCGTCAGTTTTCTGAGAGCCCAGTTGGGAAACAGGCTGGCGGTATGCACTGAGCACCCCTGTTTCTACAGGAATTTCCAGTCCTCGATTGTGTCCAGGGTCTCTCAGCCCAGGGACCTCTTTCACAGGCCTCTGGCCTTTCTCTGGAGTGGAAAGGGACAGCAGCATCTGGTGGAGGGGAGTGGGAGAGGAGCCAGGGGCTGTCACCACCTTGTAACAGGCGTCCAATCCCATCCCACCTTGGGACCACCCCTCAGAGAATGCTAAGCAGCTCTTCATGTGCTTCTCTCTGGTTCTTCCTCCCCACCGCCTGTGGCTCCTGCGCACCGGGTCCCCAGCCTCCCTTCCCCAGGTAAACCAGGTCGGTGTTGGTTTACTCTGGCCAAGTTAAAGTTCCACATTCAGGGGCCACTCAGTCAGCTACCATTTGTCTATCAGCCCTCAGCTTTCAAAATGTTCTTGTAATTGTCTTTTTTTTTTTTTTTTTTTTGAGACAGGATCTCACTTTGTCCCCCAGGTTGGAGTTCAGCAGCACGATCTCCGGATCTCCGCTCACTACAACCTCCATCTTCCAGGCTCAAGCCATCCTCCCACCTTAGCCTCCTGAGTAGCTAGGACTACAGGTGTGTGCCACAACACCCAGCCAATTTTTTCTTTTCCTTTTTTCTTTCTTTTGTATTTTGGTAGACATGGAGTATCACCATGTTGCCCAGACTGGTCTTGAACTCCTGAGCTTAACCAACGCACCTGACATGGTTTCCCAAAGTGCTGGGATTATAGGCGTGAGCCATCACGCCCAGCTGCAATTGTCTCCTCTTATTCTTCACATTTTTGTGAGAGTTTTGCTAGTTTGTTTTATTTTCATTTTAGTTAAACTCTATAATCCTCAGACTGTAGTGTGAGGGTTTTGGAGGCATGTGTATCAGAAGCCCCTTTTCCCCAGGAAGAACTCCAATTTTCTGAGGCTTTCAGCTCATCTCTCCCTTTGAGCCTCACATTTTTTTCTTTATTCAGGAATGAGAAGTTATTAGTATACATTTACCTGAATCCACAGCACCCTATGAGGGAGGGCGACTGACATGACAAGCTCAGTTGATGAGTGGCTGTATTCAGATTCTCTAGTAACTGAGTTCCAGCAGGGGTTCATGGGTGCAGCTCCTCTCCCCAGACCCCTGAGAACACACCCACTCGGGGAGAACATCAGGAGGGACACCCTGTAGCTCAGGAGCTTTGTGACTTGGCACGCCTTATTCCAGACCCAAATCCAACTGGACATCTCAGAAGCATCTTCAGGAAATGTGCATGAAGGTCCCAGTTTCCGATGCTCCCAAGTCCTCCCAAATGATGCGTACAATCCTAGGAAGCCCTGATTCCTGCATCTTCACTGCTGCGTGTACATCCTGATGGTTTCCTGTGGCTTCTCCAGGCCGTCAGCACATGCAGATAACCTCAGGGCAATGAAAAGGGTAGCTGGATGCAGCCCCTGGCTCTGAACAGTTGGGCGTCTCCATTGCTAGCTCTCTATTTGATGCAGGCGGACTTGGAGACAGCATGTTGGGGAAACTGATTGTAATTAGAAAACCCCCCCTCAGGGTGGGCTCCCCTCTTATGATGGAGACCCCATGCCTGCTCCCAGCCCCCTCCTCTGGGGGTTGGAGGTTTTGTTCCATTTACCATAACTGGGATCTTAGAGAAAGAGCTTGGAATTAAACACACAGCAGGTGCTACCTGTGAGAAGTTTTACACATTTTATTTGCCTTAGTCAATTATTTGTTGTTCTCCATGGCAGTTTCCTGACCCTGTAGATGCTCAGTGATGGATGTGAAATGAAGAGAATTTCCCCAAACCTTCCCATGACTGGTGGCTAACTTTGTGCTGCAGACTTTGCTGTGGCTTGTGACGCTGGGGCCTTCCGGTGGATTTTCACTTTCCTTTGCAGTGCGTGACCTTTCCATTAGGATAAGCACAGTTTTGTATCTTTTCTTCTGTTGCTGTTAAACTCGAGTCTGCATCTCCAAACTTTGAATTCCATTCTTGTTCTCAGACCTAGCTTTTTTTTCATTAATCAGTTTTATTTTTATGAGCAGTTATGGATTTACAGAAACATCGAGTGGAAAGTACAGTGTTCATATATCTCTGAGAACCCCCCTCACCAATTTCGTTGGTATGGTTGATTGGTTGTAATTGATGAGCCAGTATTGAGATGTCATTATTAACTGAAGTCCATAGTTTATGGTAGGGTTGACTGTTTGTGCTGTGCATTTTGTGGGTTTTGACAAATGTCTAACATCACGTGTCCACATCACTCATATAGACTAGATTCCCTGCCCTAAAAGTCCTCTGTGGTCTTCCTGTTCAACCCTCCCTTCCCTTCTCCAATCCCAGCGTCCCTGATATATTTACTGTCTCCACAGTTTTGTCTTTTCTAGGATGTCTTATAGGTGGGACCATGCAGTATGTCACCTTTTCAGATTGGCTTCTTTCACTTAGCAATATGCACCTAAGATTTCTTCATATCTTCTTGTGGCTTGGTATCTCATTTCTTCTTATCACTGACTTATATTTCATTGTATGGATATATCATGGTATTTATTCACCTATTGAAGGACATCTTGGTTGCTTTCAAGTTTTGGCAATTACTAATAAAGCTGCTGTAAACTTTCACCTGTAGGTTTTGTGTAGACATAAGTTTTCACCTAATTTGAGGAAATGCCAAGGATTGTGATTGCTGGGTTGTATGGGGAGACTATGTTTTTGTTTTACAAGAAACTGCCAAACTGTCTTCAAAGTGGCTGTACCATTTTGCATCCTCATCAGCCATGAATGAGAGTTCCTGTTGCTCCACATCCTCATCAGCATTCGGTGTTGTCAGTGTTTGGATTTTAGCCATCTAATAAGTGTGTTTGCTGTTTCATTATTGTTTTAAATTTCAGTTCTCTAATGACAGATGATGTTAAGCAGCTTTTCATATGCCTATTTGTCACTCGTAAATCTTCCTTAGAGAGGTGTTTATTTGGGCCATTTGCCCATTTTTTAAATTGGGTTGTTCATTCTCTTGTTGTTGAGCTTCAAGAGTTCTTTGTATATTTTGGATACCAGTTCCTTATCAGATATGCATTTTGCAAGTATTTCCTCCATGTCCGTGGCTTATGTTCTTTTTTTTTTTGTTATTATACTTTAAGTTCTAGGGTACATGTGCATAATGTGCAGGTTTGTTACATATGTATACTTGTGCCATGTTGGTGTGCTGCACCCATCAACTCGTCAGCACCCATCAATTCATCATTTATATCAGGTATAACTCCCAATGCAATTCCTTTCCCCTCCGCATGATAGGCCCCGATGTGTGATGTTCCCCTTCCCGTGTCTAAGTGCTGTTATTGTTCAGTTCCCACCTATGAGTGAGAACATGCGGTGTTTGGTTTTCCGTTCTTGTGATAGTTTGCTAAGAATGATGGTTTCCAGCTGCATCCATGTCCCTACAAAGGACGCAAACTCATCCTTTTTTATGGCTGCATA
>NW_016819184.1:1543124-1612464 GCF_001698545.2 Rhinopithecus bieti | reverse complement strand
TACTCCACCCTGTGAGGTGTGGGGTGTCAGACTGCCCCTAGTGGGGGATGTCTCCCAGTTAGGCTACTCAGGGGTCAGGGACCCACTTGAGCAGGCAGTCTGTCCGTTCTCAGATCTCAACCTCCGTGTTGGGAGATCCACTGCTCTCTTCAAAGCTGTCAGACAGAGTCGTTTGCGTCTTCACAGGTTTCTGCTGCTTTTTTTGTTGTTGTTGTTTAGCTGTGCCCTGTCCCCAGAGGTGGAGTCTACAGAGACAGGCAGGTTTCCTTGAGCTGCTGTGAGCTCCACCCAGTTCAAGCTTCCCAGCGGCTTTGTTTACCTATTTAAGCCTCAGCAATGGCGGGCGCCCCTCCTCCGCCATTGCTGCTGCCTTGCGGTTAGATCGCAGACTGCTGTGCTAGCAATGAGGGAGGCTCCGTGGCTGTGGGACCTTCCCTGCCAGGTGTGGGCATAATCTCCTGGTGTGCCCGTTTGCTTAAAGCGCAGTATTGGGGTGGGAATTACCCGATTTTCCAGGTGTTGCGTGTCTCAGAGGTTCCTCTGGCTAGGAAAAGGGATTCCCTTCCCCCTTGCGCTTCCCAGGTGAGGCAATGCCTCGCCCTGCTTAAGCTCTCGCTGGTCGGGCTGCAGCAGCTGACCAGCACCGATTATCCGGCACTCCCTAGTGAGATGACCCCAGTACCTCAGTTGAAAATGCAGAAATCACCAGTCTTCTGTGTCGCTCATGCTGGGAGTTGGAGACTGGAGCTGTTCCTATTCGGCCATCTTCTTGCTGTTTCGGCTTATCTTCTTATTCACTTGATAGTGTCTTTTGCAGAGCAGAAGTTCCTTAACATTAATAAAGTCCAGCATATTAATTTTTTCCTTCATGTATCTCATTTTCACACCCTGCCTTTTGTTTTGTTTTATGTTGTTTTGCCTTTAGCCTGAAAATGTGCATCCTTCACAGTTGCACCTGTTCAGAAATGCTCCTGCTCCATTCTTAGGCCAATGGTTGCTAATACGTGCTTTTAGATTTATGAGCTGCATAACTTCTTGCCAATTCTTAGTTCTTGGGCCTTAGTGTCTTCATGAAAAGCTCTGCCCTTTCTATTTATTTCACCCTGACTCTGTAATTTATGCTTTTAATTTATGTATGACCCTTTTCTTCCCAATTTGACTATAATGCTCTTCTCCTGGCACATTACCTCCTCCCCATGCTCAGCCTGTCTTCCCACGTCCTGGTGTGCTTATGTTTAACCTTGGTGCCTCTTGTGGGCACCACCCCTGGGACTTTGAACCATGAGCTGTGCTGTTCCAGCAACTCTAGCAGGCAAGGCTAGTATTGGGTGATGGGCAGGGGCTGTACAGGAGAAAAGGGAGAGGGAGGTCAATTGTGTACACCTAGCTGTTGGGAGGCAGGATGAGAGAGAGACACTTGGATCAATGCCAAGGGAGTACAAGGGTGACAAGAAGCCAGATATCTGGAAGACAGAGCATTGAACCAGGCAGAACCAAGGATAAATGGACTAGGAAGTCTCAGTGGTAAGGTCAGAAATATGGACTTCAACTCTTTGTAGATGATGAATAGAAATAGTTCAGTGAACTTGAACCCAAACTGCAGGAGTGGCTCTGCCTGACTGGAGTTCAGTGGGGGCAAGGGATCAGCATCAGGGAGGGGAGCCTGGTCGTGATGAGACTGGTCGTGATGAGACTAGTCATCAGCAGCTGCTCTACTAAGCCAACCTTTAACTGGTAAGTATTCAAAGAAACATGAACCACAGCAAGCAGAAAGAGCTTTTCTGCTGTTGAGCTCCACATTGATATTAAGGTCCACAGGGGCAGTTGCCCATCTGAAGGCTTTCAGTGAAACAGGTAAGCTGAGACATTGGTTTTCCTGGCCCTTGTGATGGCCCACAGGGTCTAAAGGAGCAGGGCTCCCCGCAGAGCTTTCTTTGAGGGCCGGATGTGCCTATTTGCCACACTGTGGCACACCAGCTTCATGGCCATCTATGTGTGCTGTGGCATGGAAACAGTTGAGCAGCATCACAGTTAAGGTTTGAATAGTCTGTCCTTAACATGTTTTAGGAATGACATGGAGAAGTTATTTAAAGGCATATAAAGTATTTCCAGTGGGAGATGGGAGAAGCCTAACCTGTTGGAGTTAAAATCTTAGAGAGAGCAGGAATGCGGAACTATGACAGTGTGCACCACTGATTGATGGCTTAGTGTTCCCCTGTGACATGCAGGCCACCACTCTCCAATTCTGCCCTGTGACAGACATCATCAGTAGATGGTCCTGCGACAGACATCATCAGTAGATAACAGCACCCTTTCCTGCTGAGATCACCCAGCCTGAGCTTTCCTCTCGAAGCAGGGCCCCGGACAGCCAGTGCAGTCACCTGGAGGTGCCCCAGGAGGCATGCTTCTCACCACCCATCCTCTCTCGCTTCCTCAACTTGGCTGAGCACAGGAATCACTGAGTGAACTCCAGATTCTTCAGTTCAGTTCCTGGAACTTCTGGTTCAGCAGTCTGGACACATTAGGAAACATTGATTCAAGGAAGGGGGGAATAAATGGAAGAAGAAAAACACAGGCCATAAGAAATGTATCTATATCTACCTACCTAATATCATATATGAAATATTTTATAAATTAACATTTTTACATTGAATACTTTAAGAATAAGGACAGGAAAAAAGTGACAAATGGGCAAATTAAATTTATAACTGTGGAGATACGTAAAATAATAGCAAGTGCATAGCACTTCATTTTAGGCAGTTGGAATTTAACTTTCTCTCAGGCTGGGGGACCTGGGACCATTGACCTTTTGGGGTTTTCTATACTCCGGGTCTTTATGACTCAGGAAAGAAAAGGCCATTATCTTCTTTGCTTCTTCATATCCCGGCTAAGCCAGCTTGGCAGATGCGTCAACTTAAGGTTCCTTGTCTGTAAAAGAGGCTAATAGTGGGATGTACTTCATGGGATCTTAAATGAGTTAATACATGTAAAGCATTTAGAATAGAGGTGCCCGTGTGGTGGACACCAATAAATCGTGTTACTATTGATATATTTGAATGCTCTTATAGCAGATCAGTTGTCTCTGTGCAGATCAAATTTTCCTAGTTATTGAATAAATTATTCCATTAACCTTTAATGTAATGCCTATTTGTATAAGATGCAATGGACACATGGTTTCAGTCCTTAAAGAATTCAACATTTAGTTTGGGAGACAATAATTAGATTAAACAAAAAAAAGCACCTGCACAGGCTTTACACAGTTCAGCAGTGGAGTGGGTAACCTTCTTCCATGTTCTGGAAAGCTCCGTGGGGTGTGGGTGGGGCTTGGAGAGGGGCAGGCTGTAGGAGAGCAGGGCAAAGGGGAAATGGAGGGTGGCACAGGTGAGTGAGGGGGGACTGGAAATGGAGGGGACCAGAATCTGGAGAGTATTGAAAGCCGGGTGAGGGGTATCAACCCTGTGTTAGTTTGCTGGGGCTGCCATATCAAAGTGCCACAGGCTGGGTGGCTTAAATCGCAGACATTTATGCTCTCTTAGTTCTGGAGGCCAGTAGTTCAAGGGGAAGGTGTTGCAGGGTTGATTTCTTCTGAGCCTTCTCCTTGACTGCCTTCTCACTATGTCCTCATGGCTATTCCTCTGTGTGCAAACATCTCTATGGTCATATCACACCAGTCAGGATCAAGCCTGACCCTAATGACCCCCCTTAAACTTAATTACCTCTTCAAAGATGCTGTCTCCAAGTAAGGTCACAGTGTGAGGTCTTAGGGCTAAGGCTTCCACATATGAGTTTTGCCAGTACACTGTTCAGCCCCTAAGAAACCTGATGTCTTTGGAGAGACCCCGGGACAGCTGGAGGTAGAGCGAGTGGGGCAGCCCAGAGGAGGTAGGACAGCTGAGGGTGGAGGGTGGCTCAGGGCCCAGCCGGGAGCTACAGGAGAGATCACTGCCCTGTTGGGGATACACAAAGCCCGGTGCTCCTTGAGCTTGCAAAGGGAACATTGTGGAGAGAGGGATGCTGTAGAGGAGGTCACGGCTGATGACATTCAAGGAAGCCCTTGAGCTCAGCTAAGGAGCTTAGGTCTAAAGAAGGGGCTGTGGAGATTTGGGGTGTGGCAGTGATAAGCTTTGGCTTTAAACTTTCCTAGAAGTCATCTTCCTCACTCTTCCTGGGTCTCTTGTCTTGCTACCTGATCGCCTCCTTTCCCTTTCCTTTGAAACTGGAAGCTGGTGGATGAGCATGGGGTGCTTTTGGAAGCAGGGCCATTCCTATCTGCTTGTCCCATGCCCCAGTCTGTGGCCCATCACAGGCCCTATTTTGGCTCTGCCTTTGGAGTTTAACATGTGGGAAGCAGACACCACCAATCACTCTGGAGGGAGATGCCCGCTGGATTGTCATTTGTTATGGAAATGACATTCCATTTTAGAAGCTGCCTCCCTCTTGTTGATGAAAGTTTACATTTCTCTGGCTGGGCAGCCAGGCCCTCACTTGCTCCTAGTTGCTCGGGTGATGGGTAATAGCGAAGCAGGTGATGATGGAGGAGGCTGTCACGCACGCGGTTTCCTGCCTGAGCGCCGTGGAGAGTTTGTGGCACAGAAGGGAGCAGGAGCCTACTCTCCTGGAGTTAAAGCCCCTCTGTTTTGCAACAGGAAACCTCTTATAACCTGAAGGCAGCATTAATTCTAGACTGGGAGCCATCAGGTGAGAGGCAGCTGCGGTTAAAATGACTGTTCTGGAGTTGTCTTCATCAACATGATACTCCTACCAAGGCGATTTCTTTTGTAAACACATAAGGCGATTTCATAAATTACTCTTAGGCAACTGGTGGGGGGCTGTTTAGTTGTGCATTTTTACAGCAGCTAAATCAAGGCCAGGGCTTTTCAGAGCTCAGCAGTCCATCGTTATTAAAACCAAAAGTTACTAGTTTCAATGCCAAACAGTAAATGGATGTGAATGCTCCGCTGGCTTCATAAAGGAAGATCTCTGTGTCCAAGGTCCTGGAGAAGCTCAGTTGACCTGGGCCATACAGAGCAGCCCGCAGGGCGGGGGCTTGAGGGGACGCACATGGGTTTGACTGGAAACCTTCTGCCAGGATTTGCCACTTGTTGCGTCTATGGGTTTTCAAAGCAGGAGTCAAGTCGAGTGGGCTTCTTTGACTGGACTGACTGCTTAGAAACATTGTTCTCCTTTTCAGTTTTCTCCTAAAAGGAATAGTCTGCAAATTCATGGAAAGCTGAAACAGAAAAATGACTCGAGACTAGAACAAGTGAGTTAAAACCACTCCTGCATGCCCCACTTCCTCCTCAATCTTTCTCAAACCCCCTTCCTCACTCCCGCGTTCCTTTTGTCCTTCCTATTCCTCTTTACTCTTCTGCAGTCACTGATTTTTGCTGGTTGCCCCATCTTAGGATTTGCACAGCTGGCCCTGCTGGCTCTGAGCAGTGGCAGGTGCACAGTAGGTCCACAAAATCTGCTAAAGAGATGAGCAAGACATTGGTCCCCACATTTCCAGCTGACTGTTGGGGCTCCCACTGTGTGTTCTAGAATTCTTCCAAACCAGTTGTATGAGAGGAGACAGCCTTGGATCTGTGTGGTATTGGACCCGTGTGGCATTGGACCCGTGGGGCATTGGACTCAGGTGGCATTGGACCCATGTGGCATTAGGCAGGTATTGTCCTCTCCAGGCCTCCATTTCCTGCCTTTAAACCTTATTGTGGTTTTCAAACCTTTTTCTTTATCTACAAGCCCTTATTTAAATGAATAAAAACTTGGTGTGTTTTGAGTGCGATGGGGATGCCTGATTTCATGGTTGAGATTCCTGAGGATTCCAGTACTGGCAAAAGCCAGTAATCTGGGTGATTCCCAGGATCCTTTGCAGTCGTGCTTTCACGGGTCCTGTGGGTTTGTGTCTACCTAATTCGTCAACTTCAGCCTCAGGTCGGTTGCTTCCTGGACTGAGATGTCAGTCCTCCCCCAGGTGCCATCCCTTCCAGGCCCAGCAGTCTGTGATTCTACAAGACCACCTTTACGCAGGAGGGTCCCTATGGGAGGGGCTCACTGCTGTCCTCTGGACTCACTGCTACGTCTCACCTTTTCCCCACTCCTGGTCTTCCATGCGCCGGCCCTTCCTTCTCAGCCCCACTGTCTGTCTAGCAGCTCTTGCCCCCCAGAGTCGCCAGTCTGGATCATTCTACGGCCTCCTTGCAACTTCCTGCCCCTGTCTCTTCTCTCCTTACAGGCCTTGTCTTCTTTCCATGAAGGCTTTTAGAACAGAACGTTTTTTGTGTTACTTTTCTCCTCAACTCCCAACACACATGAGAAAAAGTCCTCAGTTCTTGACCCCGCACTGAGGGCTGAGCACACTCTGGTTACCACAGATCTCTCTGGCCTTGCCAACCATCCTTCCTCACCTGTGGCCAGGCTGTTTTTTGGGATGCCTCCCAAACACTTAGGAGCAGAAAGTGTAAGTATAGGCAGAAAAAGGAAGAAGAAAGGAACATACAAGGGTGAAGAACAGGCAGGAAGAGAAACGGAACTGGCCGCTCCTCACCCTCACGCTGGCCGCCCGGTCTCTGGGGACCCTCCCAGGGTCCACTTTCCCTGCTGGAGTGTGGACACCTCTGACCCTACCATCCACTCCTTCTGTGAATGATAGAGCTCCAGAATTCAAGATTTCATAAAAAAAAAAAAAAGAGCTCAGAATAATGGCAGAATGGTGGTATCTAAATGAGTTTACAGAGATTTAATTATAACTTACTACAATCTCAAAATATATCTCAGCATTTCTCAGTCTTTTCTTTCCTTTTTTGAGACAGAATCTCGCTCTGTTGCCCAGGTTGGAGTGCAGTGGCACGATCTCAGCTCGCTGCAACCTCTGCCTCCCAGATTCAAGCAATTCTCCTGCCTCAATCTCTTGAGTAGCTGGGACCGCAAGTGTGCACCACCACGTATGGCTAAGTTTTGTACTTTTAGTAAAGATGGGGTTTCGCCATGTTGGCCAGGCTGGTCTCGAACTTCTGACCTCAGGTGATCTGCTCGCCTCGGCCTCCCAAAGTTCTGGGGTCTTTTTTCTATATAACAGAATATTAATGTAGATGTGGATAGATGCACCGTTTCAGCCGGAATATTACTCATGAAGTGAATGGTGCCTTATTAGTGTTAACAGAACCTGCCCATCTCATAGGGAATGGGTGTTGCTTTGGGTACTACCGCCCGCCTTTTATTCCCACAGAGCCATGCTGAAACCACAGGACAAGAGCGACCCCTGCCCCTATATCTCAACACCAGGCTATTAGTGATGCCCCTTAGGTTCCCAGCTCCCCAGGCAGCACAAACTCACCCAGCATCGTGGAGAGTTGAACTGGATTTTGCATGTAGAGTGGGCTGGGTGAGAGGGGCACCATGAGGGCTCCCAGAGAAGCCAGTCGTGGGGCTGGTTACCTGAGAATGATGGTCTTTTCTGAAGGATGCCCCTTGGTTGGGGCAGCTGGTGGGGAGTTGGGCACTCAGGGTGAGTTGGACCCCAAATCCCCTGTCATTGGCAGCTGCTTAGCCTGTGTGGGCCTCAGTTTCTCCATCCCTAAAATGGCAATATCAGGGACTCTGTAGGTTGTTATAGCCTTAGCGGCCTGGATAATTTCTTTCTTTCTTTTTTTTCTTTTGAGACCGAGTCTCACTCTGTCGCCCAGGCTGGAGTGTAGCGGCGCGATCTCTGCTCACCGCAAGCTCTGCCCCCAGGTTCACGCCATTCTCCTGCCTCAGTCTCCCAAGTAGCTGGGACGACAGGTGCCCGCCACCACGCCTGGCTAATTTTTTGTATTTTTAGTAGAGACGGATTTCTTCGTGTTAGCCAGGATGGTCTCCATCTCCTGACCTTGTGATCCACCCGTCTCGGCCTCCCAAAGTGCTGAGACTACAGGCATGAGCCACCGCGCCCGGCCGGCCTGGATAATTTCCTAGCAAAGCCTCCTGCACTGCTGTTCTTGGAGCTCTAGTGTTTGTTTAACTTTTGCTGAATCTGGCCCTTGGTTTGCCATTTACAAAGTCCCCCAAAGAGAGGATGACATGTGGGTCCCCCTCTTTCCAACCTCCTGAACTGGTCCTGATCTATCAGGGCATCTCAATGGGGTTTGGGCCAGTTGGTTTGAGATCATCAGCTTGTTTAGCAGACGATCCAGGCTTCTTACAACTCAGGTTAGATGCTAGAGTGGAAATGGGCTTTGGAATGAAGCAGAACAGGTGGGAGTCCTGGCTCTGCAACAGGCTGTGTGGCTTTTTGCCAGTTTCTGAACCTCTCTGAGTCTTGAAGCCTGCTTCAAGCTTCTGCTTGAAGCTGTGAGAGTTAAATGAACTGACATCTGGAAAACACACAAGCAAATCACAGGCACCCCACAAATGGGCTTTCCCTTTGTGTCTTTCCTTAAACCACGGCTCCTTCCCTCGGGTCTCTGCTCAAAATCTTCCCCTGTAGTGCTTTTTGTGACACCTCAAATTCCTGGCTTCTGAGGCTGGACATGGAAGGCCAGCCTTGGCGGGGGAAATGGTGGTGCAAAAAAGTTCAGTGGAAAAGAACAGAAATGAAAGCGAAGGAGCATCTTACTATGTGGCCTGGGCTGTGGGAGTCTCAGGGCAAGGCCTCCGTTACCACCCGCAGCTCAGGGGGGCCAGGAAACTCTGGTTGCCAACATTTAAGGCAGCGTTAGGACTTTTTGTGAGCAGAAAATGCCAGTTTTAGATCACTATTTTCTCATCATTTGTAAGAAAATATCATTTATACTCAAAAGGAATGACTACTTTTATTAATTTAAAAGCTGGCGTATGGAATAAGCAAATTAGGGAATTATTCTTCAAGATGTGTACAAAAATTTTGAGTCTGAAAAGTCAACCTAAACTCCAGATTATTTTGAGAAGCTGCCCTAATAAAATGAAGAAAGACAACTCATAACAGTTTAAGGAGAGATCAGTGATTTAGCAGCAGTGCATATGGTATTTTATTAAGTGAAAAAACACAATTTCTAAGACAAGGATGTATAGCATGATCCTATTTTATGACAACAAACACACAAGGAAGAAAAACACAACAAATACAGACAATGAAATATCTGGAAGGATGCATCTTACTGCCTCTTTCTTCTTTTGAATTATTTGTAATGTTTACATTGAGTATTCATTTGGAAATGAGAAATAAGCAAATTTAAAAGTTCCTACTTTTACATAACTCTTGGTGGAAAGATGTACCCACCTATGAAGTAGTCTTGCCAAAAAACAAAAACAAAAACAAAACTGAGTCTCATAAATGCTATAGATTCAGCTACCAAATCCCAGGGAATACAAAGGATGGAAGAGTGCGTCAAGGACCCCACAGGGACATAGTCAGCAAAATCCAAACAGACGGAAATTACACAAAACAAATGATTGGCTTCTTTAATGGATAAATACATTGAAGAAAGAGATAAAGATAGAGACAGAAATAGGGATAGAGCTAGAGATAGGGAGAGAGAGGTACAGATAGGGAGAGAGAGAGAGAGTTGGTTGGAACTTAGAAATTAAAAGAGACTTTAACGTATCAGCCCATTACCATGTGAAACTTATGATGTGAGTCAACTTGCATCTTGACTCAAACTGTAAAGAAATCAATTATTTGGGATATTTATGGGACAATTGGAAAGTTGAACTCTGGGTATCTAACAATATTAAGAAATTCTTATTAATTTTCTCAGGTATGATACATTTTTATGTTTAAAGACTTTTTCAAGATAATTCCCAAATCTCTACAGTTGGAACAACAGGTTTCCCAAGATTTGTTCTAATATAATGTGAGAAGGAGGAAAGGAGGTGGGTGGGCCGATCAGCCCCGAGTTGCTGAATATTGAAGTGGGGGCAGTAGGGGTATGTTCTCTTTGCTTTTGTGCTTGTTGACATTTTCCATGATGAAAAAGTTTGAAGGAAGCTGCTTTTGTTCTTCTGGAATGATTGAGGCCAGCTCCCCAGGCCAGAGGTCTCCGCCCACCCATCTATGGAACCCCCTCCCCACGCATGGGACCCTGTGCCCGCTCCTTTGCTGCCTCACACTTATTCTTAATTATCTGCAGAGTGCCCGAGGCTCCATCCGCTGGAATCTGGCCTCCTTGGCAAGGTGCTGTGAGGTCTTTCCATTTTGAAAAGATTTCTCTCCAGGGTACCTGAGGACCGGAGCTTTGCATGGCAGGAGGTCTCTTTTTGGTGGCCTGGCCACAGCACCACTGTCACTCACAGTGGCCAGCAGGGCAGGGCACCACCTTGGCAATGCAGGTACTTTACCCGTGAAATCCAAATTATTAGCCTTAATGCAATTTTAAAACAATTATTGGGCTAACCGGATGCAAATGAAACAAAATGAACCTATAAATATATGTGTTTTTCAAATTAGTAATTGGATTTTTTGATGATCTTTGGTGTGACATTGATAAGCTGCCGCTCATAACAGTCTAATTAGGCAATATGTAAACTTTGGCATTCGGTTCTGTCCTAGTGGCTTTTTCAAATGATGTTTGTAAAATTTGCAATTTCATATTACAGATTAAAAATTAAAAACTGCAGGAGGCTAACATTAAAATGAGAATTCATTTCAGGGAAAGCCCTGTAGACAAAATTCACCCTAATAGAATTGTGCATAAGGGGATGCAAATCACGATGTATAGTTACACAGGGGAAAGCTTGTCAAAACCAGTATTGTTGGTCTGTAGTTCTATTCACAGTATTAAACCCATCAGCAAAGCCACTTTGGGGAAAATGTGAACATTATCAAAGAACAGTAAATTAGCAAGAAATTAAAGCATATACCCTTGCATTTCCAAAACAAAAGATCCCTTCATTAAAAACCTTTCATCAGTGGTTTAATATTCATAGCAGTAATTTGCATAACTAAATCAGTTTTCACTGATGAGAGACGACCAAAGTTTTTTCACTAATTTCTTTTTTGAATGAGCTTTCTAGTTTTTTGATTAAAATTTCACACCAGTAGTTGAACAGAATTGAATACATGGCTTAGCCATATTTGCAAGTATCATCTTTTAAAACACCAGGTTCAATGTTAGTTCTTAGGATGGAAGGTATTGTTCAAATAGCTTTGTTTACCTTAGCTGCATATATTTTTCTCTGCTTGAAATTTAGGCCATTGAGGAAAAAAACTTTAAAACGAGCAGAGAAGCAAGTTGATGGCACTGGAACTTGTTTCTTCTTCTTTTTTGATCCCATAGGTAGGCATGGTGCAAAGTAGCCATTGTAATCTACTAATTAAGGCAAAGTTGTCCCTTGCTTGCATTAGCAGTTCTAATAATACTTTTTCTTATTTATTTATTTAATATATGTTTTTATTTTTTTACTTCAAGTTCCAGGATACACATGCAGAATGTACACGTTTGTTACAAAGGGATACGTGTGCCATGGTGGTTTGCTGCACCCGTCAACTCGTCACATAGGTTTTAAGCCCCGCATGCACTAGCTATTTGTCCTAATGCTCTCCCTCCCCTCACCCTGCCCCTCACCTGACAGGCCCTGGTGTGTGTTGTTCCCCTGCTTGTGTCCATGTGTTCTCATTGTTCAACTTGCACTTATGAGTGAGAACAGTTAATTTGCTGAGGATGATGGCTTCCAGCTTCATCCGCATCCCCGCAAAGGACATGATCACATTCTTTTTTATGACTGCATAGTATTTCATGGTGTATGTGTACCACATTTTCTTTATCCAGTCTATTGTTGATGGGCCTTTGGGTTGGTTCCGTGTCTTTGCTATTGTGAATAGTGCTGCAATAAACATACATGTGCTTGTATCTTTATAATAGAATGATTTCTATTCCTTTGTGTATATACCCAGTAATGGGATTTCTAGGTCCAATGGTATTTCTGGTTCTAGATCCTTGAGGATTGAATAATTTTCTAAAAGTTCAATAATCTTCTGAGATTATAAAAAGGTAGTTTTGCTGGTGGAAAGAGACAGAAGCCTCGCTGTTTATACCCTGCAGACAGCAACCAGAGAGCCTACTGGTGGCTTCTTCCAATGCTTAATGTATGCCTGGCATTGCTACATTTTCTGATAACTGCAGTGAAACAAAGTGATGAGGATTTGCCTGGGTGCTTTTCCTGTGACACATCCATCCATTAGTTTAGCAATTTAATCCCAGTTACAAACAAACTTGTAGCTTCTGTTTAGAGCGTGATAAGGCACAACTGTTTTCTTCTCACTTTCAACCAGAGGGGCTCAAAAGCACATTTTTTGGGGGGGAAGGTGTCACATGACTTTAGTGAGTTGTGGGTGACTTTTGGACTTTTGAGAACCATATAAGTGAAAATACCAGTGGAGGGGAGAGCGTTGTTGCCCATGTGCAGAGCCATCTCCTGGAAGGACGTTGCCTCTCCCGCTGGGAGCTGCACCAGGGTGACTTCTCCCTAGGCAATCCTGGTGATTTTCTGGTGATTCCTACATTTTTCCACCAATTGTATTTCCTGATACCCAAGCTTAGAAATTCAACCATCAACATAAAAATGAGGACTTTAGGGATAAAATTTTAAAAGCATTTCTGATGGATCTCCTGACAACCTTTTACGTGTTCAATGTATTCATGGGGAACGCACTGGATGGCCAGCACTCTGCTTTTATTTCATGAGGATCCTGAGGCAAGCACTCTTTGTGCTGTGGACTAAACACACATGACTATGTAAGATAATTCTCTTCTAGTAGTTATACGTGTGCCTCATCAGATGGCAAGTTTGACTCTGAAGCAGATGAAATTACTTAGACCGGGCAAAAGACAAGTTAATTTTTTTCTTACCAAACTGTCAAGCCAGTATATCAACCAGTTAGCATTATGTAGGCTGGGCCTCAGAATACCCATTTTTTTTTTTTTTTTTAAAGATAGGATCTTTTTCTATTGTCTGGGCTGGAGTGCAGGGCAGAACTCTGCAGCCTCAAACTCCTGGCCTCATGTGAGCCTCCTGCCTTGGCCTCCCAAAGTGTTGGGATTACATGGGTGTGCCACTGCACCTGGCCTGAATACTTTTGAAATTAAGGGGGGAGATGTAATTTCATGAGAACTTGATTTTAGAAAGCTTTTTTTCCCTTCAACAGGCCTGCCTTTCTGATTTCATTGTCCATTCTCTTAAACAGGAATTTTGCGACACTGGTTGCTATGGCTACACGTATTGGACCCCTAAGCCCTGGAAGCTGGGGTCAGAGAGAGTGGACATCCTCACTGCTCCTGGAGGGACCAATGCAACAGGGGGAGCAAAGGTAGGGAAGGAAGGGAGGGAAGTGTCTCTGGCAGAGATGGAGCTATAATTGGAAGGATGGATTAAGACTGGGGAGCAGGGATGGTTGATGAAGGGCTCCCTGCATATGTGGGGTGTGTGGTCTGTTCCTGGAGGAGAGACAGGGTGTGTGGTAACACTGGCCCCCTCCATGGGACATGGTCTTGGACAAGCCTTGGAGCCTTTCTGAGCTCAGAACACATCGCCCTCCCGCTTGCCCTTGATAGTAGAACGGTGACAACCCAGCCACAGGATGCTGAGGAAAGGGCTTAGCAAATATGGATGGTCTAAGCTGAGGTGGGCTTGAGATGAAGACACATCAAGGAACATTGCCCCCAAACCACATGAGCAAATCTGCCAAGTAATTGTAAGTGCACATTGCTTTCCTGCTTTTCTTTCCATTCTGGTCCTGATTTCCTACCATTCTGGGGCATTTCTATGGGCACACACTTCTTTTACAGCAGCCTAGGAATTGGGGAACAATCCAAACTCTGATTTGATATGTGCAGGTTGTTAAATAGAATTTTTAAATGGACTGTGGGGTAAAGAGGGCTGTGAAGGAAGGACCAAGTAGAGATGAGGGAAAAAAGCATTTAAAGTGTGACTACAAAGGCGAGAGGGGAGTGGAATGGAAACCCAAAGTAGCTATCAGAAGGGAGTCTGCACTGTGTCCCAGCCCTGTGTGGAGGCTGGCTGGAGCAGGCTCCTCTCTCTCCTTAAAGACAGAATCCCGGTGTGTTCTGATGAAAGTGACATCTGCTTTTGGCGTTTAAGTTTTAGAGCAAAGTTGGCCACCAAACACAGCTGCTTCTACTGAGCCCCGCTATTTTGTGCCAATGTCCAGTTCTGTTTTAGATGAGGGTACTGACACAGCAGGTGGTAGAATTCACACCCTCCTTGATTTTCCAGGCCTCCAGCAATCCTTAGATCACAGCACCATTGATGCTTGATGCTTCTCATCTCTGACACCCTGCCAGCTCAGGAAAGATTTCATAATTAAAAATGTAAAAATGTTAATTACCTGAAGATACTTCCTGATGGGTAGCACTGATCAGGAGGGAAATTGATGGTATTAAAACAGTGAAAATTATTAGATTAAGCAATATTCATGGGAAACGTATCTCATAAGAGCTCTGTGTGTGGTCGTGCATGTTTGGTGCTGTTTTCTACATTCTATTCTGTCCATGGGTTAGAATGCATTGAACCAGGACAATGTGATGCAACGATTTGGCCGGAAGGAAGGGCATGTCTTCTTGGGCAGTGAAATATTTGGAGCTACAGGAATGATGCGGAGAGGAGAAAAAGAAATAGGCTCTATTGCTTTAATATTCCTGTGGCCACAGGAGAGAGGCATCACCTGGGGCAGTTGGGGAGGAGATTTTGCTGAGGATCTGGGCTGGGATCACATAGGGGACAGAGAGTTGTTTCTTCCACTGGGGTGGACCAAGTGCCTGAAAGATACGTCATCGTGTGCCTGGCTGCCTGGCAAACTTCTCTAAAGGGCCAGAGGGTAAATAACTTGGGCTTTTGCAGGGCCATGCCTTCTGTGGCACCTACTCAGCTCTGTTGTTGTAGTTCAAAAGCAGCCATGTGCAAGTCCTACATGAGTGGAATGGCTGTGTTCCAATCAAATTTTACTTATGGACAACTGAAGTTTGAATTTAACATAATTGTTTTTTGAGGTGGAGTCTCACTCTGTCGCCCAGGCTGGAGTGCAGTGGCGCGATCTCGGCTCACTGCAACCTTCACCTCCCAGGTTCAAGCGATCCTCTTGCCTTAGTCTCTAGAGCAGCTGGGATTACAGGCACATGCCATGATACCCAGCTAATTTTTGTATTTTTAGTAGAGATGGGGTTTCACCATATTGGCCAGGCTGGTCTCGAACTCCTGACCTCAAGTGATCCACCCGCCTCAGCCTCCCAAAGTGCTGGGATTACAGGCATGAGCCTGGTCTTTAATTTAATATAATTTTTATGTATGTTGAAATCATCTTTTTATTTTCTTCAACTGTTTAAAATGTAAAATTCATTCTTGGCTCATGGGTCAGATTTGGTTTGCAGATTATGCTGGTCTGCCAGCCCCTGCTTAGAATCTTCATTGACAAATATCCTACTTGATCAGTTTCATCTGTTTCAAATCATGGAACTTGAAGTTGCCATATTTTTGGACAAAAATACACCATTAATGAGAAGCAAGAATTGAGAGGCCTTAGCAAGCCGCACGTTAAATAATCTGAGGTAATAATCCAAGTGGAAATCAAGTTGAATAATAATTCAAGTCTTTTCTGAAATTCTCTCCTCCCCTCCCCTCTCCTTTGCTCCCCTCCCCTCTCCTCCCCTCTCTTCCCCTCCCCTCTCCTTCCCTCTCTTCCCCTCCCCTCCCCTTCCCTCTGTCCTCTACCTGTGGGAAGCCCTATGGGCCACAGCAGGTATGGTAGACCTGAAGTACCTGGGAATGAACACCCACACCCATCTCGATCCAGGACTGTAGGAACTGAAGTATAAACACCCCAGCTCCCTTGCCCTATGAGCAGGAAAATATCAAAGTGTTTCTCCCATTACTTAATTACTCTAAACAAACCTCAGCTTTCTTCTATAAAATGGGGATCAAAGTAGTATTTGCACCAGAGAGTCATACGTGAATGTATTAGTTTCCCATAGATACTGTAACAAGTTACATGTTACCATAAACAGTAGCTTACAGCAAAGAAGATTTATTATTTTACACCTCTCATTACCTACGTTGGGCACTGGCTTGAAAACACAGAAAGACATGCAGGGTGCTATGATGGTCCATGATGGGTCAGTTGGATCAGGGAAGCAATATTTAAACTGAGAGCTGGTAGATGAAGTGGGGTCTAGCCCGGCGAGGAGGGAACAGGGGGTATGTGTGTGTGGGGGATCCTAGGTATGAGCACCAACAAGGTAACTTGTTGGGAAGTCTGGCCCACCCACAACACACAGACACTGTGCCTGATGAGGGGTTCTGAGGCCTCTGCTTTCAGGAAGCTGGGGGCTAATTGTGGTCAGCCTCCAAGAGGAATAATTTCTGGAATGTGTCTTGATCTTTTTATTTTCACATTATCTTCTGATTTTCTCATCTTGCCCTAACAACTACGCTGGGGGGTTGGAGGGGGAATAATCTACATAAAGTGTGTTGCAGAGAAGTTGAAGGTTCAGGAAGCTGCTGGCCCCTTGGCTCCCTGGAGTTTCTTCCTCTGTGATGTTGCTGATGGTTCCCAAGAAGAGAAAAGCTGTTGTCCACCAAACCAGGGAAACCTGTTGTCTGTGCAAAACATCTGAAGCACTCACAAGTATGCAAGAGTCAAGATCACCTGGAATCTTACCACCTAGCAACACTCATGACTAAGACTTGGTGTGCATCCGTCTTTACTTGTTATACATAGACACAGACTTGCACACATACAGTGCTATGGTTTGGATATTTGACCTGGGTAAATCTCATGTTGAAGTTCGATCCCTATTGTTGAAGGAGGTGTTTGG
The DNA here is from genome assembly GCF_001698545.2 of Rhinopithecus bieti. NCBI lineage: Eukaryota > Metazoa > Chordata > Mammalia > Primates > Cercopithecidae > Rhinopithecus > Rhinopithecus bieti. The sequence continues at coordinate 1,595,680 of NW_016819184.1, read as the reverse complement.
ATTCCTCGTGAACAGATTAATGCCCTGGAGGGAGGCAAGTGAGTTACTTCTCTATTAGTTCCTTTGAGAGCTCCCTTGGAGCTGGTTGATAAAAAGAGTTTGGCACCTTCACTCTCTCTCTCTCTCCACCTCTCTTGTCTCTTCTCTCCCCATGAGATCACCTCCTGACCTTTGGCAGTCCACCTGCCTCGGCCTCCCAGAGTGCTGGGATTACAGGCATGAGCCACTGTGTCTGGCCTCTTTTTTAAAAAAAATTAAAATAGAGATGAGATATCACTATGTTGCCTAGGCTGGTCTCAAACTCCTGAGCTCAAGTGCTTTTCCTGCCTTGGCCTCCCAAAGTGCTAGGATTTCAGGCATGAGCTGCCACACCCAAACAAATTTCACACATTCTTTGATCATGAATAACTCGTAATATTAGCCAACGCTTTCTGAGTGCTGTTGTTTGCCAAGCTCTGAGTTTGGTTCATTAATTCATTTAGTTCCCTGTAGTAAGTAGAAAAATGCCCTCCAAAAGATGTCCACATGGTAATGCCCCCAAACAATGAATATGCTACCTTACATAGGAAAAGGTACTTTGCAGATGTGATTAGGAATCTTGAGAAAGGAAGATTCTCCTGGATCATCTGGTCAGTCCCAATGTTATCATAAGGATTCCTGAAAGATGGACAAAGGAGGGAGAGAGACTGAAAGATGCCTGCGATACTGGCTTTAAGACAGAGAAAAGTCTGGGGAAAGCAGACACTGATGGATGCTGGAAGAGACAAGGAGAAAGATTCTCCCTTTGAGCCTCCAGGAAGAACACAGCCTTCTGGCACCATGATTTCAACCCAGTAAGACTGACTTTGGACTTGAATTTCTCCTTCTCCTCCTNTATTTTCTTCTATCACCCAGTCTACAGTGCAGTGATGTGATCTCAGCTCACTGCAACCTCCACCTCCTGGGCTCAAGTGATCCTCCAGCCTCAGCCTCTCAAGTAGCTGGGACTACAGGTGCACACCACCACGACGGTCTAATTTTCATATTTTTTGTAAAGACGAGGTTTGCTATGTGGCCCAGGCTGGTCTCAAACTCCTGAACTCAAGTGATCTGCCTGCCCTGGCCTCCCAAAGTGCTGAGATTACAGGCATAAGCCACCAAGCCTGGCCTAAAATCCTTATGTTATTACAAGAAAACATAAGTAAGTATTTTTCTAATCTTGGAGTGGAGAATGTATTTTAATCATAATACCAAGACAGAAATCATGAAGGAAAAGATGGATACATTTTTTTCTATAAAGTATTAAGACCTTTTAAAAAAAACTTTGTATAGACAAACATGTTTGTATAGACAGAGTGAGACCCTATCTCCAAACAAAAACAAAACAACTACTACAAAAACACAACAAAAAAACCAGTAATGGTTTAAAAAATATCTTTAGCTCCTGTGGAATTTATCTGAGTGTAGAGTAATAGCTAGGAGTCTGTGTTGTGGGGATAGAACCCAACACCAGGTTGTGGGGGTGACAAAGTCCAGTGGAGTCAAAGAAATGAGAAAAGACAGTTTGAGAGAGAAAGTGGGTCCAGGAGGCCATTGCGAGTGTGGAGGCTGCGAAGGCCCTAAGCTCTGGAAGTCCAGATTATTTATTGGTGACCAAACAAAGAAATAGGTGGTGAGAATGTGGGGTTGAAAGGGTGCATTGCATTAACCACATGATTTACAGCTGTGATGGTTTAGCATATGCTCTGCTACTTGAGATAATGGGGAGCAGATTCTTCTAACTCAAGATACAATGGATCCTGGGAGAGCAAGGAGCAAGGAGCCAGCAAATCTAGACACATTCCGAGGCCACGAGCCCTGGATTCTATCCAAGCCACGAGCAGTTTTATGCCCTGGGCTTAGATTATGGTGCATCAGGGTAGCCTTCCACCCTTTGGCACAGAGCTTGGTGTTCCAAAGGCCATGAGGGGTTTTAGACCCTGGACCCTGGACATGTTCCAAGACTCTTTTACATTATGTCAGACATGAAGGCCCTGCCTCAGCTTCTCTCCCAACGTTCAGCTTTTCTCCCAACACTCAGCTCTTCTCCCAACAGGTCTAAATGTTTTCCCTTTTTCTTTTCTGAGTTTGCATAAGTTCTTGGATCCATGTCTGCCTTCTCTGCCCTATGCCAGCACATGTGGCCTGGGTCACTGTCACTTGGTGATATCCTCTAATATACAGTATGGCCAGAGTTAAGGTTGGGGTGACCTCATAGGCTATTCCTATTATTTCTAATTTTATACTTTCTGTTTCTAAATAGCTTACATTTATGTCTCCCTGTATTGTGCTTTCTTGTTTTGTTTTATTATATGTATATTTTTTTCTAATTTTTCTCTTCCTGTTTCTGTTTTTGCCATAATGACAAAATTTGCTTTGTTAATTTTAAAAATAATTCTTTTGGTAATTTAGAAGCAACATAGATTCATTTTCTAGGCAGCTCGTGGCTGCTCTCACTCACTGTATTTTTAAAAAATTAAACTAACTTCATTGGTTGGATTATTTGATGATTAGGAATTTAACACATGATTATCAAAATTATCTGATAATGTCTGAAAATGTAAAGAAGGGAAAATTACCCATCATGTTATCACCCAGAAATGACCACTGGTAATGGCTCATGGTGTAATTTACAGTGTGGCTGAATGTCGCTTAGATCACTCTTTTATGCTGTTGGGTTGTATATTTTGTCTGGTTAGTGAATTGTCCTCTCCACACACATACATGAGCTATATTTTCATCTTAATGACAACAGAATTTTCTGCCATATTTATTTGTCTATACTGTTGCTAAATATTTAGCTTTTTTACTGTTTACTTTTATAAACAATACTGCAGTGAACATCCTGATTCAAGTATCTCTTTACTGTGTGTTTCCAGTTGTTTGTTCAAAGGTGTTGGCATGGTTAAGGCTTGTGTCATATGTTGCCAAATTACCATCTCAAGAGGCTGTGCTATTTTGTTTTGCCCCCGGCAATGTAGAAGCATCTCCCTATTCCTATACCCTAATCCATCCTGGGCTTTATCAGTCTTTTTAATCTTTGTCAATTTTGTAGGTAAATAGTGTCTTATTGTTTTAATTTATCTTTAATTGATTATTAGGAAGGTCAAACATATTTTGGTTCATTGTATTTCTTTTACATTTGAATCTGTGTTTTTCAATCAGATAAACAATGAAATGATGTCAATTAATCTCCCTTCTGACTGGGATGAGAATAACACTGATTTACATTCAATATCCTACTGTGGCTGGTGTGAAGGGTGGGACTAGGTGATGAGCTGGTTCCTCAGCTCCCTGGGGGTTCACTGAGCTCTCTACCTGATTGTTTGAGCCTTCTTCCAGATGGTGACTTGATCCTGGATGGTCTTGTTGGTTCTAACTTGGTTCTAACTTGGCACTTCCTAGAGATACTGTTTTTGATAACACTTGTTTAGCTCCACCCAGATGCCTGCAAGTGGCTCTATGTGACTTGCTTGGCCAAAATCCATAGGACCCCATGTTCCAGTGAGAGCTGCTCAGAGCAAAGCTCCAATTACTGAAAGAAGAGAAGATTGGGCTTGTCTGAGATCATGTGACTGGCTCACCAAACGCACAGAAAGGATCCAGGTTTCATCTTCTTTCTTCTGTGTTACAGTACCATACCTTGGGATTATCCACTTGCATTGCCTAATCTGTATCACTGAGATGATGGCTTGGAGCCTGTGTTCTGAGCTACCTCCTCTCCCACATTTCACTCATCTACACACTCACTCATTCCACAGATATTTATTGCATACCTATCATGTACCAGGCAGTGTTCTAGCACTGAGCTTGTGTTCTAGCACTGAGCTTGATCCAGACTTCTTACTTTCTGATCCTTTTCAAGATACTTCCTCTTTGGACCCCAGTTTCTCCATCTGTGGCACGGGAATACATTTGAGAGGACCATCCGAACCTTATGAAGTTTTGTGAAAGTGCAATGAGATGATGCAGGTGAGGTGCTCGGTACAGTGCCGGCACATGTGAGATGAAAGCTGACTTTTGTTATTTGAAAATAATTATTTTGGCTTCTGTGTGGAAGATCATGATTCTCCTGCAATTTTCCTTTACAGCCTATGGCCTTTGCCTGCCTTCTGCAGAAACTAAACCCCTTTGAGTGGAATAGAAGGTAAAAATGCCTCCTAATGAAGAGGGTCACGTCCAGTGGTCTCCAACTCTAGCATTCCTCAATTTTATGATCTCTAGTTTCTGGTCTTGATTGGTGCTATAGGGGTTTCTAACATTCAAATTCTGGTTTATGGGACTCAGTGAACCTCTTTTGGATAAATATGGACTATAGCTTGTTGTTTTCTTTTATGATGCACACACAAAAAATGTCAGAGGAGCTGAGCAGCTGAGTTTGACTTCTAAAGAAGTTATAGGTCTGTCTCTCTCCTTCTGTTATTCTCAGGCTCAATTCTTACCCTTGTCCCATGTGTCCACCCACCTGAAAATCAAAAGATGAGCTCCCCGCCATTCTGGGAGATCTGCCCTGATTGAAGACCTGCAGAAAAGCCGAGGCATCTGGGGTTTTGGAATAAAATTTCTTCTGCCTACAACAGATCCGCATCTAATCAAAACCAAACCCTTAATTAAAAAAAATCTCAGGTACTTAATTTGATTTACTTATTTGCATAATATTGGAGGACAAAAGACACCTGCCCCACAGCCTACATTTCTGCTGCAGGCCAAGGGATGGCCCCTGTGACCCGCCCCCATAACCAGGCTGGCCTTGCGGGGAGACAGCCGGTTCACTCCTCTCAATGCAGTTCCTCTGCTTTGGGTGGGGGTGGGGGGGGTAGGGAGGGGTGGAGTGGATGTTCCATGTGTGGGAAGATTCTGGAAATAGCTTTATAGAAAAAAAATCTTTGTTTTACATTTCAACTGCTGGCTTAAAATGCCCAGTTCTCTGAAAGTGGACTTCTTTTGCCTATGTTGTGTCTGTAGCACCAAGGGGATTCCGTGTTAGATGCTTTAGGGACAAGCTTTGTGGAGGAGAAGGCACTCAGGAGCCAAGGCGGGTGGTCACGGGAGGCAAACGCCTTCTAACACTTTTGCCAGCCTTGGTTGACATTTGATTGTCATGTTTAGTCCGTCTAGCTACCCTCACTGGCGGCACCTTGTAAACGCCTAAGGACAAAAGTTCATGTCAAATGTGTCCTCAGGACCACTTAGCAAAACTGAAAGGGCTGAAAACTCCTACTTGAACATGATTGACATTGAAAGCACCTAAGCTAAGTTGCAGCAGGGGACCTACCCAACCAGAGCCCACCGGTTTTAGGTCAGCACAGTAGGGCAATGTGCTTTCTGGCCAGCAGGGGGCGCCCCACAGTCCCGGAGAGCCAGACAAGCAGCCTTGTCCCAACCCAGAACAGAGAAAAAGGTGCTCAAGAAACCCTCTCTCCCGAAAAGGTAGCTTTTGGAACCCGAACGGCTATTCACATCACACATTAAATGCTATTCAGAAAATAAGGTAAAATCAGGCCATCAGAACTTCGAACAAATGTTTGTGTCCATTTTATTATTGAAAAATTGCATCGGGTAAGAGTATTTTTTCTCTCAAATGGCCTAAGTGATAGCTTAGAAGAGCTTCATTTCACGTCTTTTAATTTTGAATTATTCTCTTATCTGTAATAAAGCATCAGTCAAGCACAGAATTAGTATTCTGGAAAAAAGGGCTTAATGAGCTAAAACATTTCTATCTGGGGTAGGGAGAGCATCTTATCTTGCTTAAGTGTTTCAGACGGAATTTGTAGGGAAAGAGGCAGAAGATTTGGTACGACTAAATGGAAAAAAATATGTTGGTCTCTTCTCTTTTCCCATATGTGCCATAAACCAGTTCACACGGCAGCACCTCACTGTACTGTAAGTTCGACATAAAACACTCAGTACAAAACTTGGGCTCTTCCTTTCAGTTCTGCTAGATTCTTTTATTAATGAGAGTGAAGCAAAAACACAGCCTCCTTTCTCCAGTTACATTTCTGGCATCGGATGCTCCATCATACGTCATCCTCTGCAGCAGGCGACTTTGGAAATAGCTTGACTATTAGCAACTTAATTGCCCTTGAATATACAATGCACACTTGTGCAGACAATTCATGAAGACGACTGCCAACAGACAGTGAAATTAGAAAAAATGGCCTCTTGGGTTACATCCGTATCAAAGTTTTAAAGAAGGAGTAAAATAAGATGTGGCTATAAATGGAAGTTTTAGCAGAGTTTAATAAGTGTCTGCCACTCCATCTGAGGCACTGACTAGGATTTCTGCTGTGGGTTAAAGACCAGTTGATGTCCAGTGTATGAATAAACAGGTAATGAGTATCATCCAAGCATCTATTAGTTCACTGATCTTTTGGATTATAGATGTAAGAAATAAATATCTTTAAAATATGCATTTGGTAGTAACAGCTTCGTAATAAAGGTTTTTTTTGTTTGTTTGTTTGTTTTTGTTTTTTTTTTGAGACAGAGTCTTGCTCTTGCTGCCCAGGCTGGAGTGCAGTGGTGCGATCTCGGCTTACCGCAACCTCCACCTCCCGGGTTCAAGCGATTCTCCTGCCTCAGCCTCCCAAGTAGCTGGGATACAGGCACGTGCCACCATGCCTGGCTAATTTTTTGTATTTTTAGTAGAGATGGGGTTTCACCATGTTGGCCAGACTGGCTTCGAACTCCTGACCTCAAGCGATCCACCTGCCTCGGCCTCTCAAGGTGTTGGGATTACAGGTGTATGTGTGTTTTATAAGGCTCTGATAATTTTACCTTGGATTAAATAAATGTCAGTACCTACATCAAGACTTCAATTATAGGGCTTTTGGATTTTGAAACCGTCAAGTATTCAGAGCAATGAAAATCAGGAATTTGAACAGCCAGATACGTGAGGTTCCATTTATACCCATAGTTGCTTAACAGATACATTGTTTGTACTGGCAGTATCTCTAGGGATGAACAAATGGCAAAATTTACATTTGGGCAAACTACAAAAAGACCGAGTTAACTCAGAAGGCTGATTGGTATGAGGATTTTTACAAGTGATGTTAAATGGGTTAATGAGATTGATGTTGTATCCAGGCTTTTTTTTTTTGATGGAATCTCACTCTATTGCCCAGGCTAGAGAGCAATGGTGTAATCTCAGCCCACTGCAACCTCCGCTTCCCAGGTTCAAGCAATTCTGCTTCAGCCTCCCAAGTAACTGGGATTAGTGGTGTGTGCCACCACACCCAACTATCTTTTTTTTTTTTTTTTTTTGGTATTTTTACTAGAGATGGGGGTTTCACCATGTTGGCCAGGCTGGTCTTGAACTCATGACCTTAAGTGATCCACCTGGCTTCACCTCCCAAAATGCTAGGATTACAGGCATGAGTAACTGCGTCCAACCTGATGTTGTATCCAGGTTTTTAAATACTATTGGTCTTGGATTGTTATGGATGCTAACATAAGAAAATATTTTGAATTCTGATACACATCAAAGAACACAGAACACAATAGTGAAAAGGAAGAGTTTGTTGAGGAGCGAAGCAATTGAGCTGGAGATGGTTCCAACAGTTGAGTCTATCATTCATTTTGTAGAAAGCCGTTCTTGTTATACTTCAATTAAAATTCTTTCCAAATGAACATACAATAAAATTGACTTGCGTGTGTGTGTGTGTGTGTGTGTGTGTGTGTATGTGTATAGTTCTATGAGTTTGAAAACATGTATAGGTTCATGTAACTGCCCTCACAATCAGGATTCTGAGTAAACTCATTACTCAAAAACCTGCTTCCTATCATCTGCCCTTCCTTTGTATTCACACCCTTCTTGCCTCTTCACCCCTGATGCTCCTTGTCACTACAGCTTTATGTTTTGGAGAATGACAAGTAAATTGAACTGAGCAGTGTGTAACGTGTTTGAGACTGGTTTCACTCAACACAATGTCTCTGAGATTCATCTTAGATGCTGTATACACCAGTCAGTTCTTTCTTTTTATTTCTGGCTAATCATTCACTGCCAAGGTATGTTCAGTGTGTCGTCTGTTCATTAGTTGAAGGACTTTTGGGTTGTTTCCACTTTTTGGTGGTTATAAATATAGCTGTTATAAACATTCGTATACTGATTTTTGTGTGGACACACATTTATATTTCTCTAGGGCAAGTACCTAGGGGTGGAATGACTGGATCGTATGTGTACCTTAAGTGTATGTGTAAGTTTATAAGAGACTTCCAAACTGGTTTCCATTGTGGCTGTACCTTTTCACATTCCCAGTCACAAGATACAAGGGTTCCAGTTGCTCTGCATCCTGGTCAGTACTCAGTACTATCAGTAGCTTTTTATCTCAGCCATTCTAATAGATGTGTAATGCTATCTCTTGAGGTTTTCATTGGCATTTCCCTGATGGCTAATGGTGTGGAACATCTTTTCATGTGCTTATTGATTTTCACATACGCTCTTTAGTAAAGTATCCATTAAAGCTCCCGCCCATTGTTTAATCAAGCTGTTTTCTGACTGTTGTGGCTTCTTTATACTTTCTAGATCCAAGTCCTTGTTGGATATGTGACTTGTAAATACTTTCTCCCAGTCTGTAATTTGTGTTTCCATTCTCTTAAAAGTGTCTTTCACAGATCAATAGTTTTAAATTTTGATGAAGTCCAGTCTATCAATGTTTTAAAAAATGTATGGATTGAGCTCCGGGTACTATGTCTAAGAGCTCTTTGCCTAACCCCAGGTTATCAAGATTTTCTCTTACGCTTTATCCTAAACGTCTCATAGTTTTATGTTTTACATTGAGATCTATGTTCTATTTTGAATTATTGTTTGGATAAGATGTGATGTTTCAGAAGATGTTCATTTTATTTTTTTGGGCTTTGACTGTCCAATATAATTTGTTTCAACACCATTTGTTGAAAAACTCATCCTTCCTCCGTTGAATTGCTGTTGCACTTTTGTCAAAATCAATTGGTCATATTTATGTGGGTCTATTTTTGGGCTTGATACTGTTCTATGGATCTATCTCTTTACCAATACCATGCTGTATTGATTACTACCATTGTATAATACATCTTAAAATTGAGTAGTGTGTTTCCTTTGATTTTATCCATTTTCAACATGGTTTTTCTACTCTAATTTCTTTGCCTTTCCACAGATATTTTAGAATTTGTTTTTATATATCTTTAAAAATTCTGCTACAATATTGATTGAAATTATATTAAATTTGGAGATGATTTTGGGGAGAACTGATGCCTTTACTATGCTGACTCTCCCAATTCATGAACATATTAAGTCTCTCCACTTATCTATGTCTTTCATTTGTTTCATGAGCATTTTCTATTTTTCAGATTCTGTACAGATTCATGCACAGATTCTGTACATGTTTTGTTAGATATATTGCTAAATATTTCATTTTGTGGGAAACTATTCTAAATGTTTATTTTTAAATTTTGATTTTAAATTGCACATTGCTACTATGTGGCAATACAACTGGTGTGTATATGTGTGTAATCCTTAGGATTTTCTAGTAGACATTCATGTTGCCTGTGAATAGGTACATTTTTATTTCTTCCATCCTAATATGTATCCCTGTTGTATTAGTCTTCTTGGTCTACTATGCAAAATACCACAGAGTGGGTGGCTTAAACAACAGAAATCGATTTTCTCATGGTTCTAAGGGCTGGGAAGTACAAGATCAAGGACATATTGCTGGATTTGATTTGATAATATTTTGTTGAGGATTTTTACATTGCTAGTCATGAAGAATATGAGTTTGTAGGGTTTTTTATTTTTACTTTTTTTTTGCTTGTATTGTCTTTGTCTGGTTTAATTATCAGGACAATAATGGCCTCATCAAAATATATTGAGATGTGTTCCCTCTTCTATTTTCTGAAAGAGATCATGTGGAATTGGTGTAATTTCTTTTTTAAAATGTTTGGTAGAATCCATCAGTGAAACTATCTGGGAATGGAGGTTTCTTTTGTGTAAAGTTTTAAACTATAAATTTAAGTTTTTTAATGTTATAGGACTATTTAGGCTATCTATTTCATCTTGGGTGAATTTTGGCAATTGGTTTTCAATAATTCATTTATTTCATATAAGCTGTTGAATTTATGTGAGTAGTGTGGTTCTTGGTATTCCTTTATTAACCTTTTAATGTCTGGCAGGGCTGCCTATCACTATATGTTCTTTTTCATTCCTTATATTGATAATTTGAGTCTTTTCTCTTGTCAGTCTGGCTTGAAGATGATAAATTATATTGATATTTTAAAATAACCAGCTTTTGCTTCATTGACTTTTCCCTATTATTTTCTGTTTTCAGTTTTGGTGGTTTCTATTTTAAATATATTATTTCCTTCCTTATGCTTGCTTTAGATTTATTTATTTTTTTTTTTTTTTTTTTTTCCTAATTGTCTGAAGTGGAAGCTGAGATTATTGCTCTGAGATGTTTCAGATTTTCTAATATAAGCTGAAATGATTTGGCTCTGTGACCCCATGCAAATCTCATCTTGAATTGTAACCTCCATGTGTCAAGGGCAGGACCTAGTGGGAGGTGACTGGATCATGGGGGCAGTTTCCCTCATACTGTTCCCTTGATAATGAATGAGTTCTCACGAGATCTGATGGTTTTGTAAGTGTTTGGCAGTTCCTCGTTTCTCCTTCTCTCTCTCTGTCTCACCTGCTGCCATGTAAGATGTGCCTTGCTTCCCCTTTGCCTTCCGCCATGATTGTAAGTTTCCCAAGGCCTCCCCAGTCATGTGGAACTGTGAGTCAATTAAACCTCTTTCTTTGATAAATTACGCAGTCTCAGATAGTATCTTTATAGCAGAGAACGGACTAATACATAAGCATATAGTATCTTTATAGCAGAGAGCAGACTGATACATAAGCATTTAATGCTATGAATTTCCCTGCGAGCCACTAGTTCAGTTTTATGAAAAGAGGGTGAGTGGTAATAAGTCCAGCCATTTTCAACAAAGCACATTCCAGGCAATTTTCTTCACCAATTAAAATTTAAAACCTCCTATTGCGTGCTTGCATGCTTAGGGGATGAAGGAAGCCTAAATTTGTCAGATGTTCTGTACCAGCAATTTCTATTTCTATGGCACAATTGTGACCCTGAGTCTTGAAGGAAAAGTTAAATTTTATAGACTGTTTGTTATGCCATGGGATAAATACATAGTACAGTTTTGAAAGATTTTCATTCCATAAAGCATCACCAACTTTACTAACTGCCTTTATTTTTTTAGAACCCCTCATTGCTAGGTGATCATGTGTTACCATGTTTCAGTTGGAAAACATTTCAGATCCATTAGAGCTCCCAGGGGAACTCAATGCTTACGAGAATTTCTCTGAAACAAATAAAAACTGTACATAAAATTCTGTTTCTACAATGCTTTTAAGAGAGCTGGAGCAGCAATTAGTTGTTAGAGCTCTTCCCTTACAGTCTTCAAATGATTTGCATTGTGGGGGCCTCCTTGGACTTATCTGGAGCACCACACAGAGGCTTCTCTGGAGCATCACACAGATCCTTGTGAGCTGTGTTCACCCTGGGTACTACAGGCGCTGGATTTATTCATTCTCTGGAGATTTGGGGGTGCTCAAAACACCTTTCTCCCCTCCTAATTGTTTTGGGATTGGTGAATTTTTTTTATCATGGTAAAATATACATAACATAAAAGTTACCATTTTAACCATTTGTGTTGTACAGTTCAGTGTCATTAAGTACATTCACATTATTGTGCAACCATCACCACCATTTTTCCCTCTTCCTAAGAAGAAACTCTGCACCCATTAAACACTACCTACCCATTTATCTCTCCCTAGACCCTGGAAATGACCTTTCTCCTTTCTGTTTCTGTCAATCTGAATATTCTAGGCACCTCTAGATGTGTTGGCTTATTTCGCTTAGCATAACGTTTTCAAGGTTAGTCCATGTTTTATCACGTATCAGAATCTCCATCTTTTTATGTCTGAAGAACATTCCATTAGATGTATATACCACATTTGGTTTATCTGTTTTCCATCACGAACATTTGGGTCGTTTCCCTTCTAGATCATTTGATAGCAAAACATTCTGAGTTTCCTTTCAGGATATAGGCATATACCAGAAAGTGCTCCTGCAGCCTTTAAGCTATTAGAAGATTATAGATCTGACATATTAGAGCACTAACCACATTTGCATACCTCATTATATCTATGGTACAGAGCTGTAATCTGTATAGGAGAGGGCAGGGGCCATACTGGAACTTCCTGGGTAACTTTTTCAAATATTACTTCGTCCTCATTCTTCCAATTTGCTTTTCTATTGGGAGTGGGTCATAAGTCTTACTTGTGTTGGGTGAAACGTTTTATGAAAATAGCTGCTGTAGACTCATGGACATTTCTGCAATTGGTTCCTTTCATGAACACTGGGAGTTATGGTAAAAGAGTATCTTGGCTGGAAACATCCAGGCTTACTTATTCTTCATGATTCGATATCCACTCTCTGGAGGTTCATTAACTTTTACAATACTTTATTGTTAGTGCATTTTATACACTTCTCATGTGGTTCTGTTTGGATCTGTTTCTTGTGTGTTCTTATGAATCATTGTTGGGCATTACAGGAAAAGGGTCAGAAATCTCTCAACTCAGTGCAGGGTCAGGAACACCAGGAGGATCTTGACAGCTATGGATGAGGATGGCAGGCATTGCGACTCCAGGGGACAGAATTAGCACACGTACAGGGTTGGGGGTTGGGAGAATAGAACTCTTTGGGGTTGCTGGAAAGAGGATGCGGTAAAGGAGGAAAGAAAAAAATTCGATCTTCTAGAATTTCTTATTTTCTGGTTTAAATGTCCATTCCCATCAACTTATACTCAGCTGTAGGTCAAAGTCCTCCCCAGCTGCCCCAAGCAAAATTTATCCAACACTTTATCATACCTCTGAGATATTTTCTACCTCTTTACAGGGGAGGTAATCTTTCCCCTTCTTTTGAACTGAGATGGGGTAGTCCTGCCTTTCCTGAAAAGTCTGTGTGGTGCCCAGGTCCTTTCTTCCTGGCTTCTTTAGAGGCTAAAGAAGGGTCCAGCACCATAGCAGTTTGAAAAGGAACACTTCTTAACGACCAACGAATGAAAACACTGGAAAAGAATTTGATACATGAAGCCATTAAAATTGCTTCTGCAGATGAATATGTAATGAAATAAATAGTATTTTATGGAGAAATAGGCTCTGCCATATGATGCAGAATATTTATTTTTCGTAATCACCCATTTATTTCTGTATTTATGTACAGAAAATGTTGGAAAGAATCTTACCAAAATGTTAATAGTTGTTATCTCTGAGGGAAGTTCTGGGTGATTTTTTAAACAATTAGAAAAATTTGTTTCTAAACTATCTGTTTTGTTTTGTTTTTATGCCACAGTAATGGACCTTGTCTCACAAGGCAGGCACTGTGTCTTTTCAGGAGCAGAGGCCTGGCCCTCAGTTTGTGTTTGTTGAATGAATAAATAAATGACTGACTAATATAGTAATGGCAAATATAACTAGTTGGGGTTTAAACATCTATGGGAGGGTTTATAATTCATAAGTCAATGTGAAAGGCCTTTACAGCTTGTAAAGGCACAAAAGCAAATGTGAGTGTGTATTTTATTTTATTTTATGACAGGGTCTTGCTCCACCTAAGCTGGAGTGCAATGCTGTAATCAGAGTTTACTGCAGTCACAAACTACAAGGCTCAGGTGATCTTCCCAACTGAGCCTCCTGAGTAGCTGGGACTATAAGTGCATGCCACCACAGCTGGCAAAGTTAGATTTTTTTTTTTTTTTTGGTAGAAATGGGAGTCTGGCTATGTTGCCCAAGCTGGTTTTAAACTCCTGGCCTCAAGTGCTCCTCCAGCCTTGGCCTCCCAAAGTGCTGGGATTCCAGGTGTGAGCCACCATGCCCGGCCAATGTGTTCCAATTATTATAATTGTGCAGCGACTGCCACCCTTCCAAGTCCTTGGGTGCCACTGTGGCCAGCTGGATGAGCCCCTTTCAAATGCTTCCTAGCAACCATCCCTCCTGGAAGTCCGAGGTGGATAACTTGAGCTCATGTTTAAGTCAGATTTATTTTACTTTAAGTTGTCCCTTTTTAGGGCTAATTTAAAAACACATGCCCTTTCTCAAGATTTTTATCAGATGGTGGTGAACTTTTAACGAATATAATGGGAAACATTTCCCCGTCCTAGAAAACGGGGGGCAGGCAAAATGCAGCTTGACCCCATCGACTTCTTTCATCTGCTCTCTGTAATCAGTTTCATGAAAAGCACATGGCTGCCCTGCTCTATCTTGATAAAGAACAGTTTTTCTTTTCCGTTAAAAAATCGTTGGAGAGCTGTTTTTGATGTTGAAAGAAGACGAGGTGCAGCTGAGGGTGATGGGGAGGAGCCTTCTCCTCTGCGCGCCGTTTCAGGGCGGTGAGCCCAGTGGGTTCTGCCTTTCAGGTCTGTTCCTTCATTAGAGCAGCTGTGCAGGGGGTCGCTGTCTGGGGAGAGTCTTTGGTCCCTCCCCACCAGGGCTTCGTAGAGGTCCACGCCTCAAGCCCAAGTGTATCCGGCAGCAGGGGTGAGGCAGCTGCAGCCGCCTAAAATGAAAATGAAAGAGGCATTTGTTCTCATCAGTACTGCGCAGAAGAGAAAAAGACTGGTCCTGGAGGTGTTTTCAGAGAGTTTTTCCAAATAGGAAAAGTTTTGGGTATCTTCCCAGTCAACTCCTAAGAGGCCTGGTTGTGGGTCTGTAGTATATCAAAACTGTTTTGACCACAAATATTTATTGTACATTCACGAGGTACCAACCTTGTTCTAAGTACTTAGACTATATCAGCGAAGAAACAAATAAAGCATCCTCCTCTCCTGTAGCTAGCTCAGACTCAAGACGAATGAGGACTGGAATTAGTCAATCGTGCAGCAGGTTAGAAGGTGAATGTGGTATAGAAAGAAGGGAAAGCAGAACCGAACAAGGGATCAAGGATGCCAGGGATGGAGGGGCCATGGGTAGTCTATTTACAAGAATGGCTGGGAGGAGTCTTACAAGACAGGTGAGATTTAAGCAAGAACCAGCACCCCCAACAAAAAACCAAACAACAAACAATCCCAGCTATGTGACAAGAAAAATACTTAGATTTGTGTGTTTGTTTCCACCTCATGAGGATTCTGACGTTGAGAAGAGTGAGCTCTGGTGACTGCCAGCCTGTAAAACCCAACACATGGATGCTCACGGTCTGGTGAGACCTAAGTGCCCGGCTCTTCAGCCACCCCCTTCCCTTTGACACCCTCCTTTGTCTTGCTTCTGGAGTGCCAGCCTTGCCTTTTTTCCCCCACTTTCAGGCCAGTTTCTCCGGCTTCTTTCTTGGGTTTCTTTTTTTCCCACCAGTTGATTTGAATGTTGGTGTTCTTCGAGGTTCTGTTCACCCCACCCATCTATTTCCCTTGGATCATCTTGCCCATGCCACAGCTTTTACAACCACTGGTCAGCTGGCAACTCGAGACCATCTCTGAGCTGAATGTCCTTCCTGAGCCCTAGTTCTGTCCCGCCATGTGCTTTAGGAAGTCTAAAGCTGAACTCATCAAACCTGTTTCCTTTGGGGAATTTTGTTGGTAACAGCTCTACTTTCCAGCTAATGATGCAATCAGAAAGCTGAGAATCATTCCAGTTGTCCCTTTTCTTTTCCCAGAAATAATCAATATGCAAGGTGCTCATGCACTGATAGCGACGGCGAACATTTGCTGCCTACTTACTGGGTGCCAGGCAGTGCCCCCAAAGCTCTGCAGGAGGCAGGTGGGGACACATGGAAATACCTGGACATAGGGAAGTGGAGTGAGCAGCAAAACCAGGACTTGAACCTACTCCCTCGGACTCTGGAGGATGCACCTTTAACCACCCCCTGAGATGAGGTCTTAGAGGTGCTCTGGGGTCGAATCCTGGAGGACTCCTCAGCCCACATTGAAGATTTTGAACTTTATTTCTTAGCAAAGGGAGACCATGAAAGGATCTCAAGTGGAGTAAGAAAGACAGGGGCGCATCATGTGGTTTTTACTTAGAGGATCACTCTAGCTGCAGGGTGGGTGACAGATGGTAGGAAAGAGGTGATGAAGTCATGTTGTAATAGTATTGGCAAGAGGCACTGTGGGCTTGGAGTGGAGCAGGGAGGTGAGAGTGGAGAGGAAGGGACGAGGCCAGGAGATGTTGAGGAGACACCGTCAAGAATCTGGTGAAGTGTGGTGGAGGTGGCTGCCAGGAACAGGGAGTGACAGGATTGTCATCTGCTCTTGCATCCAATTCAACTGCTTAGGAGAACGATGCCTTATTTTAAAGTCCTACATGCTTATTGGAGAATGCAAAACGTAGAAAGAAAAACAAGAACAACATGTCTAGGTCCATTATGCACTGATAACTACTATTAATATTTGTTATACACACATAGAGTGACATTTATATCTATATTGATAGTGTATATATATATATTGATAGTATATATTGTTTAACAACAGGGATACATTCTGAGAATGTATCAGTAGGTGATTTCATCACTGTGCAAACATCACAAGAGTGTACTTTTTTTTCCCTTCAACTTTCTTTTTTTTCTTTTGGAGACAGAGTCTTGCTCTGTCCCCCAGGCTGGAATACAGTGGCACAGTATTGACTCACTGCAACCTCTGCCTCTTGGGTTCAAGTGATTCTCATGCCTCAGCCTCCCAAGTAGCTGGGACTACCGGTGCGCACCATCACACCCAGCTAATTTTTGTATTTTTAGCAGAGACGGGGTTTCACCATGTTGGCCAGGCTGGTCTCGAACTCCTGACCTCAGGTGATCTGCCCACCTCGGCCTCCCAAAGTGCTGGGATTACAGGTATGAGCCACTGTGCCCGGCCCCCTTCAACTTTTATTTTAAGTTCTGGAGTATATGTGCAGGATGTGTAGGTTTCTTACATGGGTAAATGTGTGCCATGGTGGTTTGCTGCACAGATCAACGCATCACCTAGGTATTAAGCCCAGCATCCATTAGCTCTTCTTCCTGATGCTCTCCCTGCCCCCATAGAGTGCACTTTCACAAACCTAGACGGCATTGCCTACTGCACACCTAGGCTGTGTAGTCTAGCCATAGCTGTAGGCTGCAAACCTGTAGGCCGTTGTAATATGATGGTAAGTATTTGTGTATCTAACCGTATGTAAACATAGAAAAGTTGCAATAAAAGTATTGTATAAATGGTAATAAAAGATAACGTTAATATGGTATAAAAGAGAAAAAATAGTGCACCTGTATACAGCACTTACCATGAGCAGAGCTTGCAGAACTGGAAGTTGCTCTGGGTAAGTCAGTGAGTGAGTGGTGAGTGAATGTGAAGGCCTAGGACATGACTATACACAACTGTAGACTTTATACACACTGTACACTTAGGCCACATGAAGTTTATAAGAAGAATTATTCAGGCTGGGTGCAGTGGCTGATACCTGTGTAATAATCCCAGCACTTTGGGAGGCCGAGGTGGGTGGATCACTTGAGGCCAGAAGTTTGAGACAAGCCTTACCGACATGGTGAAACCCCATCTGTACTAAAAATACAAAAATCAGTGATGGTGGTACAGGCCTGTAGTCCCAGCTACTTGGGAGGTTGAGGCAGGAGAATCACTTGAACCCAGGAGGCAGAGGTTGTAATGAGCTGAGTTCGTGCCACTACACTCCAGCCTGTGTGACAGAGTGAGACCCTGTCTCAAAAAAATAAATAAATAAATAAAATTCTCCAATGATAAACTAACCTTTGCTTGTGGTAACTTTTTTATTTTATAAACTTTTAATTTTTTAAACTTTTTGATTCTTTTAATCACACTTCGCTTAAAACACAAACACATTATCCAGTTGTACAATGTTTCTTTTCTTTATATCCTTATTGTGTAAGCTTTTTTCTGTTTTCTATTTTTTTTTTTTTTACTTTTATACTTTTTTTGTTAAAAACTAAGACACAGACATGCACATTAGCCTAGGCCTACACAGGGCCGGGATCATCGCAAACATGTGAGTACGGTGTTGTGCTACATTACGATGACTATAATATCACCAAGCATAGAGATTTTTCAGCTCCATTATAATTGTATGGAACTCCTGTAATATATGCGGTCTATTGTTGGCTGAAATACTGTTACACAATGCATGACTCTCTCTCTATGCATATATATTAAATTTGTGTATGGTATATATGGTGTGTATACATTCCATATATAGTAATATACGTAGTGGTATACAGATAGTCATATACTGTTTAATGATGTTTTCGTCAGCAACAGATCACATATATGACAGTGGTCCCATAAGATTATAATGGTGTTCTTTCTTTTTGAGATGGAGTGTTGCTTTGTCACCCGGGCTGGAGTGCACTGGCATGATCTCGGCTCACTGCAAGCTCTGCCTCCCAGGTTCAAGTGATTCTCCTGCCTCAACCTCCCGAGTAGTTGGGATTACAGGCATGCATCACCATGCCTGGGTAATTTTTGTATTTTTAGTAGAGATGGGGTTTCATTATGTTGGTCAGGCTGGTCTCTAACTCCTGACCTCAAGACATCTGCCCACCTCGGTCTCCCAAAGTGTTGGGATTACAGGTGTGAGCTACCACACTCAGCCTATAGTAGCATATTTTTTCTGTACCCTTTCTATGTTTAGATACACAAGTACTTACCATCGTGTTACAACTGCCTAGGGTATTCAGTACAGTTATGCTGTATAGGTTTGCAGCTGAGGAACAATGGCCTGTACCATTTAACCTCAGTGTGTCATAGGCTATATGATCTAGGTTTGCGTAAGTGCACTCTACAATGTTTGCACAGTGATGAAATCACCTAACAGTGCATTTCTCAGAACACAGCCCTGTTGTTAAGTGAGTCATGACTATATATATATAGTGTGTATGTGGTATTATGTGGTGTGTGGGTGTATATATGCTGTGAGGAGGCAGATGACGTCAAGACGAGCAGGAAGACAAGCAACCCAGGCTTCCTGTGAATTGGCGCTAGGAGCTGCCTGGAACCCAGTCATCTGTTACTCTCTTCTTCCAGCTCTTGAAGGCCACATGGTCTTACCTCCTGTGATTCCCTTGGTGCTGTTTCACCCACCTGCCCCACGGTTTTCTCTGCTGTCTTATCTTGTGGATGATCCAACCTGGCCACCAACCTAACGTGTGCTTATATATATGTAATACATATGTACAAAGTATAAATATATTTTTAAGTTTTGTTTTACACAAGTATGGGTCATAGTTTATGTATGTATGCGTGTATATATATACACACACACATACACACTCACATATATATAGCTTTTGCCTAAAAAAGTCAATTTTCAGTTCATTTAATGTTTTAAACATTATTTTAGTGTTTTTAAGTATTTAGTAGTTCTATCTATCTATTGATTCATTCTACACTTAATTTAACCAATTTCTTATTGCTGAACATTTATGCTCCTTCTGAATTTTAGCTTCCACAAGTGACCCCTGTAATGAGCATCGTCAGTATTTAAATCTTTGTATTTTCTTAGCTCAGATTTGGCTTATAAATAATATCAACTTAGAAGTGATCTAGTATTTCCTTAGGATAAATTCTCAGCAGTGGATCTGATGGGCCAAAGGATGAGAAAAGCCTTAAGGCTTTATTACATGTTGCCAAATTGCTCTGTAGAAAAAGATGCTAAATTGCATTTCTGTGACAAATGAATGACATTTTCCCAGCTATTACAACTTTCCAAATCTTTGCCAAATTTTATTTCCCAAATTACAAGTGAAGGTGACGTTTTTTCACATGTTAATTGGCTAGTTGTATTCTTCTGTGGATTGCTTGTTCATGTCTTTTTTCCATTTTCCTATTGGGGTGTTTTCCTTTTCTGACTGTTTTTTAAAGGACTTGTTCTAATTAAGACTTTTGGGATGTGAGAGACAGAAACACTCTCAGGTTAGAACAGGTGAAAATGGGAGTTTGCTGTGAGGAGGCAGTGATGTCAAGATGAGCAGGACGACAAGCAACCCAGGCTTCCTGTGAATTGGCGCTGGGAGCCTCCTGGAACCCAGCCATCGGTTACTCTCTTCTTCCAGCTCTTGAAGGCCACATGGCCTTACCTCCTGTGATTCCCTTGGTGCTGTTCCACCCACCTGCCCCATGGTTTTCTCTGCCATCTTATCTTGTGGATGATCCAATCTGGCCACCAACCTAATATGAGCTTACTCTATGGCCTTTCAGCTCTAGCCCTCACAAGTCTCTGTGTCTCTAGAGACAGAATCTGACCAGCTCTTCCTTAAACCATACTCATAAAAGTCACTGGCAAGCCAAGGGGTTGTCTCTCTTGAGGTCACACATCCATCCTTAGCTCCATGAGTCAATTTTATTTTTTTGGTCAGATAGGTTATACACATTTTCCACATGGGCTACATATATTAAATATATTGCTGGCAGTTAATTTCTCGCCATTATTTCTTGAATGTGTCCATCTCTCTTCATCCCTGCTGATGAAACAGCCTTAAATCACTTCCTCATTACTTTTCACCTGGATTACAGCTTCTTACAGCTTCTTACAGCTCTCCATGCCCCTAGTTACAGCCTTTTTTCTTTTTTTTTTTTCCTAGATGGAGTCTTGCTTTGTCACCCAGGCTGGAGTGCAGTGGCTCACTGCAACCTCTGCCTCCTGGATTCAAGTGTTTCTCCTGCCTCAGCCTCCCGAGTAGCTGGGATTACAGGCATGCGCCACCACGCCTGGCCTGATTTTTGTATTTTTAATAGAGATAGGGTTTGGCCATGTTGGCCAAGCTGGTGTCCAACTCCTGACCTCAGGTGATCTGCCTGGCTTGGCCTCCCAAAGTGCTGGGGGATTACAAGCATGAGCCACCGCATCTGGCCTGGTTACAGCCCTTCCCATCCTATTCTCCCTGTCCTGTCAGCAGAGAGAGGTACCTACCCAAAATGTAAGCCTGGCTAGGACCTTTCTTAAATCTTCCAGTGGCTCCTGGGAAGCTTCTGGATAAAGTTCAAGTCCCAAAATGATAAGTTAGGGATAAGTTAGGCATTTCCACGTGGCTCCCTCTTCCTCTGCATCTGGATGATGCCCCCATAGACATCCATGTTGCAGCCACGCCCTGGGGGAGTTCAGAAGCAGCCATGCTTTTTCCAGATGGCCCCTCTGCCTGGGGCACCCTTCTCACTTTCTCATTCTGGCAAACTGTTACTTGTTCCTCAGTGAGCTCTCAAGCCTTGCCTCTTCTACTTTGCTTTCCTTGACACTTCTCTGGGTTGGGTTAGTTTTTCTTTCTACTTTTACCGTTCTGGACATTATTGGCCCAACAGTAACACACTATGTTGAAAGTGATTTCTTATCTTTTCTTCTTCGAAATGGGATGTCCTTGAAGATCAATGACCATCTTTCTGTTTCCCTAGTACTGAGACATGGGGTTGAATGAATGTTGCTGTGTGAAGGGACAGAGGGTTGGTTCATGGCCAGTTGCAGCTGATGGAATACCCTGGTAGCTGAGAGTCATCATAAATACTCATTACTAGTTTTCATTTATTAAAGGAAAATGAAATGTATTTAATACCAACAATCCCCTAAATCAAATCCAATCCCTGATGAAGCGTAAGTTATGGGTATCTGCTGCCGTAGGCTGGGTAGAACAGGGATTGAGGACAGAGGCTGTGAGCCTGGCAGCCCATGTGTGAATTCTGGCTTAACCTCTGGCTGTGCGATCTCAAGTGAGTGAGCTGACTTCTAACTTGGGGGCCCCTATCTGCAAAAGTGGGGCTTATGAAGCATTGGTCTCACAGAGCTATGAGGACTGGGTGAGATAATGTAGCCGAGTACTTCTCATGGGGCCTGGCAAGGCCCATACTAGTTGGAGTTTGTGAATAAGTTATTATTAAAGTCTGCTAGGATGATTAGAGTGCTTCTCGGTGTTGGAGGCATCTCATACAGCAGCAGCACCTACAGAAGGAAAACATGATTATTTCCGTTTTCCAGTTGTTTCCATTCTGGACAAAAAGCAGGCTGCATTGTATCTAGGGATTCTACATTGCAGGAATTTCCCCTTGTTTTTAAAGGCAGCTTCCATTGTCATAGCAGGTTCGAATACTGTATTTCCCCCCTTTACTTCTTGGTACCTTTAGAAGATTCTGACTGGTGTTCACTTAAGTGGGAGCAGCACTGGGTGCACAGTGCTCACTGTGCATCTGTCCGTGTTCCGAATCACATCCAATATGACTTCCTGGCAGCGGGTTGGCGTCTGCGTTTTGTTACTGCCGTGGGTGTCTACCTGAGCCTTGTCTGCTGTGAGCTGGAACACCTACCTGCCACTCTGGAGAGCAGGGATTGGAGGTGAGATTTTCTCCCCAGAATCCAGCTCTGCGCTCAGTCAGAAAGGGGCTTACACGTGTATTTTGCTGGTATAAAACCAATTTACCTGCTCAGAGAGCAGCCTTAGTGATTAGTGCACATGGAAATAGGGTGTGTGGCTTGTTCATATCAGCCCGAGGTAAACTCATTTGTGTGGAAAGCAATTATGGGGCAGAGTTAAGGCATGCTGACCCTGAGTGCTTTCTGATTTTCACATTCCAAATATACGAACTGTTTTGTTTGCAAGCCTCGTGTGTGATGGGAATAGGTGCATTTGTTCATTTCTTTCTGAGTCGGACTTCTACTTATTTACTTATTTATTTATTTTTAAAGTTTTTTTTAACTTTTTTGAGATGGAGTCTTGCTCTGTCGCCCAGGTTGGAGTGTAGTGGTGCAGTTTCGGCTCACTGCAACCTCTGCCTCCTTGGTTCAAGAGCTTCTCCTCTCTCAGCCTCCAGAGTAGCTGGGATTACAGGTATGTGCCACCACACCCTGCTAATTTTTGTGTTTTTAAGAGAGATGGGGTTTTGCCATGTTGGCCAGGCTGGTCTCGAACCCCTGACCTCAGGTGATCCACCCGCCTCAGCCTCCCAAAGTGCTCCCTCCCTCTCTAGTAGTCCTCAGTGTCTATTGTGCCCATCTTTGTGTCCATGTGTACTCAATGTTTAGCTACCTCTTATAAGTGAGAGCATGTGGTATTTGGTTTTCTATTCTTGCGTTAATTCACTTGGCCGGACACAGTGGCTCACGCCTGTAATCCCAGCACTTTGGGAGGCTGAGGCGGGCGGATCACCAGGTCAGGAGATTGAGACTATCCTGGCTAACACGGTGAAACCCTGTCTCTACTAAAAAAAAATACCAAAAAAAGTAGCCGGCTGTGGTGGCGGGCGCCTGTAGTCCTAGCTACTCAGGAGACTGAGGCAGGAGAATGGTGTGAACCTGGGAGGCAGAGCTTGCAGTGAGCCAAGATTGCATCAATGCACTCCAGCCTGGGCGACATAGCGAGACTCTGTCTTAAAAAAAAAAAAAAAAAAAGATAATGGCCTCCAGCTGTATCCATGTTGCTGCAAATGACATGATTTCATTCTTTTTAATGGTTGTGTAGTATTCCATGGTGTACACGTAGCACATTTTCTTCATCCAGTCCACTGTTGATGATCACCTTGGCTGATTCCATGTCTTTCCTATTGTGAAACCAGGGTTCAGCAAACTATGATTCTTGGGCCAAATCTAGCCTGCTGCCTGTTGTTGTACTGCCTGCAAGTTAAGACTAATATTTAGATTGTTCGAAAAAAAATCAAAAGAACAATATTTGGTGACATGTGCTACTTGTTTGTGTAATTTTCATGCGTCTGCGTATTGCTTGTAGCTGCTTTCATGCTGCAGTGGCAGAGGTAAGTTGTTGGAATGGAGGTTCTATGGCCTGCAAAGTCGAAAATATTTACTGTTTGGCCCTTGACAGAGAAAGTTTGCTGACCTCTGCTTTACACTACCAACAATTCCTTGCAAATTTATTTTTATCTTTGCAAATGACAATAGCTAGCTAGCTTTCTGTCTGTCTTCTAAAAAAAGTCAAAAGATGGTACAGGAACATAGTAGATAATCGATTGTGTTCACTGCTAGTAGAGAGGCATTGCTTTATCTGTAGGGACACATTGCATTTTGGTTACCTTTTTGGTGATACTGTGGGCTTTGCTGCTTCAGGCCTCAGGGTTATATATGCGCCTCAGAGCCAGCCATGCCTTCAGGAACTTTGCATGGGCCTGCTTGTGGGTGGGTGTAGGCATGTATAGAAATTGCTAGTAACTAACTGTTGGTTGTTTTCTGGGAAGGCTGAGAACACACGCTAAGTCTCCTAGATTTGATCTGAGAATGAAAAGAGAAAAATGCATGTAAAGTGCTTAGTATATTGCTTGGTATTTACTAAGTTATCAATAAATGTTTTAAAAAAGTACCAAAACAAGGCTGGGCACTGTGGCTCACGGCTGTAATCCAAGCACTTTGGGAGTCTGAGGCATGTGGATCACTTGAGATCAGGAGTTTGAGACCAGTCTGGCCAATATGGTGAAACTCCGTCTCTACTAAAAATACAAAAATCAGCCGGGTGTGGTGGCACGCACCTGTAGTCCCAGCTACTTGGGAGGCTGGGGCAGGAGAATCGCTTGAACCCAGGAGGTGGAGGTTGCAGTGAGCCGAGATTGGGCCATTGCACTTCAACCTGGGCATTGCAACGAGACTCCATCTCAAAAGAAAAACAAACAAACAAACAAACAAACAAAAAACAAATTAAAAATTGAATCTCAAAATAATGGCAGGCACTGGCTCAGATTTTCACGAATGTTAGAACATCAACAGGAAAGTTGTGTACTTAGGAAACATTTCCAAGAGTGAAATGAGTTTGGATTTGTATCACAATATTGCTGAATTGGTGGCTCTACAGCAGTGGGTCTCAACCAGGGCAGATTTTGCCCCTATTTGCAACTGGTGGGTAAGGCCCCGGGAGCTGCCACATCCTACAATGAATAGGACAGTCCCCACAGCAGACATCACCTGGCCCAAGATGTCAGCAGTGCTGAGGGTGAGAAGCTGCTCAAGGAGATGGAAGGAAAGACTCTGAAAGAGAAAATAGGAGGATGATATGACTGATCTTAAATATGTAGATAGCTTCCCTTGTATTGTGCTTTCATTCCCTTTAGACTCTTACAGGAAGTCCATTGAATTTCCAGTGAGCCTCTGGAGATGCAGGGCTGTGGGTGCTGCCAAACAGGACAGCTGGGTATTCTTGGCAAGCTCTAGAAGATTCTACTGACACATTTTCACAGGGCCTTTCCAGTGAGCTGAAGCTCCTAGGACTCCTCTCTCCTAAAGAGACCCTATAAGAAGAACCAGTTCATTTTTAGGGGATTAGCTTGCAAGCCTGAATGATGTTAGTTCTCTTGTTGTATACCACATGTAGGGATACCTGCAGTTTAAACAACTTTCGTTTTGGAATAATTTTAGATTCACAGGAAAGTTGCAGAGATAGCACAAAGATCCCTTTTCTCAAAATCCCCAAATGTTAATATTTACATTTGCTTTATTGTTCTATGTAGACATCTTACTCATTACCATTTGAGAGTAAATTGCAGACATAATATCTCTTTCCCTACATATTTCAGTGTGTATTTTATAAAAACAAGAATTTTCTTATATAACTGTAGTACGATGAACAAAATAAGGAAGTCAGTGCTGCTACCATAATGTATCTAATCTATTGACCTCGCTCGGATTCCACCAGTTGTCCTGCCAGCGTCCTTTACAACAATCTCTTTTTCCCCCTTTCCCCATGAGCCAGTCAAGAGTCACACAGTGTATTTACTTGTCCTGCTTCCTTTCCCTATACTCATTTTTTTTTTCTTTTTCAAGTCAGAGTCTTGCTCTGTCGCCCAGGCTGGAGTGCAGTGGCATAATCTCGGCTCACTGCAACCTCTGCCTCTTGGGTTCAAGCGATTCTCCTGCCTCAGTCTTCTGAGTAGCTGAGATTACAGGTGACTGCCACCATGCCCAATTAATATTTGTATTTTTAGTAGAGATGGGGTTTCACCATGTTGGCCAGGCTGGTCTTGAACTTCTGACCTCATGATCCACCCACCTCAGGCTCCCAAAGTGCTGGAATTACAGCGTGAGCCATTGTGCCCAACCTCCCCAGACTCTTTTTACCCTAGAACAGCTCCTTGGCTCTCTTTGTGTTTCAGGACCTTGATAGTTTTGAGGAGGGGGAGGCAGGCTAGTTATTTTACATGATGATTCTCAATCTGTTGCCCGGGCTGGAGTGCAGTGACATGATCTTGGCTCACTGCAACCTCCACCTCCGAGACTCAAGTAATCCTCCCACCTCAGCCTCCCAATTTTTTTGTGTATATATATATGTAATAATAATAATAATTATTATTTTTGTAGAGACAGGGTTTTGCCATTTTGCCCAGGCTAGTCTTGAACTCCTGGGCTCAAGTGATCTGCATGCCTTGGCCTCCCAAAGTGCTGGGATTACAGGCATGAGCCACTGTGCCTGGCCCCTATTTGTCCCTTTACTGGTGATGTGAACTTCCACCTCATAGTGTATGCCAGGGTTCTCTACTGTAAAGTTATTTCTATTTGGTTATTTGTAAGTATTAAGTGTCTTGGGGGTGGTCCTTGGAAACTCTATAATTACCTTTTTCTTATGAAATTCTTGCCTGCTAGCTGTATTGCACATTGATGTTCCTTGCCTGAAACAATTATGATGACAGTTGCCCAATGGAGATTTTTTAAAAAACACCATCATTCCTTTTACATTGACTTAGGATTTGACTGTAAGAAAGAGCTTTTCCTTCTCTCTATTATTTTAAATGTACCTATCTCTGTATGGACTCACGGATTCTTACTGCATTCTATGGACTACAACCTGTTGCTGCCATGATTTATTCTGGTGTTCAAAGTGTCCCAGATTAGGTTGTTGGAACCTCCTTCATGCCAGCTCCTGTGTTCTTTTGACACTCTCCCATCTTTCTTTGAACATTCCATAATTTCTGGCACAACATGATGTTCTATGTTTATTTTGCCTTTTCCTGTATCCTCCTGGAAATCACTCATTTCTCCAAGGAGCCCTGGTTCCTTTTATCGGAGAATGGAAGTTAGAAACCAAGATCTGGGCCCTAGGTGTGCCCATTACAGCTATTTCCTCATCAGCAGACAGAGCTGGGAAATGTGTGTGTGTATGTGTATGTGTGTATCTGTCTGTCTTTGCATCCATGATGATACCCCCAATTTTAATCCAACATCATGGGGTTCATTCTAACTTTCCTTTTTTCCACTTTTGTAACTTTGTTTCCCAATAGTGAAGAGCTTCACTCTCAATATTCACTATATATTTACCTCTCTGCTCAATTCTAAAATGTACATAAATTATTTTTGGAATTGCTAACCTATACCACTATGAAAGACAAATTGACGGCCGGGCGCGGTGGCTCAAGCCTGTAATCCCAGCACTTTGGGAGGCTGAGACGGGCAGATCACAAGGTCAGGAGATTGAGACCATCCTGGCTAACATGGTGAAACCCCGTCTCTACTAAAAATAAAAAAAAAAAAAAAAAATTAGCCGGGCGAGGTGGCGGGTGCCTGTAGTCCCAGCTACTCAGGAGGCTGAGGCAGGAGAATGGCGTGAACCCGGGAGGCGGAGCTTGCAGTGAGCTGAGATCCGGCCACTGCACTCCAGCCCGGGCGACAGAGCGAGACTCCGCCTCAAAAAAAAAAAAAAGAAAAGAAAAGACAAATTGACTTAATTGGAGTTCAATCTTTATTTTATATAGCTTTTTTGTTTTGATTTTAGCCTGAAGTGCTAAAGTGCGAATACAATGCTGTGCTCAGAATTCATCTTGAGTTCTTTTTTTCTTTCTTCAGTGTGCTTATGTTGTTTATTTGAAGTACATTTAGGTTCACTTGTTTCTGTTAGGATTCCATTTTGAGTGTCTCCCTTCTCTTGTTCATTAATGTTTTGTGTGTGTATGTGAACTAACATGGTTCTAAAAGCCAGAACTATGCAAATATCATCCTCAGGGAAGTGTCCTTTATTTCTTTCCCTTACCCCTGTTCACATCATTTCTACCTCTTTCCTTCCTACCACCCTGCAGGTATGAATCTCATTCATTTCTGGTTGATCTTTCCTGTTTCTTTTTGCACAAATGAGTAGATACACGTATAAATGGATCATTCTTCCTCCTCATACTGAGGAGGAAGGCAAACTGCATCCATCTCAAGCGTGCTGGGAGATCCCAACAGACACTCTGAGCAGCTCTCCCAGGAAGAATTCAGCAGAGTAGCCCAGATGTCACTGGTGGGGCTCTGGCCACTGAGCTGGTTTATGCTCAACCACTTGCCTTTCCCATTTACAGGAACCCAGATGCCCACCTGATGCAGCCAGAGGTAAAGATGACAAGAGGGGACAGAATGGGTGGGGCTCATGTGTGCCAGCAATGGTCAGATGTTCCCTTACTCAGAAAAAAGGAAACAAAAGCAAAACAATTTAGGCTATTTGAACATCTTTAATGGATAAGTTATCAGGAAGTTTTAAAGTAAAAGCCTTCCTCTTACAAGTAGTTCCATAAGAAACAGGTAAAAATTTAGAAATCTAATGCTTATCATGCTCAAAAAGTTGTGAAAGACTGTGACCTTTATGAAATGGACTCAAGACATTCCCATGAGAATAGGAGAATGTGAGAGATGAACAGAACGTGACATTTATGGAAAAACTTAGCATGCCTTTGCTGGTTCTATGGTCTGTGGTAGAACAAGGAGGTAAGAAATGAATGAAGATGTAGAAGATTCTGTAATGTAATTGATGAGAATTTAATGATTTGGGTGCTGATGCAACTGACAGAGTGTACATCATGTCTTCAAGAACTCATCAAACATACCCAATACATATACCAGTTGATATGGATTGGCTCTGTGTCCCCACCCAAATCTCATGTTGAATCATAATCTCCAGTGTTGGTGGAGGAATCTGGTGGGAGGTGATTGGATCATGGAGGTGGATTTTCCCCTTGCTGTTCTTGTGATAGTGAGTTCTCACGAGATCTGGTTGTTTGAAAGTGTGTAGCAGTTTTCTCTCTCTCTCCTTCAAGTCACGTGAAGACGTGCCTACTTCCCCTTCTGCCATGTTTATAAGTTTCCTGAGGCCTCCCCAGAAGCAGAACCCTGTATGACCCTCAGAACCATAAGCTGATTAAATCAATTTTTAAAATAAATTACCCAATCTCAAGTAGTTCTTTATAGCAGTGTGAAAATGGACAAATACAGAAAATTGGTACCAGATAAGTGGGGCATTACTACAAAGATACCTGAAAATGTGGAAGTGACTTTGGGACTGGGGAACAGGCTGAGGTTGGAACAGTTTGGAGGGCTCAGAAGAAGACAGGAAGATGAGGGAAAGCTTGGAACTTCCTAGAGACATGTAGAATTGTTGTGGCCAAAAAGCTGATAATGATATCAACAGTGAAATCCAGGCAGAGGTCTCAGATACAGATGATGAACTTATTGGGAACTGTAGTAACAGCCACTCTTGCTATGGTTCAGCAAAGAGACTGGTGGTATTGTGCCCCTGCTCTAGGGATCTGTTGAACTTTGAACTTGAAAGGGATGATTTAGAGTATTGAGCAGAAAAAATTTCTAAGCAGCAAAGCATTCAAGATGTGACCTGGCTGCTTGTAACAGTGTATGCTCATATGTGTTTGCAAAGAGATGGTCTGAAATTGGAACTTATATTTAAAAGGGAAGAAGAGCATAAAAGTTGGAAAATTTGCAGCACGGCCATGTGGTAGAAAAGAAAAGCCCATTTTCTGTGGAGGAATTCAAGCCAGCTGCAGAAATTTGCATAAGTAAAGAGGAGCCAAATGTTAATAGCAAAGACAATGGGGAAAATGCCTCCAAGGCATTTCAGAGACCTTTGTGGCAGCCCCTCCCACCTAGACCTCCTGGAGGCCTAGGACCCCACCGTTCTGTGCAGCCTTGGGACATGGTGCCCTGCTTTCCAGCTGCTCCAGCTCCAGCCATGGCTGAAAGGGGCCAAGGTACAGCTCAGGCTGTTGCTCCAGAGGTGCAAACGAGAAGTTTTGGTGGTTTCTATGTAGTGTTAAGCCTGAGAGTGTGCAGAGTTTGAGTTGAGGCTTGGGAGCCGTATTAGTCCATTTTCACACTACTGATAAAGATATACCTGAGACTGGGCAATTTACAAAAGAAAGAGGTTTAATGGACTTACAGTTCCATGTAGCTGGTGAGGCCTCATGATCATGGCAGAAGATAGGGAGGAGCAAGTCATATCTTACATGTGTGGCAGCAGGCAAATAGAGAGCTTGTGCAGAGAAACTCCCATTTTTAAAACCATCAGATCTCATAAGACTCATTCATTATCATGAGAACAGCACAGGAAAGACCTGCTCCCATAATTAAACCACCTCCTGCCTAGTTCCTCCCATGACATGTGGGAATTGTGGGAGTTACAATTAAGATGATATTTGGGTGGGGACACAGCCAAACCATATCAGGAACCTCTGCCTAGATTTCAGAGGATATATAAAAATGCCTGAATGTCCAGGCAGAAGTCTGCTGCAGGGGCAGAGCCCTCATGGAGAACTTCCACTAGGGGAGCGCAAAGGAGAAATACAGGGTTGGAGCACAGAGTTCCCATTGGGGAACTGCCTGGTGAGTTGTGAAAAGATGGCCACCATCTCCCAGACCCCAGAATGTTAGATCCACTGACAGCTTGCACTGTGCACCTGGAAAAGCCACAGGTACTCAGTGCCAGACCACGAAAGCAGCCGCAGGGGCTGTACCCTCCAGAGCCACAGGGGCAGAGCTGTGCAAGGCCTTGGGAGCCCACCTTTTCAGTCAGTGTGGCTTTGATGTGAGACATGGAGTTAAAGGAGATTATTTTGGAGCTTTAAGATTTAATGATTGCCTTGCTAGGTTTTGGACTTGCATGGGGCCTGTAGTCCCTTTGTTTTGGCCAATTTCTTCCTTTTGGAATGGGAGCGTTTACCCAATGCCTGTACCTGCATTGTATCTTAGAAGTAACTTGCTTTGATTTTACAGGACTATAGGCAGAAGGGACTTGTCTCGTCTCAAATGAGACTTTGGACTTGGACTTTTGAGTTAATGCTGGAATGAGTTCAGACTTTGGGTGACTGTCGGGATGGCATGATTGTGTTTTGAAATGTGAGAAGAACATGAAATTTGGGAGCGTCTAGGGGCATAATGATATAGTTTGGTTCTGCATCCCCACCCAAATTTCATGCTGAATTGTAATCCCCAGTATTGGGGGAGAAACCTGGTGGGAGGTGATTGGATCATGGGGGCAGATTTCCCTCTTGCTGTATTTGTGATAGTGAGTGAATTATCATGAGATCTGGTTGTTTGAAAGTGTGTATGAACATCATACACTGGGGCCTATTGTGGGGAGGGGGAAGGGATAGCATTAGGAGATATACCTAATGTAAATGACGAGTTAATGGGTGCAGCACACCAACACGCCACATGTATACAACAAACCTGCACGTTGTACACATGTACCCTAGAACTTAAAGTATAATAATAACATAAAAAATAAAAAGAAAGTGTGTAACACTTCTCTCTCTTTCTCTCTTTCTTGCTTTCTCTTTCTCTCTCCTGCCAGCCATGTGAATACATGCCTGCTTTCCCTTTGCCTTCCACCATGATTGTAAGTTTCTTGAGGCCTCTCCATAAGCAGAAGCCTCTGAAGCCCACAGAACCATGAGCCAATTAAACCTATTTTCTTTGTAACTTACCCAGTCTCAGGTATGTCTTTATAGCAGTGTGAAAATGAACTAATACACTAGCACTCAAAGAAAATCTCAGAAAGTTCCCAGAAGTAGAAACTGACCAGGCCACATTCTCTAATTAAGACCCAACAAACTGGAAATGATGGATACACCTTTGAACAAACAAAAAACTCTTCCAACATATGAATCAGAACATTAAAAGTCACTTTCTTAAATAAAAATTATCAAAGAGAAAATAAAATATAATTAAACATGGAAATAAAGAAAATAATTAAAATAAGACTTTTATGCATAAAATTATGTCAGTTTATCCCAAGCAGAAAGCAAAAGTAAATTAACACCCTTGCAATTTTCATTAACTAACAAGAAAGAAGCAATGAGGTACAAATAGAAGACATTAATAAAAAACTCTAACATGAAAATAGATATTCTACAACTTATTTCCACCACCCCTCCCCACCACTTAACATTTCATAAATACCTTTCCTTTTAGGACATATGGATATCTTTTATTTCTTTTATTAAAAGCAGAACATTCTATAGAATATAGTACTATAGATTATTTAAACCATCCTCAAAATGTACATTTAGGTTATTTCCATGTTTTTTCAATTATAAGTAGTGCTTCAGTGGGCATCCTGTTAGATATTTTTTTGCAATGTGCAAGTATTTAAATGGAAAACATTTCTAGCTTTGTAATTGCTGAGTCTAATGATTTATCCATTAAAAATATTAATAGTTATTGTAAATTCCTCTACAAAGATGATATTGACTTAAATTCCTCTCATGATTGTATGAATGTTCATGTTCCTTTATACTGTCACCAACAAAAGATAGCCTCAATTTTTTGCCAACTGGTAGATAGTAAAGTGCCAATATATTTTTGTTTTAGTTGCATTTTTCCTAATTAACTTGTGTGGCTGAACATTTTAAACCAGTTAAATTCCTTGTATGAGTAGCTTGTCCATATAATTTACATGCCTTTGTCCTTTATTTTTTAAATTAAATTTTTTAATTTTTAATTTTTTGAGATGGATTCTCATTCTGTAGCCAGGGTGGAGTGCAGTGGTGTGATCTCGGCTCACTGCAACATCTGACTCCCTGGTTCAAGCAATTCTCCTGCCTCAGCCTCCTGAGTAGCTGGGATTACAGGCACACACCACCACACCCAACTTTTTTTGTATTTTTAGTAGAGACGGGGCTTCACCACGTTGCCCAGGATGGTCTTCATCTCCTGACAACGTGATTCACCCACACTGGCTTCCCAAAATGCTGGGATTACAGGCGTGAGCCACTGCACCTGGCTTTTTCAATATATTTTTGAGACTTAGTCTCAATCTGTTGCCCAGGCAGGGGTGCAGTGGCTCACGATCTTGGCTCACTGTAGCCTTAACCTCCTGGGTTCAAGCAGTCCTTCCATCACAACCTCACCAGTAGCTGGGACTGCAGATGTATGCCACCATGCCTGGCTAATATATATTTTAGTTTTTGCAGAGACGAGGTCTCACTATATTGACAAACTGGTCTTGAGCTCCTGGGCTCAAGCTATCCTCTTGCCTCAGCCTCCTGAAGTGCTGGTATTACAGATATGAACCACTGTATCCACCCTGTCTTTTTTCTTTTTTTAATTATACTTTAAGTTCTAGGGTACACATGCACAACGTGCAGGTTTGTTACACACGTATACATGTGCCATGTTGGTGTGCTGCACCCATTAACTCGTCATTTACATTAGGTATATCTCCTAATACTATCCTTCCCCCTCCCCCCACCCTAAGACAGGCCCCGGTGTGTGGTGTTCCCCACCCTGTTTCCAAGTGTTCTCATTGTTCAATTCCCACCTATGAGTGAGAACATGCGGTGTTTGGTTTTCTGTCCTTGTGATACTTTGCTCAGAATGATGGTTTCCAGCTTCATCCATGTCCCTACAAAGGACATGAACTCATCCTTTTTTATGGCTGCATAGTATTCCATGGTGTATATGTGCCACATTTTCTTAATCCAGTCTATCACTGATGGACATTTGGGTTGGTTCCAAAGTCTTTGCTATTGTGAATAGTGCCGCAATAAACATACGTGTGCATGTGTTTTTGTAGCAGCATTATTATACCCAATAATCCTTTGGGTATATACCCAGTAAAGGGATGGCTGGTGCCCAACCTCTCATTTTCTTATTTACTTTTAACAGTGCCTTATGTAGAATAGAATTAACTCATTGTTGGTAATATATGTAGATAGAGTGCCTTTTGTCATTTAGAAGTTTATGTGACCAAATCTATTGTTTTATTTTTATGAAGTTTTATATATTTTGAGTATTATTTATTTTGAGAGGACCTTCCCTACACTAAGCAATGTAAATGTTTTCCTGTCTTTCTGTTTTGTACATATTTTTAGTTTTAAAAACATTTAGATTAATCCCCCTAGAATTAATATATGTATATTACATGAATAAGTGAAGTGAATTTTATTGTATTTTCTCATAGGAAAGCTGACTTTCTGTGCAGTCAAAGAAATCATGAAGAAAAGGTCAGGCTGGGTGCAGTGGCTCACACCTGTAATCCCAGCACTTTGTGGGGCCAAGGAGGGCAGGTTGCTTGAGCAAAGGAATTGGAGACCAGCCTGGGCAACATAGCACAACCTGGTCTCTACAGAAAATACAAAATTTAGCCAGGTGTGGTGGCTCGTGCCTTTAGTCCCAGCTACTTAGGAGGCTGAGGTGGGATAATCACTTGAGCCCAGGAGGTTGAGGCTGCAGTCAGTTGTGATCGTGGCACTGCACTCCAGCCTGGGCGACAGAGTGAGACCCTGTCTCAAAAAACGAAAAAGGTCAATACATTTGGCTATAAAAATTTTTAAAACTTGTATACCTCACAAATAACAAGCCAAATTAAGAGTGTCAATAAGAGTGAAAAAAAAATCTGCCACAAACAGACTAATATCTTCAGCAATCAGAAAAAGCAAACTAATAAAAGTGAAATAAATCATGACTTACTCAGCTCCAGTGATGGGACTTGGGGTGGGGAGGGCGTTGATCTCAAGCAGGAGGTGGTCTGGGCCTTCTGGGCAGGACTCCGAGACAGAGGCTGGAAGCCCAATGCTGTGTGTCCAACCCGGCCAATAAGTCTCTCTTTTGTGTCCCTTGGATTCTGAGCAATGCGAATGTGTGTGGTGGTGCACTGTGATGAGCTCTGTTTCCCTGGGGCATACTGGGATTTTAAAGGATTCTCTATGGGATCTGAAGAAACAAAGTGAATGGATAAGGAGGTTAGTGAAAAGCATGAGTCTGAAATGTTTTTGCTGCTCATGTGAAAAGATCCTGCAAAATAACCTAGCTCTGGGTGGTGTCCTCTCACATGGGGAGCACTTGTCCTGAGTGAAGCATGGGACCATCCCCCAAAGCTGTGCTGAGGCCCCATGTGGGTCAGCTCAGGCGCTCCTCCTGGCTGGCTGTTCTGCAGACCCCCATCTCACAGGCTTGGACCCCCACAAGTCAAGTGGGCTCATCCCCATCCCTCCTTAGGCTCAGATATTACTTTTGTACCTAAGTTTGGTGCCCAGAGAGCTGTGCAGAACACCCCAGCAGTGTACTCCCAAGTTTGTCTCCCAAAGGGTCCCCATGTGATTCATCCATTGATGTGCCCTGGTGAGTCATATTTCCCTGGTGGGACCAGTTCTCTCCTGAACCCCAGTCTGACCTTGCAGTCCCCACCCCTTGGCGCCCCTGCTGCATAGGACCTTCCGCCATGCCCTCCATTAGACTCTCAGCACTGCCAGCTCCTGGCCTTAGCCCTGCCCCCAGGTTTATCACTAGAGATGGACAGCAGCTCCAGCGGGGGCTTGAGTCCTCTCCAGTGAGGCGGGTGAGGCTGCTGGCCAGGACTGAGCAGGGTGGACCCTTAGTTCCAGGCCTGGTCACTTGAAAGCCTTTCTTTGTCCCCAGGGAAGGCCACCTGGAATCCAGAGTCATGCTGAGGAGGTGGTTGGGGCCGAGGGCAGGGAAGGATGGAAGGGGCAGCAAGTGCAGGCACCCTTCCCCTGGGCATCATAGGGTCCTGGCTCCAGATTTCCAGAAGGCTTCAGAACCCCCAGAATTCCAACAATGGGCCTGGTGGGAGGGCCACAAAGAACTTGACTCAGATGATGATAAATGAAAGATAAGAACTGTCCTCTTGACTCAAAAGCAAAATTCACATTTCTGATTATGACATTGCAAGTACCAGCATTTTAGTGGTTTTCAAACAAATTCATTTAAAGAAATTTATTGAGCACCTACCCTCTGCCCTGCAGACAGCAGTGAACAAAACAGCAATTAGATAGACAACAGAGACTTGGAAGGGTGAGAAGGTGGGATGGGGTGGAAGATGAAAAATTACTTAATGGGTGCAATGCATGTTATTTGGGTGCTGGCTACACTGAAAGCCCTGGCTTGATCACGATGCAATTTGTGCATGTAACAATTGCACTCGAACCCCATACATTTATACAAAAGCCCTCAGTCCTCACTGAGCCTCAGTATTCCCCCAGTGCGGCTGTCAGTCCCAAAGATCACCAACCCCGCCACTCACCCGGGCGGGTGGTGGGTAGCATGGCCTGCAGGCACTGGAGACACCGGCCACCAATACCCACAGCTCCCTGCCCCCCCCATGGGTCTGCCTGGCATCTTAGAAGGGACTCATGGAACCCTCTGACTAGAAAGCAAACCAGCTCCTTTCTTCTAGCTTCCAAACATTCCTTTAAAGGAGTTGGATATTATCATGAATTTATTTCAGGAAATTTAAATACGCACAAAAAGGAATACATAGAACTTACATATAATACCACCACTCAGAGGCAAGGATAGTGCATATCATTGCAACTATCCCAGTTACTTCCACCCACTATATAACACTAGAAATAAAAATTACCTCCTGGAATGCACACACACACACACTCATTTATATGACAAAGTTGGGATCATACAATTCATGTTATTGTTTAGCTTGCTTCTTTCACGTAACAGTTCAGTGGAGGGTAATTTACATCCATGGTCCTCTGTGGCATTTCTAATGCTGCTTTATTGTGCCCCTTAACACCTTGGGTATCCATCAAAGCCCTTCTCACAGTGCAGCAGAATTTTTCACCAGTGCATCTTTGCCCCCAGGCTGTGAGTCCAGTGAGGACTGATTCCACATGCTAGTTACGTCCCTTGCCCTTAGTACAGTGTCTGCTATTTACTAATAATATTGATAACCAACAATTTTATGCTAGATTTTAGAAGTCCCTCTTAAATGACCCCCAATTGCAACAAGTATGCTCTGTGTCCAGGGCTTGGTTTCTGATACCATTTTCCAATAAAGGAAAGAGAGTTGCTTCCAGCAAGGGCCAATTCTGGAACTGGGGCAGGAAATATACAAGATGAGCCTGGAGGATCTGGTAGTGCCAGAAAGGAAGTCAGTGCTTGAAAAGCAGAACGCTAAGGGTATGTTAAAGGAACATAGGAAGGAACTGAAAGACCTCTCAATGACCAAACAAGTCAATAAAAAACAATGCACTGAATTAAGACTTAAAATGTAAAATAAATACCCATGAGTCCATGCTGATACAGATGACTGATTAAATAAATGGAGGAGGAAAGGCATATCTTGCCTGCAGAAGAATTCTAAATAATCTACCTAGACACTCCGCCCTCCAGGAGGTGCCCCCTAACTCCCAGCTGAGTAAATGTGGGCTGTGCAGAATGACTTCCTTCCAAAGAGGACAACCTGGAAGGAAAAAGAGTCACTTTACGTCGGAGAAACCTGACAAACCCTATCTCAACCAGGCGGTCAGGGTCAACAATGATTGATGCTGTGGACATGCTGAGAGTATGCACTGTTGATATGATATCGTGTGAGCGGAACCCCAAGCCTCTTAACCCCAATCTAATCATCAGAAAAACATCAGATAAACCAACCCAAATTGAGAGACATTCTACAAAATAGTTGACTGGTACTCCTCAAAACTGCCAAGGTCCCTAAAAACAGGGGAAGTCAGAGAAGATATCACCAAGAAGAGCCCAGGGAGACAGGAGGACCAGATGTGATCTGGGATCCTGGAGCAGGGAAAGGATATTAGGTAAAAATGAAAACAAACAAACAAATAAAAACCATGGGAGTAAATGAAGGGCTTCAGTTGATAATAGTGTATCAACATTGGCTCACTGGTGGCGCGGGGTGTGCCACACTCATGTAAGATGTCGGTAATAGGGGAAGGATAACCTCTGTACTACCTGCAACTTTTTAATAAAACTATTCTAAGTAAATTTTTTAAATTTATTTATTTATTTTGAGACGGAGTCTCACTCTGTCCCTGGAGTGCAGTGGCGTGATCTCGGCTCACTGCAAGCTCTGCCTCCCGGGTTCACGCCATTCTCCTGCCTCAGCCTCCCAAGTAGCAGGGACTACAGACGCCCGCTGCCACGCCTGGCTAATTTTTTGTATTTTAGTAGAGACGGGGTTTCACCGTGTTAGCCAGGATGGTCTCGATCTCCTGACCTCGTGATCCGCCTGCCTTGGCCTCCCAAAGTGCTGAAATTACAGGCTTGAGCCACCGCGGCCGGCCTTAAATTTATTTTTAAACGGTGCCTTTCATGGATTCTCCCACTGAATTCTCACATAGTCCTGTGGGGCTCTATGTCCTGAATTGAGGAAATAGGGCACAGGGCTGAAGGGCTTTGCGCAAGCTCCTGGGGGAGCAGACGGCTGCGCTGGACCTGAAACTGCAGCCCAGCCCCAGGACCTGCCCTCAAAGGGAAGTGCTCACGAATATTGAGGAGGTGGGCTCCTTGCTTGCCGACCAGTTCATCATACTACAGGCTGCTTGAGAGTCTGCGGCCCTGTCCCTTGGGCCCGCAGAAGCCCGCAGGGCCCGCGTGGGAGGAGAGCCCGGGCTTGGAAGCCCTGCCAGCAAGGGCATGCCCTGCACAGAGGAGGGAGCGTGGAAAAGCGGAAATGAAGCTGTTTTCCTTCCCAAATTAATATGGAACAAGGAACAGCTTAATCACACTTTGGGTTCAACGATGTCTCCAGTTGCCATAGTAACCAGAGGCGGCCTTTACAAACATTGCATTTGACCTTGTTGGTTTGATGGACAGGAGTGGAGTCCGGCCGCGGACGGCGTCCATTCCAGGGCCGGCCGCCAGAGGGCGAGCGCGCCTTCCCGGGCGGGGCGGGGACTGGGACGGGGACTGGGACGGGGACAAGGACACTGGAGGCTTCCGCTCCCCCGGGGGTGGCGTCTCTGCCCCCACTAGAGCAGTCCAGGCCTCTGGGTTCCTTTTCCCAAGCACACAAGGAGGGTGGCCGCGGGCCAGGGGCGGCCGCGAGACCCCACACCCGCGTCCTGGGCAGCCCCTCCGGGGGTTGGGCCGCGCGGCCGGGGGAGCGGAGCCCTACGCTTCTCCGCGAGCGCCCCGGGGCCTTTCGGCGCCCGCGTTTCCTCGTTAGTGGGGGGCGCGGTGCCGCTTCTCCGCGGGCTAAACTGCCGAGGAAGGGGCGAGTTCCTGTGGCCCCTGCATGTCCCGGCCGCACCCCACCTCCGCCCGGCCGCGCTGCGAGTTCCCGCGGGGTCCCGGGGACCCCTGACGCCCCTTTCTCTCCAACCCTCGCTGCGATCCCACAGGTGGGGTGAACAGCGCCCCTGCTGTCCCACGGGGCGTCTTCGCGGGTGATGACCACACTCTCAGCTGGAGGAGCACGACCTGTCCGCGGGTGGGGCCCGCGCCCAGGTTTCCGGTTTCCGCGCGGCCCCCTGGGCGCCTCCCCCGGACGCACCCTCCGGGCCTGGCAGGGAGCGCAGCCTGGGAGTCAGGGGCGACAGGAGCCCACCTGCTTAGCGCCCACCGCCGCGGCCCTACCCTTTCCCCCTGGAGCAGCAGGGGCAGCCTTGCAGCAGCAGCTCCCTTAGGGGGAGAAATGGCGCAGTGGCCCCAGGCTCAGGAGCCGGCCCCCTGCTCTCCCGGGGCTACCTCGGGGAAGTGCAGAATTCGCATCTTCCTTCTCCAGCTCCGCGCACCCCGCATGGAACCTTAGCGAGGCCCAGGGCAGGGAACGCAGCCAGTGCGCCGCCAGGCTCTGACGCGGTTGCGGAGGCCTCGCCCCGTCTCTCCGGAGGTAGAGGAGTGGCACCCCTGGCTGTGCACTGCCATGCACCGGTGCCTGCTCAGGGCATTCTCCACCTCCCCCCGCATCCCCTCAGGGTCAGGTGAGAAGGGAGACAAATATCCCACCTTAAGAAACAGCCCTGAAAAATGTTTATTTCCAGGGGACAGTGCGATTAGACCTCTCCCGGCGCCGTGTATTTCTGTGCTTAATATTATTATTCATACATCAATATTGACATCCAGCGTCCATAGATACGTGGCATGCGTAGGTGCTAAGAAGCGGCAGCTACATAGCATGCTTTATTTATGTGCGGTAAATATTTAAAGACTCCCATGTGTTTCGATTGGAAACTGCGTATTACTGGACAATTTCGTTTCAAAGATTTCTCTCTAATGTAAGGTTTATTAAGATGTATGAGGTGGCTGCGGTGGCCTGATTGAGAGACCATGAAAGTCCTGAGGAATAAAATTCTGCTGCTGCGGCCTAGGAAGTCGGCCTCCCACAGTCCCATTTAGGAGTCGGGGCTCTTCTCCGTTATTAAGACGTGGTAGTTTGCTCTGCATGAATTACCAGCTGTTTGATATTGCCTGTGAGAGACGGGGTGACTAGTTTGAAAAGTCAGTTTGCAGGTTTCTCCACGATGGCAGAGGTGCCACCTGTGTCACCAGGCGGCGGGGCTGGGAGTTCATCCAGCCCGGACTACCGACAAGGCCGTGTGCGTCCAGACGGGGCCGCCAGAGGGCGCGCGTCTGCGGCCTCGGGAGGCCCAACGGGGCCTGAGAAGTGGGCGGAGCCAGCCCGGGCCGGGGAGAGCTTCTTGCTTGCAGGTGTCAGTGGCAGCAATTTCAGGCAGGGTGGCCAGGCTGCTCCCTTGAGGACAGCATCTTGGAAGAATTACTTTCATTTCCTCCCAGCTAGTCCCTCTGCCCAGCACATGCCGGCAGCTTCCTCCGTGAGGGTGGAGTTCTGTCTGCAGCCCCAAAGGGCGTTCTTTGGGAGAGACGGCTCACATCAGTGGAGGGTGCGAGGTGGAATCAGGTCGCTAATGACAGAGGCTGCATTCAAGCCAGAGCGCCGCTGCTTTGCTGTGGGTTGAATTGCACCTCCCCTCCCCACCCCTCTAAAGATGTGTCCGAGTCCTAAGCCAGCACCTCAGAACGGGGACCTTGTTTTGGACAGGTTGTTTGCAAGTTTAATTAGTTAAGATGAGATCATACGGGAGTAGGGTGGGTCCCTGGGTCCTTAAACCAATGGCTGGTGCCCGGATAAAAAGACAGCCCTGCAAAGACACAGAGACACACAGGGAGAACGGTGTGTGACGGTGGAGGAAGAAACTGGAGTCCGGTGGCCACAAGACAGGGAGCTCCTGGTGCCACCAGGAGCTGGAAGAGGCAGGAAGGGTCCTCTCCTAGAGGCCTCAGAGGAAGCAAGGCCCTGCTGACGCCTTGGTTTCGGACTTCTAGCTCCCAAGCTGTGCGACAATGAATTTCTGTTTTAAACCACCCAGTTTGTGGGACTTAGTTATGGCCCCCCAGGAGACAGGCACAAAAAAAGGGGAAGGAAAATGCAGCCGCTGCCTGAGAAGGCCGTGTGCCGGCTGTGGAGACACCAGCGCAGCTCCCCAGGAATTGGTTAGATCTTGGCCTCCTTCCTGTGCAGTGGTGGAAATAAGAGGAATGGCAGGCTCCTGCCTTGGGAGTGACGGCTCTGGGATTGGCCCCACTGGGTGGTGGGTGGATGGGGCAAACTAGGAGCCCTTCCTGGGAGGGTCACAGAATAGCTAGCCAGAGTGACCCTTCTCTCTATTCATGGTCTTCAGAGTTATTTCCTCCAAGCAGGGACAGAGTTGTTCAGTAGGAGAGCGGGAAGACTTATTTCATTCTTGTAAAATTTAACCTGGAATCTGGGAGCAAGGAAACTTATGCATTAATGCAGCATGTCAGGAGAGCTGCCAGAATGTGCAGCCCCACAGCTGATTTCTACAACTTATCTTGGCAAAAATGCTTCCAACCTGTCCCAGGATTCTGTCATGGAGTCTGCTATATGAAAGCACCTGAGGGAGAAGGATGCAGG
This sequence comes from Rhinopithecus bieti, assembly GCF_001698545.2. NCBI lineage: Eukaryota > Metazoa > Chordata > Mammalia > Primates > Cercopithecidae > Rhinopithecus > Rhinopithecus bieti. The sequence goes on along the minus strand of NW_016819184.1, from coordinate 1,553,801 downwards.
GTCCAGAACGCTTCCCATTGTCCAGAGACTGGTGTTCCCACCCGTCCACAGACTTGTCCCCACCCCATGTAACTCAACAAAGAGATGTCTTCCCTAGAGGTGGAAGCCTTTGGAACCATGTTCATTCTGCTAGACATGCGGGCAAGGCCGCGGTTATCCCTGCTAGGGAGAGCCTTGGCTCCATGCTCCATGAGGACCAAGGAAGAAGCTGCTTAGGCTCCTTCTTTCTCCACATTGCAGCAGATCTTTGCCCCCTGCAAACACCCCCCACCTCTTCTAGGAGCCTGCAGGGGGGCCCGGCTGCCAGTTTCTGATCGGATGCAGACTATTCACAACCAACCACCCCCCAGGCAGGGCAGGTTTGACATTCACTTGGAAGACAAAGCAAGGTAGGCAGGTGCGCTGCCCCTAGACCTCAAGGAGGGGCTTGGACATTGTCTCACCTTCTGCAGAGGGGGCAGCAGTGGAAGCCACTGTAGTGGAGGAGAGTGGCCATCTGCTGCCCAGGCCCCCACCTAAAATTGCAGTATAATTATGGACTTGTGGGTCTTTGTGGAGTTCCCGGCTTCCGGTAAATATTAATGGGTTGCCTTTTATTCATTTAGCTAATGTTTTTGAAAGATGGCCTCAAACAAAAAGATCATATCTGTATGTTGTGCTTTCATTTATTTTCACCTTTTTTTCTCCTTTGGAGACCCCTAGTGTATCATCACTTTGTTTACCACAAATTAAACCGGGGCTGATTGTTTACCAGACTGTGGGCCTCTGTGCATTGCTCCACATTCTCCTTTTTTTTTAATCACAACCTGGGATTCATTTGCAAGAGGCCCTAATCTGCATGAGAATTATACAATTAACTTTTGATTAACCACCTAGTTCTTTTGGAAACCATGGTGTATAGGATACTCTGCATTTAAATAATTTTCCTTAAATTGGGAGCAGGACTTTCATTAAGCTGGTGAGTTTGACTAAACAACAACATTCGGAGATAATCAGGGTCAAAACAATAGGTAAGACGGCAGGGCTAGAATGTCATCTTTAAATATAACAGTGGAGATAAAAGCCCCCAGATTGCGCCTTATCAAAACACAAGAAATCAAAGCGCTCTCTTGTCTGTGGCAAAATGCGGAGGCCCCAGTGATGTGGGGGAGAGCACTGTCTGGCGGCCACCGAAGCAGGATTTGCATTCAGGGGGTCCGCCTAACACACATTACATCACGTAGGGCACTTATCTCCGAGCCTGACAATAATTATCGGGAAGAATATACTCAGAATGACTTTTTTGTGATTTTTATGCTTCCCCGACACAAGGAAGTGGAGATAACAGCATTAGGAGGAAGGGGAGAGTCTCGGAAGACTCTCCCAGGAGCTGGTTCTTCGATTAAATTTGCTTTGCCACTCCAGTGCCGCTGAACAAGTGGGAAGAAAGCCGGCAAGCCTTTTATATAGGGTAATAATAGTCCTGAACACAGCCCTTGCCAAAAGATAAGATCCATTGTCGAAACAAACAAAGGAGCCGTATTCAACAGCACTGGAAGAATATCTATGAGCAAAGTTTTAAACCCTCTTTCTGTCTCCTTCTCTCCTTGCTTGTACCTTGCCCCTGGTTCTGCAAGAGGGTGGTTCTGCCGGGCTCGGGGAAGGGCACACTGTCGGAGCCTCTAGTCCAAAGGCGCCTGGGAAAGGCAGGGCCTTCATCTCGGGGGTCACTGGGGTTGAGTGAGGACTTTCTGAGGTCAAGGTCATGCCCTTCCTTCCGAGAGTCTCACATTCATTTCTTCTCCAGAGTCCTCCAGATGAGAACTTGATCTCCAAACTGAGACCCCAGAGAGGTGGCAGAGGGTCAAATGAGAAAGAAGTAGTTCAGCCAGCTTTTGTGTGTTCCCTTCTACTTGGTCTTGTCAGACTTCCTGGGCCTGCAGAGTCCCCAGGTATTTATTTTTCCTCAAAACAATTATTCTGCTTCCTTCTCCATACAGGAAATACTAAGCAACCAATGTCGAGCGTCCAACTCTGGCCCAGCATCGTTTAAATACCGATGGAATGTCCCTTACAGATAAAGCCCCATGCTTCCAATTAGCTGCTTTGCTGAAGCCTTCTGTGCTCAGAGCGAATAGAACATCATAGTAATTGCAGACCTTTTGCCCTGTATCCCTGACCAGTGTCCAGGGGGTTGGGTGTATCCTATTCTCTAGCCTTACAGGAAGTTGCACCCTGGGCCACCGAGAGGGACTCTTCTGGTTTGAGTTTAGATGAAGATACCGTGTGGTCCTTCCCCTACTAACCAAAGAGAATTAGAGGGTTAAGATTTGATCCACGGGAGTTTTGTTCAGCCTGTTCAGCTCTTTCTCTTATTCCAGGGACACAAACCAAGGCCCTTTCCTGGCCGTGGGTGGAGGGATTCCCTGAACGCATTGACTGGGGGCTCTGAGCTGCTGTGTTGGCTGGGGTCGGGATAGGATTCCCAGGCAAGGGTTGGCTGACAGTGGGATCCGAACATGCAGAGCAGGAGGCAGAGGGCCTGCAAAGAGACCTGTCGTGGCAGACCAGGGACAGCAGGGGCCTGGGTTCTTGGCACACACAGTGGAGGAGTGGGGTGGCCAGGGGAGGTGGAGGGCAGAGGCAGAGGGCCCCCCTATGAATGCAGAGCATGGCTCGGAGACTCAGAGGGTGGCCGGCCCCGAAGGGAGAAGTGAGGACCTTGTCTTTCCACAGACGGACTGTGTGGCCTCCTGTAAGCCCCTTTGCTTTCCTGAGCCTCAGTTTCTCCTTTGTACCTCCTGGGGTTTCTCATAGCAAGTGCATCTGGTTGGCCCTAAAATTTGGCTAGGGGCAATTAGAGGTTTCTGGGAGCTTTCTTCTCTGGCAACTGATTTGCCTTCCTGATGCTTTTTGGGGCTGGGGCGGGGGTTGAATGCACACAATTGAACCTGTGGGGGCAGCTCCCTCGTCCGCAAACTTTGTCCACAGCTGGGCACAGTGCGACATAAGCCAGCAGAGGCAGAAAGAGAGGCAACTCCCAGCTGGACATGGGCAGTGGCATCTGTGGCGTCTTCCTCCAGGCTGGCCCTGAAGCCTGACCCCGTCTGCAGGCATTAGGGGCTGGGAAGGGCCGCTCTTCCAAAGTGGCTGACAGAAGGGAGGAGGCAAAGAGCCCTCAATGAGTGCGTTTTTCACTGGAGCTGGAAGGAAATAGAGTGGACGAGGTGTCTGGGAACCAGGGTGCTTCCGTGCCTGGCATTTCCCCACCTTGCAGCCTGATTTTCAGGGATTCGCGAGGGTTCTGCATGAGGAGGGGCTGTCTGAAGCCATCTGCACCCATGCCCCTGCCCTCTACAGTGACTCCTTCTGCAGAGGGGCTTTTCCTTCCCAAGGAGGCCATTGTCCCGCCCAGACTCCATGGCCAATCAGGCCCGCCATAGGTAGGTGACACTGAGTCTGCATCTAACTCCTCAGAGCTCCACCCAACCTGTGCGTGGGGACATGGCTCAGACTGCAGAAGTTAGCTTCAGCCACAAGCAAAAAAAATGTGAGCCATGAAATTTGATGTTCACAACCTTCTTGCTGGGAGTGGCTGACGTCGTTTTAACATTCAGAGAAAGATCATGTTCACAAATTCAACATGTCCTTTTGGATTCTCAGTTCATTGGGCATAGGGGTCAACCTTCCCTGCAGTTTGTCGTGAGCGATGAAAGATGAATTGTTATTCCCACGTTCTACCACATCCTGTGGTCTGGCCTTTATGAAAGTGAGGCTGTACGTGTGCTACGTGGGCTTCACATTCAGAATGTGGTGTTTGTAGTAAGAAGACGCGAGGACAGTTGGGGAAGTAGATGCTGCCCGTTGGGCTTGCTGATGGCTATGATGACCCCATGCAGCTGGATAATGCCTGCTGGACCTGGCTTTGACCTTCACAATTAGGAGGCAGGTTCCCATGTACCTGGTGGGTGGAAATGCTCACAGCAGAGGATGAGGCGGCTGGATGCCAAGGCTATAATTAAAAAAGGGCTTTGCAGATGGATCCTTTTAACTCGTCTCCATCTTATAAACACTGAGAAGATATAGGAAGAGCAAAATGGGGACTAGGAAGATTACAGTAATATAGCTTCTCGGCTAATTGATTAGCAATTATGGCTGGTAATATTGTTCATTTTAATTGTGTTGAATCTCGATTTTGGTAATAAAGATTATTGTTTTGGATTATGACTCTGTCCTACTATACTAATTACTAACTTGTGAAATTAAAGTGTATATTTTCACATCCTGAAAAAAATACACAACACGCTCTTATATAATAGCTCCCCTTTCTGAACAGGCCGGTTGTTTGGGGGTGCTTGTCCTTAACATCTCAGAAGGACTGAATTTTGACAAGCAAAGTATGTGATATTTGGCCTGTTGACCAAGAAATAGAGGATTTATTTTAAAAAGCCATGTTTTTAACGGAAGGAAAGAAACAAGATATTGCCAGAAATAAATCTGGAAAGTGAGAGAACACAAGTAGAGTTTCATGGAAAATGGATTTTTAATTTTCCAGAGGAGATGTCCCTAGAGTCAGGCCTGCAGCTCTGACCGATTGCAGTGGCAGAACCCCACCTCGGAGCCCTGCACCCCACTTTTCCATGGTTATGCCTGCAGGCACTGCCTGGTCTCCTCCTTCCTGAGATAAACATTGGTTTGACACATCTATTCCTTGGACTTAGATTTTTTTTTCCCCACAGACTTTTTTGTATTGAGTAGCCCACATTTGCAGCTCCCGTTTCCTCCCCACTGCCTCATCCTGACCGTCTTAGAGCAACCATACTCATGGACCTTTCCCACAACTGACCCCTAACAAAGGCATTTCCCCAGATCACATTCAGGATCTCTACAAGCCCTCGACCTTATGCGTCTACCTCTCCTGACCCTGGCCTTCCAATGCAGCCGTGAGCTGCATAACGATGTTTTAGTCAACAACCCACTGCATGCACCACTGTGGTCCCATAAAGTGATACTGGAGCTGAGCTGAAAAGTCCTATTGCCTGATACTGGTGCAGCCCTCATGACGCCAGTGCAACATCTGACTCATGTTGTGGTGTTGCTGGCGTAAACAAACCTCTTGTGCTGCGGGTCATTTGAAAGTCTTATGCACACAATTGTGTCCAGTACATAATACTTGCTAATGATGATAAACGACCATGTGACTGGTTTATGTATTTACTATATTATGCTTTTATTATTATTTTAGAGTGTATACCCTCTACTTACTAAAAAAAAAAAAGTTAACTGTGAAACAGCCTCAGGCAGTTCCTTCAGGAGGTGTTGCAGAAGAAGTCATTGTTATCAAAGTCTTCTGTGATGGGATGACGGCTCCATGCCTGTTATTGCCCCTCAAGACCTTCCAATGGGACTAGATGTGGAAGTGGAAGATGGGGATATTGATAATCCTGACTCTGTGTAGGCCTAGGCTAATGTGTGTGTCCATGTCTTAGTTTTTAGCAAAAGAGCACAACAAGCAATAAAGAAAAAAACAGAAAACAGAAAAAATCTTATAGAATAAGGGTATAAAGAAAATATTTTTGTATAGCTATACAGTATGTGTTTTAAGCTAAATGTATTAAAAGAAAACATGAAAAAGTTTATAAAGTGGAAAAGTAATAGTAAGCTAAAGTTAGTTTATTGTTGAAAAAAATTCATTTTTATAAATGTAGTGTGACCCAAGTATACAGTGTTTATAAAGTGTACGGTAAGGTACAGACATTTCCTAAGCCTTCACATTCACACACCACCCACTCACTCACTGACTTGCCCAGAGGAACTTCCAGGCTTCCAAGTACTTTTTTATTTTATTTTATTTTTCTGAGACAGAGTCTCACTCTGTCGTCCAGGCTACAGTGCAGTGGTGCGATCTCAGCTCCTGCAGCCTCCACCTCCTGGGTTCAAGTGATTCTCCTGCCTCAGCCTCCCGAGTAGCTGGGATTACAGGCACCTGCCACCCTGCTTGGCTAATTTTTTGTATTTTTAGTAGAGATGGAGTTTCACCATGTTGGGCAGGCTGGTCTCAAACTCCTGACCTCAAGTGATCCGCCTGCCTTGGCCTCCCAAAATGCTAGGATTATAGGTGTGAGCCACCATACCCAGCCTTAGGCCTACAAGTTCTGTTTGTAGTAAGTGCACCATACAAGTGCTCCATTAACAAAAATTTTCTATACCATATTTTTACTGTACCTTTTCTATGTTTAGCTATGGTTAGATACAAAGATACCATCATGTTCCAGCTGCCTATAGTATTCAGTCCAGGAGCAATAAGCCATACCATATGGCCTATGTGTGTAGTGGGCTATACCATTTGGGTTTGCATAAGTATACTCTGTAATGTTTGCACAGTGATGACATCGCCTAACCATGCGTTTCTCAGAAGTTGTCTCTGTTATTAAGGGACAAATGGCTGTATAGAATTTCCTGAGTATTCTTCCACTAGACACACTGCCCCACCTCTACACAACTGTTAAAATGAGTGTGTGTTATAAGGGTTCAATATACTCAAACCATTGTTGACAATTGAGAGTACTTTTCAGTCTTTTTTTTTCTGACACAGACCAAGGGTTGGAAAACTTTTTTTTTTTTTTTTTTTTTTTTTTTTTTTTTAGTGGGTCAGAGAGTAAATACTTCGGGCTTTGCAGGTCTCTGTGGCAACTACTGCACTCTGCTGTTATAGTGGGAAAGCAGCCATGGGCACCACCTGAGTGAATGTGTGTGACTGGTGCCAATGAAACTCTACACACAGGCAGGAGGACGGGCTTGTCCCACAGGCGGTAGTTTGCTGACTTGGATATAAATATTTACATGTATGAGATAGTATATTTGTGTGATTAATTTCATATTACAGTGGGAGAGTTTCTCTGTCAATCAAGTTTATTTCTGAATATAATGTTAGCAGTTGTACAGTTTCCTGCTCCAAACATTTGTCATTATTTTATTTTCAGAAAGATTGTAGCAATTCATAATTTCACTGGTGGTGCATGAGAGCACTTGCCTGTGTCTACAACAGGCAAATTGTTAAAAAAAAAAAAAGCAAAGGTGTTGCTAATTAGATAGAGATCTGAGATCTTATGGAATTCTGGCTGGTATTTTTTGCTTGTTCCTGCCTGTTACTTTAATGGTATTGATCACAGTACCTTAGAGTTAATCGATTCGCTCTGAGACGTGTAGAGTGCTTTATGGTTTAGAAAGCCATTCCCTATGTGCTTTCTCACCCAGTTCCCTCACGTTGCTGTAGGGAAACACAGCCTCATCTCCATTATCCAACAGCATTAAAGCTTAGCGAGCATCTCAGACACAGAGGCTGACGTGCGACTTGAGTCTGATCTTCTGACCCTGAATCCTGCACTTATTTTCACAGCAAAGCTTAAGTCACTGGGCAGATACTTCCCTCCAGAGTGACTTCCTTTGCAAACAGACTCGTCAATTTTCCCGTTGTGCCGTGTGGCTAGGACGTGTCCCTGACACACCACCGATCATTGCCACACAGCAAAAGAGAGCTGCTGTTTTTTTATGGTGCACTTCCTAGCTGCATACCTCCTCAGACGCTCCCTGGAGACATCACTGCTAAAGGTCCGCCAAGGCTGACCTTGTTGTGGGCACTTGACCTCAGCATCCCACCTTGGTGTCTGGACCTCCCTCTGGCTCCTGCTTTCCTATCTTCTCCCTGTCCTTGCAATTCTCAGAGACACGTGCCAAACAGGTGTCACAGTCACTGAAACAGAGAAGATGTAGTTAGACTAAAACCCTTTAAAATAAGCGAAGTAGGTTTAAATAGCCTTCTTTTTTTCTTTTTTCTTAAAAAAAAAAAAAAAAAAGCATGGGAGCTTTGTGCAGTTTCCTCTCCCCTGCAGCACATCAGAGCACTTCCTCTTCCCGAAGAGCCTCTTGAATGAAAGTTTGAAAACGGTACCCGGAGGTGAAGCTGGTGTGGACATCAACCACCAGAGCTTCAGGGAAGAAAGCGGCCTGCTCTGCCCTGAACCTCCCTCTGACCGTGGAATTAAAAATGAACCACATTCCTAATAAATGTAATCCCACAAACTCTGAATGAACAGTGCTGAGGGCAGGCGCTGGCATGAGCGAGCACTTCGGCGAGAGCCCTGGCTGCCTTCAGGGCGGCCAAGCCACCCCTTCCTCCCCTGGAACACTGACTACGCGTGTTGTGCCATGCCCTTACAAAGCCCCACAGGTCCCTTTTGTTTGGGCAATTTGCATTTGTTAGACAGTGTCTGAGTGTGTGTGGAATCCAGCTCCTGAACACATTTTTTGTGGGTATCATTCAAGGGCATGACATTGCAATGGGCTTTTGCGCTAAGAACCGTAAGTGAAGAGCAGTGGGCTACTCCTGACCTTTGCAAACATTACGGTCAGGAGTTCACTTCTATTTGAGAGAATCCTTTGTTTTGTTTTGTTTTGTTTTCCGCTCAGCACTTGTGCCAGAACCAACTGTACTACAGGCTGTCGAATTGAGACTTGGCGGCTGACAGCCGGGATCAAAGGCAGCTCAAGCCCAGATCTTGGACCCCAGGCCAGCGGGCACTTAGTGCGTCTCAGAAGCAAAGCGTCCCTCCTGCTTTCCAGCAGCTCATGCCGACGCTGCTGCCTCAGCATCCCCACCGGCTGAACCATGGGCTGCTCCACCATCGGTTCCAGAAAGAGCCACTTGTGAGCTATTAAAGACAGCAATGAAGTGCCTCAGTGACAGCAGTGATTCAGGGAAAGATGGAGGAACCATCCGGGAAGGCGTTCTCCTTTTTCCACTGCGCTGAGTCTGCGAGCACGGAGCACCCAGCCAACCAGAGGCAGGCGGGGAAGGCCCCGGTGGGAGTGGGCGTATGGGAGGGATGGAGGATTCCTTCAGGGAGAAGAGCATAAAAAGAACATTTCATAAGTTCACAGGCAATAGACGTCAACCATGTTCTCAGATGTTTACTGAGCCAAGAATCCTATATCCAAGGAACACAGAAAGGAGAGCCAGTTCCCAGTTTAGTAATAAGAACATAGCTACTTGGTAGAAGTGAAAAACCACCAAGAGGATGCTTTAAGGATTAAATATGTCAAGTAGTTCCGTTTGGGCTCATTTCATCCATTTTCTGTCTCTCAAGCTCCTTGTCTATAATAAGCAATTCTAACTATAATTGCAAACACACAGGCGCAAGTGCACACACACATCCCCATACGTGCACACCCATCCAGTTAGCATAGAGAGGTTGCACACTGGTCATTTGGGAAATGCAAATTAAAACCACAGTGAGACACCACTTCACCCTCACTAGGAGGGCCTCGTGTCTAACTTCCATGGAGAGAAGGGGGTGGGAGTAAGTAACTCCATTGGGTAGGTTGGCATCCATTCTGAACTAATTCTTGTATATGGTGTCTAAAAGCTTGAGCAAGTATGCACAGGACTGGCCAGGTGCATCTCGAGAATGACATGGCTCAGGGGGCAGTCTGCAGGGCTTGGTGGGGTATGCTGTGTACAGGAGAAGCGTGGGAATGAGAGAGAGATGGTCTGCCAGGGTAGAAGATGCTGGTATGAAGAGCAGAGTTGGGAGCCACCTTGCAATGCCTCAGAGAATAGGAGCTTGTGGGTTCCCAGGGATATTGGACTGGTAAGTGACATTAGGAATCAGTTTATCAGCAAAGTGCTAGATGTTCAATGGGAAAAGGGCCTGATGAGACTTCTCTCTGCTCAATGCCACTTTAAAACATTTTATGTTTATGTTTATTTTTTATTTTATTTTATTATACTTTAAGTTCTAGGGTACATGTGCACAATGTGCAGGTTTGTTACATAGGTATACATGTTCCATGTTGGTTTACCGCATCCATTGACTCATCATTTACATTAGATACTTCTCCTAACGCTATCCCTCTCCCAGCCCCCCAACCCCCAACCGGCCCCAGTGTGTGATGTTCCCCACCCTGTGTCCAAGTGTTCTCACCTATGAGTGACAACATGCCATGTTTGGTTTTCTGTCCTTGTGACAGTTTGCTGAGAATGATGGTTTCCAGCTTCATCCATGTCCCTGCAAAGGGCATAAACTCATCCTTTCTTATGGCTGCATAGTATTCCATGGTGTATATGTACCACACTTTCTTAATTTAATTTAGCATTGATGGGCATTTGGGTTGGTTCCAAGTCTTTGCTATTGTGAATAGTGCCACAATAAACATACATGTGCATGTGTCTTTATAGTAGCATGATTTATAATCCTTTGGGTATATACCCAGTAATGGGATCACTGGGTCAAATGGTATTTCTAGTTCTAGATCCTTGAGGAATCACCACACTGTCTTCCACAATGGTTGAACTAATTTACACTCCCACCAACAGTGTAAAAGTGTTCCTATTTCTCCACATCCTCTCTAGCATCTGTTGTTTTCTGACTTTTCAATGATCACCATTCTAACTGGCATGAGATGGTATCTCATTGTGGTTTTGATTTCCTTTTCTCTGACGACGAGCGATGATGAGCATTTTTTTCGTGTGTCTGTTGGCTGCATAGATGTCTTCTTTTGAGAAGTGTCTGTTCGTATCCTTTGCCCACTTTTTGATGGGGCTGTTTTTTTTCTTGATTTGTCTAAGTTCTTTGTAGATTCTGGATATTAGCCCTTTGTCAGATGAGTAGATTGCAAAAATTTTCTCCCTTTCTGTAG
>NW_016819184.1:1491770-1541604 GCF_001698545.2 Rhinopithecus bieti | reverse complement strand
GGCTGGATATGAAATTCTGGGTTGAAAATTCTTTTCTTTAAGAATGTTGAATATTGGCCCCCACTCTCTTCTGGCTTGTAGAGTTTCTGACAAGAGATCTGCTGTTAGTCTGATGGGCTTCCCTTGTGGGGGACCCGACCTTTCTCTCTGACTGCCCTTAACATTTTTTCCTTTATTTCAACTTTGGTGAATCTGACAATTATGTGTCTTGGAGTTGCTCTTCTCGAGGAGTATCTTTGTGGTGTTTTCTGTATTTCCTGAATTTGAATGTTGGCCTGCCTTGCTAGGTTGGGGAAGTTCTCCTGGATAATATCCTGAAGAGTGTTTTCCAACTTGGTTCCATTCTCCCTGTCACTTTCAGGTACACCAATCAGACGTAGATTTGGTCTTTTTACATAGTCACATATTTCTTGGAAGTTTTGTTCGTTTCTTTTTACTCTTTTTTCTCTAACATTGTCTTCTTGCTTTATTTCATTAATTTGATCTTCAATCACCGATATCCTTTCTTCCACTTGATGAAATTGGCTATTGAATCTTTTGCGTGTGTCACGAAGTTCTCATGCCATGGTTTTCAGCTCCATCAGGTCACTTAAGGTCTTCTCTACACTGTTTATTCTGTTAGCCTTTCATTTAATCTTTTTTCAAGGTTTTTAGCTTGCTTGTGATGGGTTAGAACATGCTCCTTTAGCTCAGAAAAATTTGCTATTACTGATCTTCTGAAGCCTACTTCTGTCAACTTGTCAAAGTCATTCTCTGTCCAGCTTTGTTCTGCTTCTGGCAAGGAGCTGCAATCCTTTGGAGGAGAAGAGGCCCTCTGGTTTTTAGAATTTTCTGCTTTTCTGCTATGGTTTCTCCCCATCTTTGTGGTTTTATCTACCTTTGGTGCTTGACATTGGGGACCTACAGATGGGGTTTTTGTGTAGATATCCTTTTTGGTGATGTTGGTGCTATTCCTTTCTTTTTGTTAGTTTTCCTTCTAACAGTCAGGTCCCTCAGCTGCAGGTCCATTGGAGTTTGCTGGAGGTCCACTCCAGGCCCTGTTTGCCTGGGTGTCACCAGCAGAGGTTGCAGAACACCAAATATTGCTGCCTGATCTTTCCTCTGGAAGCTTCGTTCCAGAGGGGCACCTGCCTGTATGAGGTGTCTGTTGGCCCCTACTGGGAGGTGTCTCCCAGTTAGGCTACACTGGGGTCAGGGACCCACTTGAGGAGACAGTGTGTCGGTTCTCAGAGCTCAAACGCCATGCTGGGAGAACCACTGCTCTCTTCAGAGCTGTCGGATGGGACGTTTAAGTCTGCAGAAGTTTCTGCTGCCTTTCGTTCAGCTATGCCCTGCTCACAGAGGTGGAATCTATAGAGGCAGTAGGCTTTGCTGAGGTGCGGTGGGCTCTGCCCAGTTTGAGCTTCCCAGCCACTCTGTTTGCCTACTGAAGCCTCAGCAATGGCAGATGCCCCTCCCACTGCCCATCTGTAGCCTTGCAGGTTGATCTCAGACTGCTGCACTAGGAGTGAGCAAGGCTCCATGGGTGTGGGACCCAACGAGCCAGGCATGGGAGAGAATCTCCTGGTCTGCCAGTTGCTAAGACCATGGGAAAAGTGCAGTATTTGGATGCAAGTGTCCCGTTTTTCCGAGTACAGTCTGTCATGGTTTCCCTTGGCTAGGAAAGGGAAGTCCCCTAACCCCTTGTGCTTCCCGAGTGAGGTGATGCCTTGCCCTGCTTTGACTTGCCCTCCATGGGCTGCACCCACTGTCCAATGAGTCCCAATGAGATGAACCAGGTATCTCAGTTGGAAATGTGGAAATCAGTGTAGCCATTCTCACCCCTCACTCTCCATGGAAGTTGAGCATGATGTCATCCCCGTGAGTGTGAAGTGATTCTATTGTGGTTTTAATTTGCATTTCCTAAATGACCAATGAGTTGGAGCATCTTTTAATACACGTATTCCCATGTATTTTGGTGAACTGTCTATTCAAATCTCTTGCCAATTAAAAAAATTTTTGTCTTATACAGTGATTTAGTTGTAAGAGTTCTGTAAATTACAGATATAAGTTCCTTATTAAATATATGGTTTGAAAATGTTTTCTTTGAGATTGAAGCCTGCTGTTTTGTCTCTTCACTTTCTCAATGGCATCCTTTGAAGTGCAGAAGTTTTTATTTTGATGAATTTCAATGTATCATTTTTTTACTTTTATTATATGTGCTTCTGATATATCTAAAAAAAACTTTGCCTGACCCAAGGTCACAAAGATTTACTCCTCCGTTTTCTTCTAAGAGCTTTATAGTTGTATAGGTCTGTGATTCATCCATTCTGAACTAATTCTTGTCTATTGTGTATGATGGTCTAAGTTATTTTCCATGTGGCTGTACAATAGTTTCAGCACCATTTCTTATAAAAACTGTTTTATCCTCCAGTGAATTATCATAAAACCTTTATTCAAATTATCAATTGACTTTAAATTTATGGCTTATTCCAGGATTTGCAATTCTATTCCACTTGTATATGTGCCTATCCTCATGCCAGTATCAAATTGTCTTGGTTACTGTAACTTATAGTACATTTTGAAATAGAGAAGTGTGAGTTCTTCCTTTTTCATCTCATTGCACTAGCCAGTATTGGTGAGAGGAGACATCCTTTCCTGTTGCTAATCTTAGGGGAAAAATATCTAAGTTCTCACCATGAGGATTTGCATTAAATCTATAGATGAAGTTGGGGAATGTTTCCATCTTGACAATACACTGTTTTGTGGTTTTCAATGTACAAGTCTTGCACTTCTTTTGTTAAATTTGTCTCTATTTTATTCTTGTTGATGCTACTGTGAATAGAATTGTCTTATTATCTTTCAATTTTTTATTGTTGGTATACAGAAATACAACTGAGTTTTGAATGAGGCTGTTTGTGGATGAAGACAGTTTTACTTCTTCGTCTCCAATCTGGATGTCTTTTATTTACTTTTCTTGCCAAATTTCCAGGTTGAAATTCCAGTACAGTGTTGAACAGAAGTAATGAAGAGAGATATACATGCCAATTTCCAAATTTGAAGGGGAAAGCATCCAGTCTTTTGTGATTAAGTGGAGGTTTCTCATAATTGCCTTTTATATGGTTGAGAAAGTTTCCTCCTATTATTAGTTTGTTGACAGTTTGTTTTTTATCATGAATTGATGCAATTTCTTTGGCTTTTGTGGATGGATGGGAGCCATTTTACCACCAAAAGATGAGAAAGGCAGAAGCTAGAGGACTGAGAGGAAAATGTTGATGAGTCTGGATCAAGTCAGCCCTGAGGCTCACACTACTTCTCAACATCTCCATGTGTGAGCCAGCAGATGTTTTTACTGCTGGAGGCTTGTTGAGTTGGGCTTCCTGTTAAGATCAACAGAAAACCTTTTTGCTGATAAACATTCTTCTCCAAATAGTCTTCCCAACCCACCCAAATGGATGTGCTATGTCCTGACTTTCCATGGCTCTTTGTAGCTCAGTTATTGCACATTTTTGTCTACTCCCTTTGATGCTTTGTCTGTGTCTTGCTGCCCCTGCCATCTCCCTAGAAAAGAGTCATTGCATCCATGTCTGCCTCCCTTACAGTGCTTAGCCCTGTGCTTGCAAAAAGTTGATGTTAAAGTTTTTTAGAAACTAATGCAAAAATACTTGAGTAATTACTACTGAAACTGGATTAGATGCTTTAATTCTTTCTTTAGGAGTCTCCCTAAATGTGAGTAGAATTGTCTTATTAACTTTATTTTTCTATTTTTTACTATTGGTATGCAGAAATACAATTGATTTTGTATTAGCTTGGTAGGTTTTCTAGCTTTTACATGGATTTCTTAGGATTTTCTATCTACAAATTATGTTATCTGTGAATGAGAACAGTTTTACTTCTTTATTTCCAATCTGGATGTCATTTATTTATTTATCTGAATCTCCCAGGCTGGAGTGGAGTGGCACAATCATGGCTTACTACAACCTCTGCCTCCCAGGCTCAAGCGATCCTCCCACCTCAGCCTCCTGAGTAGCTGGGAACACAGGCATACACCCCCAAAGTTGGCTAACTTTTTGCATATTTTTGTAGAGGCAGGGTTTCACCATGTTGGCCAGGCTGGTTTCGAACTCCTGAGCTCAAATGATCCACCCACCTTGGCCTCCCAAAGTGCTGGGATTACAGGCATGAGCCATGGAGCCCAGCCTGGATGTCTTTTATTTACTGAGAAAATTGGTTGCTGTTTTATATATAAAAAATCTAGTCTTGGAACCATTTGCTCAATCCATAGAGGACCCATTGATTGGAGTGAGGGAAAGGACCCAGAAGTTTTCTCTCTTGGGAAGACCTCTTCCTCTCCTCCCACTGCTCTGTGCTCTGTGGAACAAGATTGCAATCACTAACCCTGTTTTACAGATGAGGCCTGTTGAGGCACCCAGTCTTACCTGGTTTCACACAGCTAGTTGGACCAGGGCTGGGACAAGAACACACATGTGTCTGGAAATGAACCCCTGGTTGTTGTAACTCCACTCACAAACCTGTGCCACCTCTAGTGTGATTCTTGACCTAGAATAGAACCTTCTAGTAAGAGTCATGAGAGTCTTAGAGACAATATTATATAATTCTTTATTTTCATAGTTAAGCACACTGAAACCAAGGAGGGTAAAGTGGGTTTTTTTTGGAGGGAGTCATACTTATGGAGTGATGTGGGGGTCTTAGTCTTTGTTAGCATAGCCAATAATCACTGCTTAGGGAAGTCATTTTCTTCCTAAAACTAATGAAGAACTTGGGACAGGGCATCTTCTTTTTGTACACATAAGGGAACCATTTAGCTGTGTCGCTTAGATATCTCAGAGATTTCTGGAAAGCAAGAGCTTATATCCAGGGACTGCATCCTGTTGAAAACATCATCACTGCTTAGCCTTTGGAATGGGATTGTCTTTCTTGACTCCACATTTCAGTAACCTGAAAAAAATTAATGAATCTCCAAATATCAAGCAGAAATGCATTTCCTCTGACTTAAAAGATTTGGGGGAGAGGATTTGTCGCTATTAGTAGCAGCAGTGATTCTACTGTGAATCAAGCCATTTCTCCTAATCGAGGTGATGCTCCCTAGAGTTTCACTGTCTTTCCTGAGAGTTTCCACCATTGGGCCTTCAGGGAGAGTTTGGGGTGCATTCAGTCTGAAAGGAGCAGCTGACTCCGGCCCTGGAGGTTAAATGTGAATGGAAAACAACTGGTGAAGGGGAAGGAGCCCAAAGGGAATGGAGGTAAGAGATTTTCCCAGCATCTTATACATAGCAGGTACTCGAAACAATGTTTTTGAAAGGGTACATGAGTGACAGTGTCCAACTAGGCTGCAACCTCCTCTAGGAGGTGACCTATGTTCTCCTTTTGCCTAGTCCTTTATTACACCAAGATGCATAGAATATTCGTGTTAGAGTTTCAAAGGTCCCTTGAATTTTGAACTGAATTGAGTGATCACTGTTTCTGTTGTCCATTGCTGCATAAGTCAGCACTCCAAAACTTAGTGTCTTAAAACAACTGTCTCATTATTCTCTTGTTTCCTCTGGTTTGGTTGAGTTCAGCCAGGCGGTTCTTCTGCTGATCTCACTTGGAGTCTCTCATGCAGATGCATGCAGATCATAGCTGGAAATGGGATTTCTGGAGGCTCAACTGGGACACTAGCATGACTGGAGCCCCCCTTCATGTACACCTAAGCCTCTTCTTTCCATGTGGCTTCTCATGTAGTTTTTTTTGTAGTCTCTGCACAGAGCAGCTGGACATCTCTGTATGTTGGCTCAGGGCTCCAGAAAGGATTTCCAGAGGACTCTACTGTGCAAGCACTTATGAAGTTTCTGCTTGTACTCTTCTTGCTAATGTCCCATTTGTCAAAGCAACTCATATGACCAAGCCTTGAGTCCTTGTGGGAAAAGACTGCAAAACGACAGGAATGCCAGGAGTCAAGATAACTGGGAGTGTCCAGTGGAACAGTCTGCCGGACACAATGGAGGCACAGGAGGCTTTCCAGGTAGTGGGGTGAGGCAGTGCCACATGGCTGTCCTGTGTGACTCTAGTTTAGGGTGAATAGACTTGGAGACTGGTGAAAGATAAGGTTGGAATGGTGATTGCAATCAGACTGAGAGGGTCTTTCAATGCCATGGGAAGAGTCTGGACATTATCTTGTAGACTGATGACAGGAAACCAGCAGAGTTCTCCAGGCTGGGCCATGTAGCCCAGGATATGTGGTTTAGGTTAGCTCAGGTGGACATGGTGGAGGATTTCTGGGGACCAGTGAGATGAGCTGGTAATGATGGCAGTGATCAAAGAGAGGAATGATATGTGCTGAGGCAGTAATGAGGGATGGGGAGGAGCTGATGGTTCAAACACAATTTTGATGAAACTGCCTAAGGGACTTGGAACTGATGGGCCGGAGGGCAGTGATGTAACCACCTGCAGAAGGAGTATGTTTCTATGGCACTGACGTTTGGACACTGATGAGCTCAGGTTCTTTATTATTAGACACACAAATACATTTTAGGGGGAAGTCATTGGTATGATGTAACACAGGTCATGACAATGAGAAAAGCATTTTTAGGTACTTAAAATATGAAAGGTTGGTGGAGAAAATTTAATAAGAATTCTAAAACTTGCCTGAGAGTTTGAAGAGAAAAAATGGATTAAAATTTTAGTAGCAACCTAGCATGCCCAGCATAATAAATATTATGTCCCTGGGGACCATCAGGTGTCACTGGGATGATGGAGACCAGCCTCATTCTTACTTCTCCTCGGTAGGGAAGCCACAGAAACCAGAAACACAACACTTGAGATGTACAAGTATGTGGTCAGCCAGCGAGAGTCCCTGGACCCGGAGGCCAGATGGCGACCAGGAATGCAGGGCTCTCCCCGGGGCTGCAGGAGAGGACAGGGCCAGTGTGGGACTAAGGAGAAATTGAGAGCCTTTCTCTTGGCTCCTTACGCCTTATTGATGAGGCTAGAGGGAGTTTCTGATTTCAAACCCTGTGCCCTAGGAAGCCTCTGATTTCACCCTTTGTTTTCCTGTCTCCTGAAGAAAGTGAGATTGCCTAGATCTGCAGGGGTCAGGGGCCAGGGGCTCTAATTCCTTTCATTCTTTGAGTTGCTTGGAAGGGCCCTGGGAAAGTGATGGCAGGCCTGCCTGTCACTCCTGATGGCCAAGTGGGATCAACACATTCGTTGTAAGTTTGTGTTATTGTTCAAAAAGCTATCGCTTATTTCAAACAGCAGCATCAAGGTCCGGAGAGGTTCGTGGATGTGTGAAGTAACTCAGGTCTTCTTGCGCACAGTGAAGCCTGGTTTATGGGCTGGGAAAGGGAATGTTGAGACAGGAAGGTATGTCCAACAACCATTCCATTGATCTGAGGGTTGACCTAGAAAAAAGCCTAACATTGATCTGAGGGTTGACCTAGAAAAACAGCCTAAAAAAGCCTTAACTGTTCCTGGTGTACAATACTGACATGTATGTTTAAAAAAATAGCCGTAGAGGGAGAGCAGTGAAGCAGTGAAGTTCCCTGCTGTGCTGCCACGGGGAATGATGCATATCCCACACTTGGGCAGGGGCTGTCAAGGGATGACCCGGTGCCTTCTTGCCCAGTGAACAGCAGACTCAGCACAGTCCTAATCCAAACCGATTTGTTAGAAATACCAGCTTCTCATTTGATCACTTGAGCTACCAAGACTAAGTCACTGCAAGTGCTATGATTTGGGTAAAATTTTCTGTGCCTTGAAAACTTTCTTTGGCGATTCTAAAAATTACTGTTAAGCCTGAATAATTTTAGGCAACATTAAATAAGTTTGACTTCAATGGCTAACAGTTATGGAGCGTTCAGTAAGTGTCAGGTATTGTGCTAAGGACCCATGTGCATGAGCCCGTTGATTTGTCCTACACCCCCCCTGGGTATTTGATGTTATTACCCCCATTTTACAGATGAGAAAATGAGACACAGAGGTTGAGTAACAGCCCTGGTACCATAGTGGGCCAGGTGCTAGCGTGGAACCAGGAAACCTGAATACAAAGCTCAGGGCATCTTCAGAGGGTTGTCTCTCCCATTCCCTTCCTCCCTTCAGCCCAAATCGTGGTTGGTTTGGCTTTTGGTATAAGAAATTAAAGTGGCAAAGTAATGTCCTTCAAGGAAGCAAATGACAACCTGTCTACCTGGAGCCACTTGCAAGGGCAGCAGTGGGGGCATGGAGGTGTCTACGCCTATGTTTGACAGCAGAGCTCAGCGTCATAGAGGAGTGAGTAGAGGGAGGGGGTGGAGAGTGCCACACAGTGAGAATGAAAGAATGGAAAACACATGCACATACACACATGCACACATGTATGTGCATGCACTCGCATGCAGGCACCCTCGTGCACACCCAGGTGTGACTGTGCATGCAGCAGAGGAAGGGGAGATGAGGAGTGAAGGAGGAACTGAGTGAAGAGCAGTAGACAAACAGGCACCTGGGCGACTCCAGCAGAGCACAGGTCTCCACATGGAAGGCGGGTTCATCAAGATCAGCTAGGATCTTCTGGGGGGAATGGCTTGGGTAGGATGCATCGTTTTTCTTTTTATATATAGGCTTTATTTTTTAGAGTAGTTTTAGGTTCAGAGCAAGTGTGAGCGGAAAGTACAGAGTGTGCCCATATTTCCCCTACCCCAAGATAATCATTTTTTTTTACTATAAATTTTAAGCTGAAATCTATGCCGCAATTTCTAATGTAAATGCTTGTAGTCAACATCCACTGAAAATGGGAAATGCTGGCTAAGTTGTGTTCTCTGTGAAATATTTTGCAATCTAAGACATAGGATGGACTCTGATTCCCATTGAATCTGGCATTCTTTTCATCCTTACAGGACGTCCCTGGAAGATTTTGTATGTCCATGGGCTGAGGACGGGGAGGTTGTCTCAGTAGGTCAGTTGCATCCACTCTGGACACCTGGTCCAGCTGGCTGAGCTGTGATGGCTGGAATTGGCTTTGAGCCTCGTCAGCTGATGGGGTGGACAGGCTGGAATCAAGTATACGAAAAATGTTCCCACACACTCTAAATGCACATTTAGCTCTGCTTTGGGATTTCAGCTGATTTCAAAACAAACACCACTGATTTCAGAGCCCTGGCATTGCAGCCACTTTCATGTCCAGCCATTCTGAACAGTTGCTCAGCACCCCCTTGGTGATTCGGGTTCACATGGATTTTCAATTCCAGGGACAAGTTTTGTGACATCTATTTCCACCTTGGCCCTCTGTCTCCCTACAGCCCTACGCAGTCACCGATTGCAGGCACAGTTGGTTTACTCTGATCCTAGTCAGGTCCCTCCACTCCCAGACCCAGCTTCTGGAACTGAAGAGAAAGTGCGTGTTGGCCAGAGGGAGGCTGCACACCTAGAGGTCTACGGGGCCACTGCGATCTGCAGCCAGCACCAGCTGGATTCAGGCTCTGTGTCCAGCACCCTGCTAAGGTGGCATTTGCACACTTTCAGCAGAGCCATGGTTATCCATATTTTACAGATGCTGAAGGGAAGATGGGAGAGACGGGCTGCTTCCCCAAGGCCACACAATGGGTATGTGCTAAGTGGGGATGGAATGCAGGTCTTTCTGCCCCCAGCCCAGGGTCTCCTGTCCATTTACCAGCCTCTAGAGCTTCAGATGGGGCCCAGCAGGGTGGAAGACCCTGGGATGGGCTATTCCCATAGAGCAGGGAGGGCTTCCTGAGGAAATGCAGAGCTCTCTTGGAGAAAGGGGAGGGTCCTGGTCTCCTCAAAGAATCTGCTTGGTGCTCCAAAGAGTGTTCCTGACTGGGAGGGCAGGTGGAGTGCACAGAGCCATGCACTCACTTTCCACCTGCGCTTCTCTCCTACTGGGAGAGAGACGAGTCTGCTTCCCAGGCCCATGCGGAAGGCGGCAGGGCTTGTGGCAAGTTCTGCCCCTGCTGGTCCTCCAGTTCCTACCCGTGTGTAGAAGATTCGAGCAGGTCGCTGAGGCCTTTCTAGCCGGAATGTCCTTAGATTCTAGGAAATATGCCCAGCAACATCAATTCTCCACACTTTTACCTTTTAATGATAGAAGAAATACGTGTTCATCATAAAAATTGGAAAATTTAGATTATGCAAAAAAGATAAAGAATTAAAATCAACCAAAATCTTATGTGATCCCATAACTGTTTTATCCCGTATGTTATATTATGTTATCCCACTATATACTGTATTCTATAATCTGCTTTTTCACATAACAGCATAGTTTGAACATCTTTTAGCACTGATGTTTTAAAATGACACAGGTTATTTAGGAAGATGAGAAGTGAAGGGAAATTGATCAGATACATGCAAATTGATTTAATTAAATTAGTTGAAAGGCAATTTGACTGTTAGACTCCGGAATAGGAGGGATGATGAGGTGTTTCCCTCCTTCACAGAGTTAAGAGAGATGAAAGACACAAACAAAATTACATGGCTCCACACCAAGCGGTCAACAATCTGCTATCGCTATAAACCAGTCTGGGTGAGGGGCCCTGGGAGGGGTGGCATTCATGGAGTGGAGGAGCTTTTCTTGCCTTGGCTGATAATCATTTGCATTTCTATTGTGGGTGACAACCAGGCAAAGGAGCCCAGACCTCTAGCCTCAGAATTGATGCAACTGGGTGCCAGGTTATGCTGTTAACTTTTGACTTGGGCAAATCAAAAAACTCTCTAAGTCCTGGGCTCTTTCTGTACCAAATGCGGATACTTGTACCTACATGACTGGGCTGTTGTGAAATTTAAGGAAAATAAGACATGCCAGGCAGCTGAACACAGCATCTGACACATTTTAAATGCTCAAGTGGTAGCTAGGTACTATTATTATTTGAATTTGGTAAAATAGCTATTTATATCTACATCTGTTGCAAAATGGACAGAAAATATGTGAGTTTTTAAAAAATTAGGAATAAAAAATTATTAAGTAATTCTGTCTTCCAGAATTTGTTTCTAATAAGTCCAAGTAACTTTAAGAAATTTCGGGGAGATGCAAAGAGAAACATATATGTGGTGTCCACTAGTTGGTTGGAAAGTCTGTTGTGATTGACTTATAGGCAATGGCCTATACCTATACTGATATCAGGATTATCTAGTATTGCTCTGAAATAATACTGCACTGATATTACTCCAAAAATAATACTGTATTCTGATATTACTCTGAAATAATATCGCACTTAATAAATAGAATATCCCATTTGAAAATCTTTTTTAGATAATTTTAGCACAATATTATTATTATTTTATTATACTTTAAGTTCTAGGGTGAAAATCTTATTTAACTTATATGCATCACTATGTTGAGTTCCAGACTCAACAGATCATCTGTTTTCTCAGTACCTCTGTGGAAGGAACAGCATTTAGAGGTAATCATCTATTTTGAAGGAGGACAGATATTATTGAAGATTCTGTTGAAAAGAAACTCTCCTTTATGTTTGGAATTAGGCACATCATTTCTGATAAAGATAAAAATATTAGAATATAGCATGTGCATACATATGGAACAGACAAAGCCTTCTGGTTTCCAATTGCTAATCTGACTTTTCTTAGTGGCTGTCCAAATAAAATGCTCTTTTAAAACACGTATGTATACACACACACACTCTCTCTCTCTCTCTCTCTGTGTCTCATGGATGGCAGGATTCTAATTTCTCTTGCCACCTGTAAGTTACGGCCAAATTAAATGAATCCATAGGAGACTTGTCTTGCTCAGCTCCTGCAGTAACTACCTCTGTTTCTTGAAAGGCCTTTCTTTTTCCAGGCTTCCTTATCTGAAAAGGTTTACCGTGTCTTCATGCGAGTGGTTGTCATGCTTTAGAAAAATCACAAGCAGCAAAAAGTCAGAATTGTCAGTTCAGAAGACACTGCTTGTTCCACTGGGTACAACTGAGCAAGCAATGCTGGCAAACGATCTTTAGGAAAAAACAGAGGATGGAACCGCGGCCGAATGAAGATAAAAAGAGCTGCCGGCTTTATTCTCATTGAAGGCTGGCAACAGAGTCTGCAGGAGGGAAGACGTCTATCAGATAGGTCATCTGTTGTGTAATGAAGAATAGAAGGCAGAGACAGGCAGGAGGAGCAGGTGATGCTCCCTCTCTGAGGGGCAGGAGCACTAGAGAGAAACAGGAAAGCGCAGCTCTGGTGAACTGCCCACCTTTAATTTACTACCAAGGACTCTGCTTGTCAGGCAGGTCTGCGAGGGGAAGAGAAGCCCGTTTATAAGGTTATAAGTAAACTTGAAAACTGCTTTTATTTCTCTGTGGTCTCACTCATTACAAATTCATTTCTTTCTGTACAGGGTGTCTTATTAAAATGGTGAACATATCAAAAATTTTCGAGTCCTGTGATATACTCGTTTTTGAACACCTTATTGTGTGTGTGTGTGATACGGTTTTATGAGAAAGATGCAAAATGATGGTACGACACAGTAAGTTTTAAATGCATGTCTTTGTCAAGGAATTCTTTCCTTATGCTGCTCTGCTCATAAAATGTATGGTGTTCTGCTAAAATGAAAAAATATGCAAAAGATGTATTCTGCATGAAAGTTGATTTACAAATGCCCAGTTTAAAATCGTGACAGCGTCACTGGACTATTATGCTTTTGGTTTATATAAGAAGGTTCAGTGTGGTATCTTTATCTTGCAAAAAGCAACATGCTGACCTGGGAAGAGCTGGCCAGGGCAGTGGGATGGGGCCACTTCAGGGCTGGGTGGGGCCTGGGGCACCCTTAACACTTGCATGAGCAGAAGGAAAGGAAATGGGAATCTAAAATGAGCTTGGCCCTTCATTTGCATGGGAACTAGGACCCTGCACTTCCACTTATTGTGAAGGTGATGAGAGACACCGAAGAACCCTTTCAGCCAAATATACTTTGGCAAGATGCCTCCAACAAGGAACTGTAAATCAGATCATTTCAGAAATGTACTACCTTGAATGGGGTGGGTGGTGACTCCCAGGGGATTCCACCTCCTCTGGCCAGCCTTCTGGAATCAATAATGACCATTTGTGCTCAGTGAGAGACGGAAGGACTCATCGTTTCTGTATTGACTGGCCGGGGTATCCACCATCCTGCCCCTGTGGCCGGGCATTCATGTCCCCATACAAGTCAGAACTATGGAGATGGCGCCTGGATGCCAGCTTCACCATTCATCAGCGGCGCGGGCCTGGCGTGGCCCAGTGCTTTGCACACATGCGTACATCATTCATCGTGTCTGCCCCCTTCACAAATAATCTGATGGAGTATGATTCTTTCCTTTCTGCCTTCTGACATGCAGGCCTGGCCACGGGACCCAGCCGTAAATATCTATCTTAAACAAATTGCTGTCAGTGAGAAGTCACCAGGGACGTTTAAGAGGGAATTAGGAATTAAGAATTTGTGGCTATGGCTAATAAAAGATGGATTGGTTTATTTGTGTGGCTCTGCAAATGTGTGCATTAAAATAGGTGGAAAAGACCAAAATAAGACAACAATTACGCTTCTAAATAGATCATACCCAATTATCTGGTTATTAATTTGCTGGTTACTTTGTTAAAATGGTGTGTGTGTATAACCTTACATATATGCTACTGTGTAATGTGTATTGTTTATATATGAATATATGTGTATTACACACACACACACATCCACATATTGTATATATTAGAATAAGGAAGTTAAAACAAATAGACTCTAACTGTATGTTTCAGTGGCCACAGTTTGGTTATCCAATGGTTATGCTGTACAAAAGTGGCACATTAAATGAATGCTTGTTAAATATGCAGAGTGGTAGCTTTGGTTTGAATAATTTAAAATTCAAATTGAAAAAGACCGTATGCCCACATTTTAGGATTAATCTTTTTGGCAATCTAAAAGAAAAAAAGTTAACTGAGGCTAAATAGCTTGGTTATCCAGCTGTATGTATTTTATGTGCTGTCGATACCCTGAAATAAGAAGATTATGATGTTTAAAATCAGGTTTACAGATGTATTTTCTACTTTTTAAGCCAGAAAACCCTCTAAATTGTTAGGCCTACATTCTTTAATCTCCCTGCTTAAGCCAAGAGGTGAGCTCAGGAAAAAATATCCACTGTTTCCAACCGTAAAGAGGAGTTTAGCAATGTTAGGAAGCGGCTGCGTGGTTCCATTGTTCATGTCAGAGACAAAAACTCAGAGTTGGAGATGTTGGGGCGGGCAGAGGCCTTTTTCCCCTTGAAGGCATTTCCTGAACGATCCTGGGATGCTGTGCAGACTCCAGCCTAGAGTCTGGTTTAGGTTTGGGGGTTCCATGAGTAATGCCAATTCTGTGCCCACTTTTCCCCACGTGAGTGAAACTGGGGCTTGCAGGAGTGATGCCTGGGCCCCATGGCTTCACGCAGTCACCCAGGACATCTCCAGTGATGAGAGACCTCAGTGTCCACCTCACATCTCTTGGCCTCTCCAGGCCACAACCTGTGTCCTTGAGCCTCTTCTAGGCCCTGCTCTATCCTTTGCATCTCTGTCAGTTACGGCAAGCTGACAAATCTGTTCAAAACTATCTTTGACAAATCTGTTCAAAACTATCTGTGACAACAGCTTTGCAGCATAACAGAAAGCCTCTGATGTTCTGACCAGATGGGTTAAAGAAATGTGAAACTTTTAGGACCCAAGGAAGGGCTGGTGAGAAAAATATTGCAGGGCAGCCCGAAGCCTGTGGTGGACTTCTGGCCATGCCCCCTGGTGGATTTGTGACCAGACCCCTAGTGGACTTCCACAAAGCCCCGTGGACTCCCAACCAGGCCCCCTGGTGGAATTCCAGCCAAGCCACCTGGCAGACTTCCGGCTTTGCACAGACCTGCCTTGGGAAGGGAGTTGGGGCTGGTGAGTGGCCCACAGACTGTGCAAAGGGGGTGTGGGGGATATCTGGGAGCTGCTGCTCTTGATAAGGCCCAGGGACGGGTCATCCTCCCCCAGGGAAGCTCCCTCCCTGGCCTGAGAGTCAGGGGGGCACAGCCCATCCCTGGGGAAGCCGGGAAGGGTAGGCGCCTTCACAGGCGCCGGCCCTGGGCTCCTTGGCCAGGGTCCTGATAAAGGAGTTGCAGGGGTTCTGTCTGTGGTGAGCTGACACCGGAGACAGCATGGTCTCCAATTCTGTCTACACCTTATTGGCCCAAAGTCGCTATAGAGAGAAGGACACCCCACCCGCCCTGTCTTGTCGCTGTCACTCTGGAGCTGCAAAGTCACCCTGTTCCTGGTCAGTCTTCCATATACTCTGGTACAACCGGCCGGGAGAACAGGGTTGGAATCTGCAATTTCCACCCAAGCACATGCAGTTTCTCTTTCATGGGATGCTGTCATGCCTCATTGAAACACACTGCCAATGATGAATTGTGTGAGCGTTTCCGGGAAACAGGAAGAAGGGAGCCCCAAAGCAGGGAATCTGACCCCAGGACTCAAGGACAAGCCCTTGGTGAGGAGTTTGCTGGTGACTTGGCCAGAATTACGAACACTTTTAATTCTCACTTTCGATGCTTCACATGATTTAAAAATGGGCCGCCTTAGCACATCCTTTGGGTGAATTGTTCTCTTCCACTGTGTGAGAGAGCATCTCCCACCCCAGCTCTGCCTTCTCTGCCCAGTAACACTGAACTCTCTCTCTTTACCAGGAGTCCTCACCAGCATTGCAGCTCGGTCCTGCTTCTCCCACTTCCAAATTTTGCCTGTTTCATCATCTCTCCTTGCCAGGCAAACATCTTCCAACACTGCTGTTCAACCTCTGCCCACATCCCACTCCCACACTTCTTCAACCCACCCTAACTTAGCTCTTTCCCACGTTCTTTCTCAGGTCACCAGTGGCCTCCTTGCTGCTAAAATGGGTGGATTTCATGAGGCAGCACCTGCTGTAGGCGGCCATTCAGTTCTCCAACTCCCTCCCCAGGCCCCGGGCTCTGCATCTTCTGAGTTTCCCTCCTCTTCCTCCTCCACTGCTCCTCCCAGGCTCCTTAACCGGCTCCTCTTCTCTCCTCTTATTTCCAGAGTTAAGTTCCTTGTTTGGATCCTCAGCTCCTTTCTCTTTCACTCCACATGAGCTCACTGGAGATGTGATTCTCTCCTGGATCTGATGACTTCAATTCCTGCCTTGAGCCCAGACCTGTGTTCTGAATCCTGGGCTGTGGAACCAAGTGCCCACCAGCCATCAGCACCATGTCCAAGCTCACCTCCTCACCCACTGTCCTAGTTAGCTCAGGCTGCTATAATAGAATTCCATAGACTGGGAGCTTAAATAGCAGGCATTTATTTCTCATAGTCCTGGAGGCTGGGAAGTCCAAGATCAAGATGCTGGCTGATAGAGTTTCTGGTGAGGGCCTGCCCATTCCCTGGCTTGCAGACAGCTGTCATCATGCTGTGTACTTACATGGCAAGGGGATGGGGAGGGAGGGAGACAGAGAGAGCACTCTTGAGTGTTTTTTATTATAAGGGCACAAATCCCATCATAAGACCCCACCCTGCCAACCTCATCTGAACCTAATTATCTCCCCGAGGCCCTACTGCCTAATACCATCACATTGGGAGCTAGGACTTCAACATGTCAGTTCTTGGGGACACAAACATTTAGTCCACAACACCTCTAGATAAAACTAAAATGCTGATGATGACAACAACAAGGGCAAGGACTCCATGATCACCTGGCCCCACCCCTCTCTCTTGGCTCTCCTGGTAAATGCTGTTGTTCAGCTGCTCGAGTCCTCTGAA
Organism: Rhinopithecus bieti; assembly: GCF_001698545.2. Lineage (NCBI taxonomy): Eukaryota > Metazoa > Chordata > Mammalia > Primates > Cercopithecidae > Rhinopithecus > Rhinopithecus bieti. The sequence continues at coordinate 1,524,891 of NW_016819184.1, read as the reverse complement.
CTTTGTTTTTTTTTTTTTTTCATTTTCCTCTCTACCCCATACATATCTAATGAAAAAGGCTTGTTAGCGCCCCTGCAGCAGCCCTGCCATCCCCGCTGCCACTACCCCAGTCCTAGCCACAGTTGCCTCTTCCCTGGACTCATGAACCACCTCCAGCCAGCCTCCCTGATTTCCACCCCAGCCCTGCCCCCATGGTGCAGCCAAAAGGGCAGCAGTGGTCCCCTCACCTATTGTAAGAATTTCAGTAGTGTCCTCAGATAATGCCCAGACTAAATGAGGCAGCCTTTGGGGCCCCCCAACTAGCTCTATTCTCTTTGCCTCTCCAGCCTCCTCTCTCGGCTGCCTCTGAAGGCCACTGCACTGACATCCTTTCCCAAGGTGCCTTTAGGTCTCTTCCCCATCCCTGCCTGGTTAAGGCATTCTTGAGTTCTCAGAGCAGCTCCATCTGCCCTGAGAAGCTCCCTGAGATCCCCCTGCACTGGGCAGGGTGCTCTTCCAGTGAGCACCGTCAGACCCCAGACCATCCAGGTTCTGTCCTAACTATATCATAGGTTATCTTTGTCCTTCCTCTGCTCACTCTTCTGCCAGTCTGCCCTGCCTATCTTTGTAGCTCTAAAACCCATCAGTGCCCAGCACTCCAAGCATTGCAGATGGAGCTGCCCAGTTCCCATCAGATTTCATTTCCGGTTGGAACACTCTGAACTTACTGGGCAAGATGTCTTTGTTGCAGATTTTTCTTGGATAACTTATTTTTTTAATGACAAAAATATCCATGATAAAATCAGTTATTTTGAAAGTAACTTTAAAACTGAAATTCTTTATTGGAGAAAATGTAAATTGGGCAATTTGGTAGTTTCCTCATGTTCTTGTTGCTTTATTTTTAATTCATGATCAGAAATTCAGACCCTGGTTCCTGATTCCACAGGGCCAGCTGAGATGTAAAGGGCCTCTCCTGACCTAGAGTAGCCTCTTGGCGTCTGACTTCTCTGGGGGTGGTGGTGAAGGGATAAACCTATCCCCTATCTTGACCTTAGTTCCTAAGTCTGTGAAAAGAAATACAGGGAGTTAGATCATTTCTGAGGTGCTTTTCAACCCTGAGTTTCTATATTTTTGTGCTGTTAAAACAAAACAAGTATTTATGTGGCCCAGGTAATGTCTTATAAATTCTCAAGCCAATATTCTAAAGCAAAATACCTACATATGTCTCAAGAGAAGTAAGTCTGCCCATCCTCCTCCCTCTCTTCCTCCTTATCTGCTGCTGACTTTTACCAAAGAGGTACAGAGGCTGCTCAGAAGGGTAGGTGTTAGCAACCGGTAGATCACATCCTTCTAAGGGCCTCAGTGCTGTGACAAGAGCCAGTCCTTGAGACCTCTCTATCCTTCCCTGGCAGTACTAAACCTCTAGCCCAGTTGCCCTGTGTGGGGTCAGTCCCAGGTTGACATCAGCCTTAGGCAGGGAAGTGATCATCCACGAAGCAGGGGTATATGAAAATCCCCTGGGAGCTTGCCCACATGCAGAGTCCTGGGCCCCTCCATCACTTTTGGTTCAGGGGGCCTTTGGTGGGGCCTGCAAACCTGCACTTGAACTAGCTTTGGAGGAGATGCTGATGCCGGCAGTTCATGGGCCTCACGTGGAGATTCACTGATGATGTGTGGTGATTCAAGGCCCCAGCGAGGCGCTGCGCCAGCCCCCTGCCTTTCAGGACTGTTGTGTTGCATCCATCCCAGTAGAAATGGATCCCACCTTAACAGCAGAAGTGCCTGTGTATTGCTTTTATAGTGCCCTTTTTCTTTCTCCTGCCCGGGAGGGGTAATACAATTTTAATCTGTGTTACAGAATACTAATATTAATACATTTATATATTAATCGTTTTAGTGTTCTTATAAATGATATAAATAATATTATAGATAATAACAAGATTTCATGGCTGGAATGGCTGGGAAGCTGGAGAAAGCTGACTCTAGTCACTCATCGTGGGAATGGAGTCTGCACAGTGTGGAGGAGGGGAGAATGAGACCCTGAGGAGAAAACATGCCTTGGGGCTCAGAGGCAGGGAAGATGCCCGACCCAGGCTGGGAGAGAAGGGAGCTAGGACACCAGAGGCCCTTTCTTGCTGGGGCTGTCCCAGGTCCCAGCTCTGAGGTAGCAGTGACTGCACTGTATCTCAGTGGCTTTCCCTGAGCAGGTCAGTCACAAGGCCTGGTCTCTATCCACTTCCCCACAACTGCATGGGCAAGGGAAGAGGGGTTTTGAGCCTGTCTCTGTAGCTTGGTTCTCCTGATTCCCACCTGAAGGGCAACAGCCTGGGGTCTTCCTTCAGTGCCTAGAGCCACAGAGTGGAGCTCCCGCCACCTGTCATTGGAAGGCTTCACTAATTCCTCTACAGCGACCTGGCATAGGCTGCCCTCAGCCCCTCCAGGCCTGGGACCCGGCCCTCAAGCACCTCTCAGGGGATGCCCACACCTTTGGTTCAGCTCCTCTGCACCCCATTAAGCCTGGGTGATGGGCACATCTGCACTCAGCATGCCTTTCTGCAGACCACTGGGTCATTAGCAGAGATGAGATGAGTCCCAGATGTTAGAGGAGCATGGCAGTGCTTCATGGACCACCACTGGGACAGATAAACACGGGGGAGCCAGCAAGTCATTGGATGCCAGAAGATTGGCACATTGACTCCATCGTGAAAGGCGAGACGGGTGACATTGGGGGGTGGCAATGGGGAGAAGGGGAAGGTGCTTTTATCTGAAGTATGGAGAGGAGGAGTGCCTACTTCTTGAAGAAAGGGAGTTGGAAATATTTCAGTTGCCTTGAAGGGAGATGACTTATTCTCATCCTAGAATCCGTGGTAATGTGAACGAAACCTCTGGCTTCTGAAAGGCTAGGCTAGGCATATCCCTGGTCTTGCAGTATGGAGTAGGAGCAAGAGCCTGGGCTCCAGGGTCAGAAGTGACCTTGGACACGGTCCGTAACGCCCCTGAGCTTTCGTTTCCTCATCTCTAAAAGGGGATAATAGCAATCCTGTTCGCAGTGGCCCCTGAGAATCACGGAAGGTGGCCTGCATTCCGCAGTTAGCCCAGGTTCGGTACAGAGGAGCTGCTGTTACCCTTGTTGGCTTTAGTCTCACTTGCTCAGTCATCTGCGGCCACCCACGCTTTAAATTCTGACCTTGATCATCTGGGAGCAGGATTTTGGCTCAAACATGAGCATTTCCCACAAAATACTGGAATACAAGTGCTGGTTTTTGTTTTATGTTTCTAATGCCTTTTATTTGGATATAGTCTGATAGAAAATGTTACTGCCTTTTGTGCGGTACCAGAAAATCAATAGCTTTGAGGAAACTAATGGGAAAATGACAATAAATTATATACACATAGGACTCCGAGAAAAGAAAGAACCGTTTTTGCAAAATTTAATAAAATGTTTGCATTAGCAATGTATTCAAAATCGCCATTGCATTTGCGCTGTGTGTCAATACCGTAATTCGTTGCCTAATGAAAAGTTTCAAAATTTGGATCATGTGAGGATTCACCTGCTCAAGGTGTTTTCAAAGACAAAAATGAATGTTGAGAATGTTCAAAGACAAAAATGAATGAATGACCGTGCTCTTCTTCTAATGGACATCTTGGGGATTTAATTAATGTGAAGCAGCCCAGGCTAGCGGCTGTTAATTACTATTAATACATTGACTAGACCAAGATGCCCAAGGAGTGTGCTATGCTTTGCTCAAGTAACCACAAAACCCTATTTTGTATTTTCTGACTAAAAATGAACATTGCATTTTGGGTACCCCCCCTCCCACCCCTAGGAATGGTATTCAGTTCGTTTTGGCCATGCAGGTCTGAAGATATTATCTGTGTTTACACACCAACGTTTAGAATAAGGTTTTATTAGAAGGAAATCTCTCAACATTGGAACCTGGAGAAATAATGATGATATGTTGGTTTCTTTTACAGATCTGCTCTCTATTACTCCAAGTAAAAAAATCTTGGAGATGTTTTAACTTGGTGCTTCATCTGTTGAATGAAGAAGGGAAACTGTCATCATCTTGAAAATCTTTATTCATTCCTTTTAAGCCTGATTCATTTATGTGTTCAAAATTTGTGAATTGAAATGTTTGAGAAGGACTAGCAAGTGGCTTGCAACTAAGATTTGAAGCTCAGGAAAGAAAATCATTCATTGATTTTTTTCCATGTGTCCATTCATTTCTTCAACAATCTTTCTTTGATGAATGAGATGTGCCCTCCTATCCTCTTAGGGCGGACAGCCTATGGATGACACAGACATCTCCATAGCGTGTACTAACCAAGGGCCCTGCCAGGGAAGAGGCAACACAGGCCGGGAAGGGATCAACTCTGCGGGGTGGGGTGGAGGTGTCAGAAAGGTGGTGCCTGAAGTGGAGACTTTAATTTGAGAGGTAGCTTTGTAGTGATGAGAAATATAACTGTATATGAGATCATCTTTGAGCTGAGGGTGAATAAACAAAAAAGTTGTTTAAAGCCTCAGTGGTCATCATCATCAAATTCTTTAGGCCTGAAAGAATGGAAATGTTTAAGAAGGTTCTGTCCCTCTCTCATTCGATAATAAGATTTTTCTCTGTAGGAAAATGCCATGGTTGGTCCTAGAAGGGCCCTTCTGACATGATTATTTAGCGACACTTGAAAAATTAGAAGAGAGAGAACACATTAGCTAGTTGCTGAAGCAGCATCCCCATGAGAGTCTGGAAATGCATGGAATTCCCAGTGATGACTGAGGGGTCCATGGAGTATTTGCATGATCCAGGTGTTCACTTTCCTCCTCCAGACCCTTTGCTTCCTCTCACCCTTCCTCCCTGAATAGATATATTTTTCCTCTTTGTGGTTTGCTATTTTTCCTATTTAAAAGGATGTGCTCATTATAGAAAATCTTAAACTATGGAAAAGTAGAGAGAAGGAAAGATCGCAGCCCCCCACCACCCCATGGAGTAATAATGACTGTTAACATATTGGTGTTATATTCTCCAAATCATTTCCCAAATAATTTTCCTTTTATACATCTGTGATCAGATGCTATGTACATATAATGTTGTATTCTACTATTTTATTTATTTAATATCATATGATTCAACAGATTATTTACAGGTATTTCATGATGTGGAGTTCTACAGTGTACTTAACTCTTCCCTCCCTGTGCTCTTATTAGATACAAATTATTTTTAATATTTTCTGAATGTAAATAACACTATGATGGACTTTTTTTGTGGAAAACTCTTTCCAAGTTTAGTTTTTTTTTTTTTTTTTTTAATTGAAGGATAGAAATAAAACTGCCTAGTCAGAGAATGTAAACATCATCAGTACTTTTGGTACAGGTTGTTATTCACATTTCCAACGTCCATTCCCATCAGGAATGAGGGTGCCTATTTCACAGAAACCTTGTGAACAATGGTGCTGTAATTAAAATCCAACCAACCAGCCAACCAACCAACCAACCAACTAATCAACAACAGAAAATCTTTACAGATGTAACAGATGCATTTACCAGAACTGAAGCTCCATGAAGACAGATATATTTGTCTTTTTTTGGTTTCTTTTTTCATCGATATATCCAAGTTACCTAAAATTAGCACAGAGTAGGTGCCCAACAAATTCTTGTAGAATGGAATCCATTTTCCAATGTGTCCCTGGTGTAGGGGATGAAGTGTGCATGCCTCTTGCCTGATGCACTGGGATCTTGTTGAGGTGTAGTTCAGTTAATGCTTTGTTGGGAAGACTCAAGTACAACCTCAAGTGCAACCTATGTGTCAATCCCAGGGCAACTGTTTCTGGGGCCGATTCTTACTTTCTATTCCTGGACTCATCTTGTGAACAGGTTCAGCGGAGATGCTTTCCTGGTAGATCTGAGAGGCCAGGAGACATCGTTAGAATCTTATTGCCTGCAGAGGGAAAGACAGAGCCCTGAGGGTGGTGGATTTTAAATGCTTTCATGCCCAGGTGGCAGAGCAGGCAGATCACTTTCTCATGGGTCCTCTCAGCCCTGCCTGGGTTTCCATCTGGGCTCAGTTACCAACACAGACACTCTTTCTGGAGACCCTCACACTGTGCTGGCTTGCGCTTGGCTCTCTGGTTCCCTTTCACCAACTCCCATTGGTCCCTCTAGCCTCAGCTCGGAAGTCCCATTCTTTTTGGTAAAATGTCTCTGCCTCCTTTGATGGTGTCATGTGACATCCGAGGACATAGGTGCCTCCACTGTGGTCCGTATCTTGTTGAATTGTAATTGTCCAATTGTAGCTGTCAAGTCAACCTTGCATAGAAGATCTGAGGACTGATTCTCTTCATTTTTGTGTCTGCATTTGGTCAACTGCCCCCAGGTCATTCTTATGCTTGCCGAGATTTGAGAACCATGTTTTTTTTTAGGGGTTAGAAAGCCACCTGGAGTCTCTGCGGGGGAGCCATCTCTCAGGAATCATAACAGATTTCAGAGAACAACGGCAGCCGTCTCTGGGCTCATCTGCACAGCAGGGCATCCGCAGCCATGATTTGAGCTGCTCTCCTCCCGATCACCCATAAGGAAAGGCAGAACTTTTAAAAAAAACTTACATAAACTGTAAAAGTTTTTTCTACAGCAAAATGAAAATAAAGGGTAAGTTATAAATGCTGCCTCTTAATAGGACAGCAGTTAAATTGCAGCTGTACATCATTGGCCACTATGAGAAACTACTTTCATAATTGTTTTAATTTTCTCTCTTGGTGTTATGAAGACCTTTATTACACACAGTTCTATATTAGCACCTTTATTTGTAATGAAATAAAGGTTGCAAGAAAATTGAGGTTAAAACATGGCCCAGCTTCTGATGGCACAAAGTAAAGTAAAACTCTCATCTAAAAGAATTAAATACAAGCGTGATGCTCTAAAAACCAGGTATCATTCCACTCCTCTTTCCTTTCATTTGAGTTCCTCACCTTCCTCCTGTGCGTTTCCTGAACCTGGAATTTATGCATGTTGTTATGTTGTAGATTGTAACATAGATAAAGGTTCTGTCGCTTGAAGTTTCCATTTTCAGGATGAATATTTGCCCATGAACCCCTAGATTTTTTCCCAAGTTATGGTAAAGAAGGTTTGCTCTTTCCTGAAAGATAAAAAAGGTTTTCCATTGAAAAAACTAAATTTTCAAAGATTACTTTTCTTTTAGCTGTCGAAATCAGCAGATGATTTGATTTCATAGATTTAAAAAAATCTTAATTTTTTGTCATTTTCTGTAGAAAAACTGTATACTGCATTGCATTTTTCTTTGAAATTCATTTGCAGTTGGGAATAGAGCAACACATCCAATATTTGTGCCTGTGTTGTGGTGGGGGGATCTGGTCAAATTTTCTAAATTTGACTTCCAAAGCAAGTCTCTTTTTTGGAATAAAAGTCAAGGGAGACATTATTAAGGAAACATTTCTCTACCAATCAGGCATCAGGTTGTGGTAATCATTTAGAAGCTATTTTGTCATCACATGAGATAACTTTTTTTATGTTACTTTGAATCTTCTGTGAGTCCTGGACTTGACCACAGAACAGCAAAAAGCCTGCTCTGTCCTGTGAGAAGGTTTCAGAGAAACAACCTCTGCATCCCCCAAATACAGTGGATGAATATTGGAACCACCGAGAAACTAAGATATGGGAGATCATTATTTGAGGTCAGGAGGTTTCCTGCTAAAACCTTCCTTTTAAACCCAAGGGGAATGGACCAAAGCATTTTTATCAGAAGGCTCTGGAGTCAGGCACATGCTTTGACTGCTGGCGCAAGGCTTTTGACCTGTGAAATTCCAGAGCCAGCTTTTGAACTGAGGCTTTAAGGAGACGAGTGGCGACCGCATGTGCTGGCGAGGGTGAATTTTAAAAGTCTTTTAAGCGCATTGTAGAAGGGGCTCTTGGCCATGTTACATTTCAAAGTGGTTGGCATCATTAAGCCTTCCTTCTGACAAACTTGAGTTAGAGGCTCTATTGTTTTTGCTAAACAGCCAAGTAGCAGCCAAACCAAAGTCAGGTGATGACTTGAATAACATTGTCTATGAATTAGTACACAAAGTGTGACCTGAGTGTCTTGGGACCTGTAAATGGATTCTAACCCTATTCCATAGGAGGGGTCTAAAGACAGCTTGGAGCGGAGGAGGCTCCCTTTGGAACAGAGATCTACCAAGGAGGCAGCTTTCAAAAGGGAAAACATTTATTCAGATGTATAAGCTTGTAAGTATTTTTAAAAATTAAAATCTCACGACTCTGCTGCATGCCTCAGTTAGTTCGCCTTCTCCCAGTCGGCACCCACATACATCACATAAACAGAGACCAAATGGGACTCACTGTAACTTTTTCTGGTTCCGAATTAACAGGATTGCAGGTTTGTTATGAATGGAAGAAATGACTAGACTCTTGATCAAACATCAGATCAATTACTCGTTCATTTCCCATTGATCTGGTGGCTGCAGGGGTTGGGTGTGGGTCATATCCCACCAGCGGCTTTCTAGTAAGTAAAGTTTCAGCAAGGGGCGAGGCTGCACACTTGTCATGCTTGTATCCTGTCGCTACTGTCCCTTCCCTCACATTTAGCATCATGAGGATAATTCCTGTCTTGAAGAAAGACTGTTTCCAAATTCAGGAAATGGAATTTTGAGGCCAGCACGGATCCTGTGCAACGTTCACTAAATCTTTTCCTCGTTCGGCCTGAGCAAGGGTGTGCTGCTGTGGGGAACACATTCTTTACAACTCAGTCTTAAGAACCAGGTGAGGTCTGGTGCTCTCCGAATGCATGTGAACAGCTGTCATAGAGGCTGCTGCACCTGGCTCCATTTTGGGATGCCTGAAGCCAATTTTGGATTGCCAAATGATATTTAAATTTCACTTTATCTTTTAATCCAGAGCATTTTTGCAGATCTGATGGGCTGCTTCTGATGTGTGTGTATGGCATGAAAAATAGGGGGCCTTCCTTTTCGTTTTTTTTGCTTTATAACTTATCTTGGCATTTTAGAGATTGATAATCTTTTCATGATTTCAGGGGATTCGTATTGGACAAAGATGGCACAGAATGATTGGGGCTTGATTGACCTTTGATAGCTTGATGATTGTTGGCTATCAGCAAATGCTGTGATTAGGGCCTGTGAACACAGGGCTACTCCTGGCTCTCTTATTTGCTGGCCATTCAATGGGACAAGAAAAGGCTGAGTGAGCGCTGTGTGCGAGTAGCCCAGCTGACCCCGTAGATTTGGTTTGAACCAAACAGCAGGCAAAGCAGGGAGGTTGGGAAACCTTTGGAGGAAATTTTGTGACTCACATCCTTTGCAAGTCTTTGTTGGTGTGTTCTGTGATTGGATTAGGAGGAACTGACCACGTTACAGAGAGTTCTAAGGTCTTGTTCACAGGATGGGTGGTGTGGCTTCTAGGATTTTCTCCCTGACCTGCTTCTCCCCCTGCTGTGTGTGCATCCTTTTGCTGCGAATGGTGATATCTCTGCCTTCCAGGATTTCACCTTTTTGTCCTCAACAGTGAGATCCACAAAATTACACTGTTGTGTGGGCATCTGTCTGTTTACTATAATGAAGACAACTGGCTTTCTAATTGTCTATTAAATGGTCTATTAAATAGTGTCATAGCTAGAGGGACCTCAGCACAAATAATTCAGCTTTTCAATGCTTCACAAATTCCCTCTTCTCACACTGTTTGTAGCACTTTTTGAGAAGATAGCTGAGCATTCTTTCTTCTTTTTAAAAATTCTTTTACCCTGAAGCTATTCGGGTGACTTTTTTCCCTGGGATCCAGATCTCCGTTTCCTCATGTCTCCTTTGCCTTTCCATGGCCAGTGTGCACAAAGTCATATTCCTCTGCCCTCTGTCTGTTGACACCATGTCTTTTCCTCCTGGCTTATGTCTTGTTTGCATAACCAGGATCACTCCAGTTTCTCCTGGGTCCCCCTGAACCCTGGGCTCCCTTCCTGGCCACATCATCTTGCCCAACTTCATCTTTTCTGTTTGTCTCTTTGCCACCTGGAACTCCATGCTCCATGCTTAGCTGATGTTCTGTAAGTGTTTAATCCACAGGCTCGATTTTTGCTCTGCCATGCTCATGGCTGTTCTGTGCTCTCATTTGCAAACAAGAAGTTTACATAGAGGCCTGTTGTATATTTATCGAGTCCCTGAATATCAGCACTTAGAAGAGATCTTAAAAGACTGGTCTTCCCCAAAAGGAGCATGTGCTCTGCTGGTGCACACAATGTACTTTTAGGTGATATGCAGATTTGTTTTAGAAATTAATAATTAGGAACCTGTTTTGTTGCTTAGAAGTAAAACTAGCTCATCACATTCGTGACTTCATACCTGAGGGTAAAATAGAGAGGATGAGGCTAAAATTGATTTTTTATTCAAAAAATGATGAGTACATTTAAGGGAAAAATTTAGTGAATAATATTTAGTGGATTCACCACAAATTATGATGGTGGTGGAGGGATGACCAGGTGGCCAGAGCAGCCACCAACTCTACCAGTCCCTCATTCTACGATGAGGGAAAGTGGGGCCTGGGAGGGGAGGGGCTCCTTTACAAGGAACTGCACCCTCAGGAATATGTTTTGTGGACCCCTAAGACATGAGGGTTGCTGTGTCACGGGGCTCCAGAGCCATCACTCAAGTTGATTTCTGGGGGCAAAGAGCTGCCTGGAGCGGTGCAATGTGAGGTCCCACTAGAGGTTTCCTGGGCATCCTGGTGGGTTCATCAGGCTGCTGGGGCCTAGACCCAGGCCTCCTGCATGAAGCCAGCAGCCTTCCTGGGAGAACATCTGGGTGTCCCTCTGCCCTGCAGAGAATGCCAGGGATAGGAGTAAGTTCTGGATGGCCTGGTCCACTGCGATGCCACTGTTCTGTTTTTACAAGCATCTCTTATTTCTCTTGCCATTCAGTGTAATCCATTCTTCCATGTGACAAGATGGCTTATAGAGACATTCACTCATATTTGGCTTCAATTTCACCCCTTCTAACCTTCTTGTTCTCTGAACCAGCCAGGATGTGCTAGACCCTGTCGGCGACCTAACCGCTGGGCTTCTTTCTCACTAACAGAACCCTGACTTTTTGGGGCCAGCTCTGGAGGCTAAATATGGTCTGTGTAAGCCGTTCCTTGTTGTTTTGTTCTCCTTTGCTTGTGATTGACTTTGAGGTTGTCATGCAGTCCAGTTCTGGCCAGCAAGACCTATGAGAAGTCTCCTCGGGGCCTCTGGGAAGTGTTGCCTTATTAAAGAGAGGGGAACAAGAAGAAATTCATTTTGGCTGGGGACATTGTTGTGTAAGGTGTGATGTGTGGCACTGCTGCCGCCATTATGTCACTATGTGGGAAGACGTGACCACTCCCTGAAGATGAATGAGGAGGTACGGAAGGAGCCTGGGTCTTCAGACACTACTGAGCCAGAGCCCTGGGAGTTCCTGTCTCTGGAGATCTTGTTAGACAAGATAATGCTTTTATGACTTGCATCACTATTTTTATTTTTGGCTAAAAGTCTTCTAAATGATCCATAGACCCTTTACTTTCCCATGCCCTAGAAATTGTTTTGTTCTGCCCACGGGAAATGTTGGCTGCAGACTCTACTCATCCTGGTTTTTGTTTTCCAAAACTTGCACTCCTAAATGGTTTATGCTGGGGGAGTAGTTTCCTGACAGACACTTCCTGACAAGGTGCCAGTTCTCAGAGACGGAGGTCTCTGTGGTGCTCAAGCTGGTGCCTGGCCCCGAGGCTTCCAACCACATCAGGACTCCTGTCCCCAAACTTGCCTGCAGGGAACCACTGGGACTTGTATGATAAGGCTTTCCATGAAGCCTTTGATGGGCTGGAGATACGAGGCCTTTGCCCATTTTTTATACACCTTAGAAGCCCCTTGTGCTCTTACGTGAACTGAAAGAAGGGGAGACACTCACAAGTAATGCCTGAGATGTTTTCCTACCAGCTTAGTGGGAGGATATTTGAACTGGGATTTCACTGGACATTAGGGAAATCCTGAGTCCATGGAGAAAGATGTATTCCTGCTGCACCATACCGTGCAGGTTGCCATGCTCCTTGTCCAAAATTTCTCTTGTCTTAAAGCTGACTTCTCCTGAGAGCATGCTCCAAAGAAGAGGATGTCAAGGGGCACTGGCCAAAGACAATTTAGGGTCTGAGGAGCCACAACACATTTTGTGATGGTCACCCATCCTTTGCCTTTTCTTCGGACAAAATTGTCGTGGGGAGTTGCCCAAGTCATGCAACATCAGGAATTTCCTTCGAGTAAGAGCTTCAAGGATAAAGCCTTTATCAGCCTTTTGTTTTGTATTATGATACCATTTGTTACAAGCTGTATTTTGAGTGGTGTTAATTCAGCATTTTAAGATGTTACTCTGGCATCCACTGATGGGCGAGCAGTTGGGATAGAACAGCAATTTCTACACTCTCCTTATTCTGCAGTGTCTTTCTCATATTATATTTATAGAAATTCATGATCTAATATTTTACTCCAAATAATGTATTTTGTTTGTTTTGTTTTGGATGAAATTTAACAGTGCTGCAAGTTTCCTTTCCTTAGCCACATTAAAAAAAATAAACTTTAAGGCCAGGCGTGGTGGCTCACACCTGTAATTCCAGTACTCTGGGAGGCCCAGGAGGGAGGATCACTTGAAGTCAGGAGTTCGAGACCAGCCTGGCCAACATGGTGAAACCCTATCTCTACTGAAAATACAAAAATTGGCCGGGTATGGTGGCACATGCCTGTAATCCCAGCTACCTGTGAGGCTGAGGCAGGAGAATTGCTTGAACCAGGGAGATTCCGTCTGGGAGATGGAGGTTGCAGTGAGCCCAGCTTACTGCCACTGCACTCCAGCCTGTACAACAGAGGGACATTCCATCTCAAAATAAAATAAGATAAAATAAAATAAACTTTAGAGTTTGGAATAATTTCAGATTTAAGGGAAAACTGTAAAGATAGTACAGAGAGTTTCTACATGCCTGCCCTTCACCCAATTTTCCCTACTGTTCACATCTTACATAATTATGGTGCATTTATCAGAACCATGAAGTTCACATGGGCATGTTACTATTAAATAAACTATAGACCTTATTTGGATTTCCCCAGTTTTTTCTAGATGTGTCCTTTTTTGGTTCCAGGATCCAATCCAGAATCCCATGTTGCATTTAGACTGAGTCACATGTAGTTTTATTTTTGAGATCATTGTTCCTCTTTTCTCATCCTGTTTTTTAGCACACGCTATCAATCACATATCATGTGCATCTTGTGGCCTTCCAGCCACAAAAATGTCATTTCTGTCATTGAATATAGAAGTCATATCAGATAATATCTCTTTAATGAAGTTCCCAACTTCTATATATTATTTGCAATGCTGGTAAAATTTTGACAAAATTTGAAGAGTCTGGGCCATGTGCCAGATCTCCAATGTAGCTTCAAAATAAAATTTGGTAAAAAATATTCCCCAAGGAGCAGTATGGAAGGGAATATGTATAAACCCTCATGAGTTAAAGCATTTTTTTCTCTGCATGCACATTTGTACATTTCCATATTCCTTGTTGGTTATGGGTCCAAAGGTTATAAGGGAAATGGATTTGTATTTTTATCTTTTCTGTGAAAAGATTAGCATATGCTGCCTTTAAAATTCTTCATATCCATAGACCTTTATGTATGATTGTCTAAGTCAGCCAGTTGGGAAGCTAATTGCTTGATCTTGTAAGTTTCCAAGTCCAAGACATGGAAGGGACGTCAGGACGTAGTTCTGTTTGATGATATCTTGAGATAGACTCACTCTTGGAATCGGTTTGAGGCACCAGAAGTGGTATTGTGTGCCACTGGTGGAGATTGACTTTGCTGTGTGATACTATGCATTTTCACTTATGCTGTATCTACCTTTGGTTTCTTAAAATTATGGAACAAAATTACAAAGTTAAAAAATGGTCTATAATCAACTATCTTGTTTTTGTGACACCTTGTCTGACCTGGCAAATCCTTTCTTCACTGAGTTGTCTGCACTTTCTCACAGGCACATATGTACTTATTACTTCAACATCCTGCAGAAACCTCTCCTAGGTAGCGCTTGATTATGGGTGTCCATGTCAGGCTCATCCTGACGGATACAAGTAACAGTACCAGCTGCCACATTTGAGCATTACTATGTTATTTTTAAAAATGTGTGTATATACTCATTTGCCCCCAACTTTGTGATTTTTTTTTTCTCTCAACTTATATTCTCTTAAGACATAGATGTAATGTACACACACACAGAGTATTTGCTCTAGGGCAGGTTAGCATCTATCTTCCTGACTCTGGAAACCTGGTTCAAATCCTGCTTCTTTCTTTGAACTTTCTCAGCCTCCCTGTTTGGACACAGCTTATCCCTTGTCAAGCTCTCTGTAGCACCTAAAGTCTGATCTGCTCCTTTCTCACATTTCACAGACTGCTTTGCTGTGTTCCCTATTTTTCTCCAGTTGTAGTCCCCACCCTCCCCCTCCCAGCTCCACATCTTAGATTGCAAGATTGCAGCCAAAGCTGGTGAATGTTCCATGTATGCCCCTTAGCTAGTGAAGTGGCTGGATGTTGTGTGTGTGCCCCTTAGCTAGTGAAATGGCTGGATGTTCTGTGTGTGCCCCTTAGCTAGTGAAGTGGCTGGATGTTCTGTGTGTGCCCCCTAGCTAGTGAAATGGGCAGATAATTCTGTGTGTACCCCTTAGCCAGTGAAGTGGGTGGATGTTCTGTGCGTGTCTCTTAGCTAGTGAAGGGCACCATTTCTGGAGTATCTACAGTGGGCCAGATACCACACATTCCCTCACAGATCTCTGGAATCCTCCCCACAATGGAGGATCAGGAGAAGGCTTCTAGTATTCTCCCTACTTTGCATGGGAGAAAATGGGCTTAGCAAGAACTTCCATAGCTGGTCTGGGCCACACAGCTTGTCGGTGGGTGAGCTGTAGACCCCACGTGCGTTAGGACTCCAGAGTCAGAACTTCAAGAGGACCAGACCTATGGCCACACAGTAAACATGGCCCACTAATGCGGGGAAAGTATTGATTTTTATTTTGAAAATATTTTTGATCTAGTGCTCTTTCTTAAGCAAGGAAGAATTCACTCTTCCGAAGTACACTGTGACTGCGCAATGCAGTCTCCCAGACTATTGTTTAACTGCCCCATGATCTTTGAATGACTTTATTATTGTATTACTTACTGTCATTCCTACATTCTGAAATTGATTTTGGAGCAGTTAAATCTTCATTTGAGTGGAATAATATTATGTTTCAATGTTGCCAAGACCTCTCCTTCCTGCACAGGCAAGGAGGAAATCCTCTAAGCTCTTGGACGTTCCCGATCATTTTCACCGTCCACAGCAGGGAAGGTGGCCCACCCTGCTGTACCCCTCCTCCTGGGGTGTGCGTCCCTGCGCTAGAGCAGAGCTGCTGCAACTGCCTTTGCATGTTTGTTTTTTTTTTTCTAAGAGCTGAGTGACTGCATTCAAACTGCCTGTGGTTTTGGGTGGAATGATTTTATAGGGTTCATATGGGCGTTTCTGGGAGCAGGAGGAGGAGGAGTAACCAGGCTGGTGGAGAAAGTGCTCTCCAAGGCCTGTGATTCTTATGTGGGTCTCTCAGGTGCATTAGCCTGAGCTTAGATCCTTCCGGGCCTGACTGTTTCCCAATCTCTCTTTAATTGGACCGAGCTGTGTCTCAGTGGCTAAGGATGGCTGGGTGATAACCCTCTGTGGGACTTGGCTTTCTAGCACCTGGTAGGAAAGTATTAGATGCCTTTGGGTGGATGAGATTGGCGGTGGGGTTGAGACTCAGACCCACTGGCTGGGTCTCAGGAAGCAAGGAGTAGCAGAGGTTAAGACAATGATCCAGATAATCCTAATTGTCTCCCTGGTGTGGAGGCCAAATGTGTCTTGGTTGTAGAATTAACCAGGTCTTTGTGAGCACCTCCATCTCTCCCCATTGACAGAGATGTGACTGGAGGGTCCTGGTGGTCACTTTGGATCAAGCCTGGTGACCTGTTGGTCGTTGAGCATGGCAGGCAGGGACAAATCTGTTGCCTTTTGTAGGAATTTCTCCTATGTTTTGTTTTCTATGAAACAAATATCTGATTAAGAAGACAATGCATTCCCTCACCCCTTCATCCTTTGTCTCATTAACTTGGATCTATTTATATCATGTTAACCAAACTCTGAGCTATCTTAAAGTGGGATCGTATCACCCAGCCAAGTTGTAAGTGCAAAAGGGGGTCTTCCAGAGGGCCATTGCATTGAGAAAGAAACACTCACTCATGTCAAGATTTATTTTTTAGAAAACCCCTCTGGCCAGGTGCAGTGGCTCACTCCTATAATCCCAGCACTTTGGGCAGCTGAAGCTGGAGGATCACTTGAGGTCTGGCGTTCGAGACCAGCCTTGGCAACATAGTGAGACCTCATCTCTCCAAAAAAATACAAAAATTAGCCAGGCGTGATGGTGCGTACCTATGGTCCCAGGTATATGGGAGGCTGAGATAGGAGGATTGCTGGAGTCCAGGAGGTAGAGGCTGCAGTGAGCCACAATTGCGCCACTGCACTCCAGCCTGGGCCGTAGGGCAAGACCTTGTCTCAAAAACAATAACAACAACAACAACGACAACAACAACAAATGCTTCTGATACTTTACCACGGCAAACCACCTGGTTTTAGTTAGGAATCTGTCTCTGAGAGGAGTTGCTGTACCCAGGCCTCGCTTGCTGTTGGTCTGGCATAGGCTGTGTAGTTCTGGGCTCCACTCTAGTGATGTGCCTAAGGTGAACCTCAGAGTAAAAATCATGCCTTATGTCTGTCAGATGCTTTGAACTGTTTCAAAGCCTCTCCAGGCCTATTATTTCATTTGATCTTCGTAACATCCCCCAAACAGGGAGCCCCAGATAGGTTAATTGGCCTGCCTAGGGTCGCAGGTGGGAGCTGGGACTAGAACTGGAGTCTGCCCGGTGTTCCTCTCCCCTCACGTCTGGAAGGACTGGGTCATGCCATGTGCTTTGGGGACTCACCGAGACACTTTCTGGTCCTTCTGGCTCCACGGCCACTGCAGCCTGTGTCAGGGAGAGGCAGAAAGAGGCCATGATGGGAATCAGCCCCCACAGCTCTGAGGGAGCTCCAAGGTGAGGGCCCACGCTGGACCCGTCAATTCCAGAGGGCCACCTCCAGCTCCCAGCCTTGGCAGGTTTCTGCAGAGCAAATTTCAAGGGCTCCCCGGGCTCGTTCTAGAACCTGGACTGTGCCGTGAAGTCCGTTTCCAGCCGGACTGCCCAGGACCCCTCTCCTCCTCTGTCCCTCTTCTTCTTCTCCTACTGCTGGTGGCACCCTTCCTTTTCTGAGCAGAAACTGCTTTTCCTCCTGGAAGTGTTACAATTTTCCCATCCTTGTGTTTTTGCTTGAGTGTAGGAGGGTTTGCGGTCAAGGTCTGGGGCTGTTGAGGCTGGTGGGAAGTGAGCAAGTTTGAGAAAAGCGGGTGAGGGCAGGAGCCAGCGGCACTGGTCCCGGCTGCAGGCAGCATCCCAGTGGGAAAAGTTAGACAGCGTGAGTGCAAAAATAAAATATGAATGCGAAATGTTAAAAAAAGGGAGAAATTCCCAGGGCCACATTTGCCTAGTATCACACTAATACAGTGAGACAAGCAGGCTGATGGTTCCAAGCCGTCAGAAATGAGCTCTCAACGTTCAGTAGAGCCGAGATCCAGAGAACGATCCGAGCCGTGGGAAGGTGGGCTACAGACTGTACCGCCAAGCTCTCCTTCCTGCTGAAATAGGAGCGTGCACGCAGCCACTTCAAAATTTACAGACTGTGTGCATGGAGCAAGGCTGGAAAGGGAAAACGGCTCAAGGACCCGCCACTTGGGGGCAGCAGTTTTGAATATTTCGAACTACAAGCCGTCTGTGGCTGAGACACCAGCATGCAAAACTTGCATATTAACAATAACAAACAATATCTCAAAATTTAAACAGCTTAGGGAAGAAATCTTATTTTATTATTAGTCCAAAGTTTCCATGTATATTAATATTCAAATTTATCTCCAGAAAATAATCCATATAGTTAAGACTCGAGCGAAAGTAATTGATAGAGAATAGAAATCACAGTCAGGGTGAAATAACCCTCAGAAAATCACAGTATGTGGCCGATTTTCTGAGTGGATAAAGCTGGGCTTACAGTTTATGCTGGGAGTATTTGAGCTAAATTATGTCATGAAAGAAGATAATACAATGTAGCATCATTTTAAAGTAATTTAATCATGAAAACTAAAAATTTGGAAGAAAACAGATATTTTACTTAATAGAAACCATCTGTACCGTACAGTAGGCAAATTGTAGAAAAATGAATAAAACTGCCTCTGGAGGAGAGTGGCTCAGGCACCAGCTCGTATAATGAAGATGTATATGTGCCTTTTAGCATTTGCATTGTCTATTAGACGAGGTAAATCGTAGGGAGTATAAGGGAAACAGTTACAAATTTTATTACCATCCTATGACTGATGACAAAGTGGCAATAGAAATAATGCATATGAGATGGGGTCTGTTCCTAAGTCCAATAGCTCTCCACTTTGGACTGGTCTTAATGGCTGAATCTCTATTGAGCGAGGGTCACTAGGATGTTTTTGTCTAGTTACTATTGCTTTAGCGGCTCCTCCCCACAAGCACCATCTTTTAACTTGTTTAAGCTCCAAGTGTGCTATTTGATTTGATTTGGCTCCACCAGGGAGGCAGCTAATTTAAACACTTCTGGAGTGGCTTTTGCACTGGACTTTTGGCTGGAAGGATGCAGGCAGATGATCAGTAAAACATCCCCTTTTTCCTGTTGACCTGCATCAAAATGCATTTTTCTGACAGAATACTTTTGTTCTTGGTGAGAGGGGCTGGCTCGCTCCTCTGTGTTGCTGAAGGTCGAGTGCCACATTTTTCAAAACAGACACTTGTTCCTAATCTGCAAATTAACTAAATAATCACAACTGCTAATTATACAGTATCAGGCCTGGAATACATAGGGCTTGAGTAATAATCAGCTTTTTAAATTAAGTTGGTGACAACCGCTATTAGCTGCTGTGATTTAATAATCCCAATAAATGTGCACATTTTAAAAAGGGGCTCTTTGTAATTTTTTTCCCCAGCATTTGCAACTGAATCTGTTAATGAAAAGAGAACACAACAGTTTTATGTTACAAACGATGCCATAATAGGTAAATAAAAGGGCTCCTCTAGACGCTATTAATGATCGATGTGCTGCGAATATGAATTCGAGATGCGAGGCAGAGCGAAATTTGAAATCAAGTTTCTATTTCTGTTTGTGATGATGAATTAAGGCCAGAAAGAGAATCGGATTCCTTTTGTATATTAAGCATTTTTGGGCAATAAGAAACAGATCC
The DNA here is from genome assembly GCF_001698545.2 of Rhinopithecus bieti. NCBI lineage: Eukaryota > Metazoa > Chordata > Mammalia > Primates > Cercopithecidae > Rhinopithecus > Rhinopithecus bieti. The sequence continues at coordinate 1,505,504 of NW_016819184.1, read as the reverse complement.
CATTAACAAATATGTAAAATAAAAATACCTCCCTTAAGATTTAGACGTTGGCAAATTTAGAACAAATGAGATGCAATTTTCCACCTCGTATGCTCGCGCTGTTTTACCTAATATTATTATAATGCCTTGGCTTCGGCAGCGGACCTGCGCAGGCAGGGAACAGGGGCGCGTGCTTTGGCTACTGGGGGCGCATCGTGGGGACTCGGCCTCTTTTTCCCACCTTCACCCTGGAGAAGCCCCCCACCATGGCAGGGGGGAGCGCGTGGGAAGTCGCCCCACGGGGCAGCTGCACATCGCAGAGACCCGCGGGGGGCGCGGGGTACGAGGGGAGAGGTTGATCCAGGTTGATCCGGGTTGGGGGGGCCCACGGAGGTGGGCGCGGGGTAGCTGGCATCTAGGACCGGGGATCCTGGGAGGCTCAGTCAGGGGCTGGTGAGGACCCTCACCCTGTGGGGGCCGGCCCTCCCTCTGCCTCTTTCACCTTGTTCCCTCCGCCGCTGATTGCACCACTTTTCTCTTTTTTTTAGGGGTCAATTGAAATTTTATGGCTAAGTTATTTAAAAGAGACTATAGAAGAACGAAACGAGGGAAGGATTATGGAAACACCGCCTTTCTTTTACAATAATTACTCTTGATAGCAATTTGAACTAATTTGCATTAAAAAACACCCATTTAACCAATCTGCTGCAAACGGGGACTTACTGTATACTGTTTTGTTAGACCTCAGGACTCCATTGTACCATCTAAATTATGGACGGACTATAGGACGTCATGAATACACACGTCTGCTTCAGCCCAGGTTGGGCTTGTTTTCAACTACCTGAGCAATGATATAAGGAATTTCATGACACAATGGGCTCATTTCTCATCATTGTACCTTTTACATGTACTTTATAAGACAGGAGATGAGGGCAGAGACTGGAGCCAGGATTCCAGGTTGTTCTCTTTTCAGCATGACCTCAGACAAAATCCCTTCATATCCCTGGGTTCTCATGGAAGCAAGAAAGTTAGGAATGAAATACGAGGCCTTCACCCTCCAAGACCTTAGAAATAGATGTGCATATGCGGGTGGATATGATTATTAATGAGGCTTTTGATAAACAATGATAAACTCTGTGGGCATACGGCCTTTCCATCTATTGACTGTAACTGATCAATATGCCCTTATTCCACCCCCAAAACTGTGATTGGGGTGAGCTGGGGTGTGGATGGTTTTGTGTGTCAGTAAAGTGACCACAGCCGGCCGGATGGAGACAGCTGCCCTGTCCCTCTCTCTCTCTGCAGTATTTGGTTTCTCTGTACCACAACTGATGTTTTCCTTACATTGTTATTTCAAAAGAAAGATGAAGATCCTCGTCTGGTTACAAAACTGTTTGGACCATCAGCGCTTCTCCTTTGGTTTCTTCTTTTCTTCTTTTTTTCCTACTTGAAAACATTTAAATCTAAAATTCAGAGAGGTAAAGAGTTGAAATTCAAAGCAGGCATTTTTGTGAGCCTAGCAGCAAGGTTTGGAGGCTTGGTGTGCAGGAGGGTGAAAGCAGCGTTAGGAGGTCACTGAGGTAGAATCTGATAACCCCCCAAGTCTCTCATTTTACAGATAGGGAAACTGAGGCCCTGAGGGGACGTGTTCACCCAAAACAAGCCAGGTGAAGACTTGGGGCATTTTTCAGTGTTTTCCTTTATCTGTGTCAGTCCCTAGAGGGGCCACATTTTCTGTACCCGCAGAACATTCGGAATGAAAGCCAAGTGCAGACGGTGTTTTCATTTCCCTCCTGTTTTGTTCATTCCTCTTCTCTTCCCTTTCTTTTCCTTCCCCTTTCCTTCCTGTCCCTCCTCCCTTCCTCCTCCCTCCTTTCCTCTCTCCTTCCTTCTCTTCCTTCTTTCTCTCATTCACTCACTGCCTCTTGTTTTCTTTACCACAGTGCAGACCTTTTGGATCCAAGGAAGGGGGTTGGGGTGGGGTCGGTGGTGGGGAGCAAGGAGCAGGCCACCCCTGCTGCAGACCCGCCGGGTGGACACAAAGCAAAGCCACCCAGGAGGGGGTGGTGGGAGCAGTCTTGCATGCCCCACCTCAAGCCAGAGAACATTCTGGCTGCGGGGGACCCTGCAGAGGCCACTAAGCCTTACTGGGCGAGAGAAAGAAAGAAGGAAAGAAAGGAGAGAAGGCAGCTCCTTCTGCTCAGCCGCTGGGAAACTGGTGTCCCGCGGTTGCTCCTGTCATGCACAAGATGGCGCTCTTAAGCTTTAAAACGAGCTGGGTGCTCAGTGCTGCGAATACGCCGCTCCACTCTTCCCGCGGTTCCTCCTGCAGAGGCTGCAGAGCAGGCGGGAAGAGGGAGGAAAGTTGGGGCCTTCTTCCCTGGCGCCCGCAGCGTGGTGGAGGGAGTCCAGCCTTGTTCTCCCCCTGGGCTATCAGGGCTCCCAGAGACCCCCCTGCCCTTCTGAGTTGCTGCTTTCAAACCTAGGAATTGCCCGTGGGGTCCTCATGGAGTCCCCGTGCAGCTGGACTCTCGAGCTTTGTTTCCTGAACAGGGAAGAAGGAAGCAGGTGGGGCACAGAGCGGCTCTGACCTGGCAGACACCACCAGACCGCTCAGGCAAAGGGCCTGGGTCCTGCTGTGGGGCTCGGGTCTGAGGGAGCGTCCTGCATTTGCTTACTGGATGCTGGTTCAGAGCTCTGCTGGCGAAGGGGAGGGCGTAGGGAGGACTCTGGGTGTCTGGAAAGACCCGTGGTCCTCTGCAGTGGGCTAGCACCCTGAGCACACCTGAGCCCTTTCCTTGGAGGCCTTACCAGGACCAAATGCAGGCAGGAGAGAGTGGCCTCTTGCATGTGGTCACCCCAGACATGATTAGCCACCTGTCTGCCTGTGAACCTCTGAGGGAGGGGACCCGCCAGGGCCAGAGCCAGGTGCACCGGAAAGCAGTGGGGTCAGGTCAGCCCCTTGTGACAAATCGTGTGACTCAAGATCCAAAGTGAAGGGATTTCTGATGACCTGGAGGAGCCGGGGGGATTAGGAACCCGGGAACCCAGGCTATGGAGGCAAAGGGGGATGGGTCAGGGTGCCCGGTGTCCGCTGCTCAGCAGGACCTCAGTTCAGCTTCTGTTAAAGAAGGCGGAGGACCAACTCATGTTTCAATTTGTGGGTGCCACAGTGAAAGTGAACAGGTAAGAAAATGTGAGAATTCATAGCGTGTGGTAAGAATAAGTGCTGTGTCTTGAAACTTTATTTCAGCATATTACACACACATACACACAAGACTGTGTACATATTTGTACATACATGTATATATCAGGCCACAAAGGTGGGCAGTTTGAAGAGCTCCCCCATGCCCAGTGCTGTCTAAGACAGTAGGGGACACTGGACTCAGCTGTGGTTGTAGAGCTCCGTGGATCTGGGTTCTAATACGGACCCACTACCTGTTTGCTGGTTGACCTTGCATGTGTTGCTTCACCTCTCTGAGCTTACTAGTCAATGGGATGATAAAGGCCCTCCAAGATGCAGTTGGGCAGGTGAATGGTGCTTTGCACAGGGCAAGCGCTGTCAATGCACCTTCCTCCCCTTTCCATCTCTGATGTTTACTGGAACGTTACTAGCCTGGCCTCAGAAATCATTCTGCCCTCGAGTCCCTCTGGTATCCAAGGCCTCCTCCCATGGCACAATAGGGATCCACATCTTTTAGAGACTCATGTGGAGTGAATTAGTGGAAACTGGGGCCCACTGTAAGCCAACTTGTGTGGCTCTTGCTATGTAAGCAAGTTCTGTGGCCAAAGCTCTTGTCAGAGCCCGACCGCCCTGTCCGTTTTCAAGGGGAACCCTGACACACTTGGTGCTTTTTTTTTTTTTTTTTTTTTTTTTTTTTCTGATGGAGTCTTGCTCTGTCACCCAGGCTGGAGTGCAGTGGCACAATCTCGGCTCACTGCAAGCTCCACTTCCTGGGTTCATGCCATTCTCCTGCCTCAGCCTTCCGAATAACTGAGACCACAGGTGCCCACCACCACGCCTGGCGAATTTTTTTGTAGTTTTAGTAGAGTTGGGGTTTCACCATGTTAGCTAGGATGGTCTTGATCTCCTGACCTGGTAATCTGCCCACGTTGGCCTCCCATAGTGCTGGGATTACAGGCGTGGGCCACTGTGCCCGGTCACTTGGTGCTCTTAAAGTTACATCTGCTACTGCTAGGGCAGACTCCATGGTGGGTGGATTCTGTTCGATGGAAGGATCCAGGAGGACAGGGTATAAGGGGTGAGGGTAGAGCAGCAAGGTCATGGCAGAACCAGGCAGGTCCAGTCTGCTCTCCTTTCTGCTCTGAATGTTAATTACACCCCTTACTCTGAAAGATGAAATTGACTCCTTCTGTCATCACTCATTGATCATCTCTTGCAAGAGTCTGTATTACTGGTTTGGATAGGGGTGTAGATGTTGTCTTGTTTTTAATAAGCTGGTGTCTCCAGATGAGGCCTGAAGAAGGCATAGCCGTGGAAAGGAGGTGGCACTGCCTTCCTGGTAACCTGCCTCTCAGGCTCACACACAATCTGGATGCTGAGTCTTGAGGTTTGACCTCCTGCATCCCTGAACTCTGGTCAGCCTCCTGAGGTTCCCAGCCCATGTTCCCAGTCTGTGTTACCACAATGAAGAGGTAAAGAGAGCCCAGCTCTGGTCTTGCTGCCTAGAACACCTTGGGCACATCTGTGCCCTGAGTCTCAGTTTTCTCATCTGAAAAGCAACAGTTGAATTTAAAAAAGCTTTGTTTTGATGATTAGGATTCTGGCTTAGATTCCATTAGCCCCTTTTCCAATCCAATGGAAAATTTTTAACCTTCAAGAATGTCATGCAATTATCTCTCTAGAGTTTCTCTATTAGTTTTATAATCAACTTCACCTGACCAACTAAGAATTGATATTCAGCCCAAATACACTCTTGTCAAACTGCATAATTTTACCTTCTGGTTTGACTACTTTGTTCTATGTTATTATAGATAACATTCAACTAGCTTTGCCTTAGTTGTGTTTGCAGAGCATTACTTCTCCAAGGTGTTTGACGGTGTCTGCAGTCAAGTGGAAAGTTTTCCGTAACGCAGTCTATTTTGGGGAGCACAAGTCAAATGCATTTGAATTGATTTCATGAGTGCAGACCTTCTCAGAGCCTTATTTCTACAAAGTGTACAGGGTGGGAAGTTCAGAGGCCTGGACTCTTGCAGCTGTCTCTGCCCTGCTAAAGGGTTATATGTCCACAGTCACTGCTGCCACAAGAAGTTGAAGTACATCATTGTTGAGGTCGTTTTCAAACTCTGCTGTTTCATGATTTTTGATTTTGATTTCCACTTCTTCCTAACAAATAATCGAGAGGAATTTCTTGGCCTTTTACAATGTGTGAGACACTGATCTATGTGCTGTGGGAATACAGAGTGTATTGGACATGGCCCCTGCCTTCAGGGAGGTTACACCGTCCTCCGGAAGGCAGGACATGCTAAGAGTTACGTAGTGATTCAAGTCCACGGAACCTCCCACATGATGGGTTAGGAGTTCAAGGGAGAAGGACACTATCTGGGGTGGTCGGGGGGGTTAATGGATGAAGTTGGGTCTTAAGTGGATATTGTAAGAAGGATCTTTAGGGATTTTTGAGGTGTGAGTTCGGGGCAGAGAAGGGAAAAGCATTTTGGAACAAGGAACAGTGTTTGCCAATGCCTAAGGTCAGGGAATAGGGGATTAGAGATCTGTGAGTGGTTACGTCTGGTGGGTCTGCAAGGGTGTCTGGGATGGTCTGGAAGGAAGGGAACTGAGGGTTGTATAGGTCCATTGTGAGGATCTTATATGTCAGGATGGGGAATTTGTATTTCTAACTGTTGATAACATAAGTTTAATCCCCGAGGAGTTACATGAATTTCTCTCCTCTTTTCCTCAGCTTTACTAAAACAGAGTCACTTGGGATTATGTGGTTGGGGGTTGCATGTTTATCTGGGGGACTCACCTTTTTGAGAGAATCACCTGTAAACCTTTCAATGGTATATAAGCAACACAGAGTCTCTCACCTCTCCTCACTGCCCCTGGCAAGCCCCATCTGCCCAGAGGAGCGCTTGTTCACAGACCAGAGCTACCTCAGAATCTCCAACAACTCCTCGCAAAGTGAAGCATAGGATGACCATACGACCTAGCAATTCCACTGCTTGGTATATGTCCTCAAATAATTAAAAATAAGACAGATACTTGTACGCAGATGTCATAGGAGAACTATTCACAATAGCCAAAAGGTGGAAATAACCCGCATGTTTGTCAGCAGATGAATGGTTAACAAAAAACAGTGTATTCACCTGATGGAATATTACTGGACTGCGAAGAGGAGTAAAGCGCTAGTACATGCTGCAACATGGATGAACCTCTGAAAGGTTGTGCTAAGTGAAAGGAGCCAGACACGAAAGGCCGCAGATTGTATGCCTCCATTTATATGAAGCATCCAAAATAGGCAAATCCACAGAGACAGAGAGCGGATGAATAGTTGTCAAGGGTTGCAGGGACGGGAAAGGGCCAGCTCCCCGCACCCAGCGTTTTACTCAGGGGTGATGACAATGTTTGGAGTGACAGTTGCACAACATTGAGAATGTACGCAGTGCCACTGAGCCGCACACTTGAACGTGGTTAATATTATGTTACATGGATTCCACATCCACAAGAAAATAATCCCAATGACACTGTGCTCCCCGGTGGCTCTGCCCTTCAGCTGGCAGAGGGCAGCATGGCCTCCAGCCCTGGGAAGGGAGGGAAGGGTTGTGCTCCCTGGTGGCTCTGCCCTTTGGCTGGCAGAGGGCAGTGTAGCCCCTGGCCCTGGGAAGGGAGGGAACCTGTTCACGGGTCCCCGAGAGCCCTCAGGGACCACGGTGCAGGCCTCCTGGGTGGGGTCACTCTTTACATTTTCCAGTGGTTATTTCCAAGTGGACCCACTTGACTCTGTAAATCACTTTCTTGAATGCAAGAGAGTAAAGGGCAAAAGTTACTTCTTTCCTATTCTTTTAATTGCCGGGATCAATAGGCACCATTGATTTGAATTGAGAAATAGTCTCCAGGTAACATTTAGGAAGAATCACTGAGATCGGCACATTGAGAGTGACCGTCTGTTGCCCTCTGAGGGGACCAGTCTTTGGGGTTCTAACCTTCTAACCACCTCGGCGGGCTGTGTGGCTGGAGTCTATGAAGCTGAGGTATCATTTGGAGAGATCATGGCTGCTTCTGGCCATGAAAGGTCACAATTGGCCAGTCTTGTCCTCAAGCAAGCAGATGAGCCTTCATGCCCTAAACAACACTGAGGGGCAGGAGCTCCAGGAGAGTCTGGATGCAGCCCCCTTCCCTGATGGTCTTGTGCAGGGTAGGTCTTGTCTCTGAACAGTGGTCAGCTCCCAGGAGTGCTGGGGCTGCTCCGGGTCTCCTGCTTGCGTTTGTCCGTCCACCAGAAGCTCAGCTGCAAGGTAGAGCCCAGGCCCCGTGGAGCTCTGGGCTAAGGCCCCTTTCTGAGTGATCTTGCTGCCACCGCTCCTGGGGACACTTGCCTTGGAAGGAACCTGACCCTATCCTTCGAGTCTTTGTCTCTGGCATCAGGCTGAGCGATAAGAGGCAGTGACGATGCCGTGCTCAGGGCAGTTCACGTGGATGACTCCCTGGCCTGTGTGTTTCTACTACCATTGGGAAGAATAGCTGGTCTCAGAAGAGAAGCCAGTTTCCAGCCCAACACTTGCGGAAGGATATTAAAAGGAGAAAAAAAAATTATGTTGACTCCAAATATCCTATTTTAGTTAGACAGCACACCAATAGGATTGGGGGACAGCATTGATCTTTTACTTATAATGCAGAACATTCAATGGATGGCAAAAATGCTTTTAAAAGGGGCCCACGGAACACTTTGAAAATATTAATTAGTGTGTTGAAGCATTCTGCATAGCATATCATAGTGAAACTGCTCCAGGGGGTTGCTCGGAATGAATTATTAATAAGAATCCCTCTCTCCCCTGTGCTTCACACCCTGATTTTATGGGAGTTGGCATGGGTTGGGGTGTTTGTTAGATTCATTTGCTGCTCATTTCACACAAGTGGGGAGAGGGTTGTGTCATTGGGGTCACCCATGTTTGGGGCCCTTATGTCTGGAAAAGAAGATATACCCCAAAACACCAAAAACACACCCTGGAGGGGCAAAGGCAAGAAGAAGCCAGCGCTATCAATGGCTGTGCTGGGCTAGGTACTTTATATTCCAATTGGAAAACAAATGTCATGGCTGTGGGTGTGAATGTTCCATTTTCTAAGGATTCAAGTCCAAAGGAGGGTGGCAAAGTCCAGGAAACAGCAGCTTTTCAGATGAATCAGAAAAAAATTCAGAGGCTTCTTTCATCTGATCCCCACTTTGCCTGTACCACCCATGGAAGAGGTCACCATTCCCTTCCCAGTGGATCTTAACTGTGTTCACTCAGCAACAGCAAGAGTTCACCAGAGCTTACTAAAGTATAACATCCCCTAAACAAGTAAGCTGTCAGACTCTAGGCTGAGAGTGAAACCTGCTTTTTCTTGTTTTACTAAACATAGATTTATAGAAATAGAAACATATTAGTAACGGCATTTTGCTTTAAAATTCTAAACGAATCCAATCAAGGATCCTAGAAACATTTATAGTTGTGCAAAATTGAACAATGAGGATTGGGGGGTTAATCTAGTTATTATGGGCATTCCTTGCATTGGAAATAAGCCAAAGCGTGCATTCACAGGGATGCCTTAGCTCCTAGTTTTTCTGCTTTTGTTCCTTCCCCATCCCCCATTCATTTCACACTTAGAATTTATGGACATCATATTTTTTTCTCTTTAAAATAGTGTGCAGATACCTTAGGTTGCTAGGAAAAAAGCAAAAAAAAAAAAAACCTATTTCTGAAATGATTGAGATTTTCAACATTATGGAAATGTAGGTAATCAGATGAAATAGTAAATTTTCCACTTTAGTTTTATTGGAGTCTACTGTTTTCAGGATGTAAAAGAAATGGCCTTTCCAGTTGAAAAATGAATTAGTAGACTGGACTTCTTTGTGTAATAGGTTTTACTAGGATAACTCTGGTCTACTGGGCCATACAAATGTGTATTTCCCCCCAAAAGTTTGAGGTGTCATATTGGACTCCTTTGTTTTCCCTTCCAGGGAAAACCACAGGCCATAAGCTTAACTGAAATTTTCATGTTGACAACTTGTGCAATTATGAGAGGAGCAGGTCATTAGCAGTTGACTGTGCTCTGGCAGGGAGGGAAGCCAAGAGCTGTGCAAGTCTTCTGAATCAGCCCCAACACTGCCTCTGCTTTTTATGAAGTTAAGAGCATGACAAATCTTCCTGAGGAAACCATCCTCGCACGCTTGTGGACGTTATTGGCGCCACGTCCTCTCCATTGGGTTCTGTAGCCAACTGATTAATATTTTCAGCATGTAGACGACCTCCAGTCCTTCTGAGGCAAATTTCTCTCTCTCCATCCTCCTTTCCCCATGTCTTCCCATCTTGGAAAAAAACACAAAACAAAAACCACAAGACTTCCTGGCAAAAGGTCTCTATAAAATTTCACATCCCTGGTGCATTATTATTATTTTATTCACTTCATTGCATCAGAATGAAGCCCGGTTTTAAAAAGACAAAAAATGAACTCTGCGAATGGCTGAAACAATATCTGACCTCCTCCCAGTGGCGTCTGATAAGGTTTCTGCTTTTTGGAGAGAGTGACATGGTCGGCCGGTGAGCAGAATCCGCTGTCGAGAGCTGAGTGAGAAAGTGAAGGGAAATGAACCTTGCCATCGGCTGCACGGCACCCACCCCACACATGGACAAAGGAGTCTGCAGTGAGCAGTGGTGTGTGTCTTGGAAGGGGCCTGCTAGAAATTTGAAGTTTTATTTTTATTTATTGTTTGGTGATGATTTAAATACCCCATGGTGCCAAATCATAAACAGAAAGAAAGCCCACATTTGGCTTTTGTTATCAGCTACGAGAATTAAGGGTATTTTTTTCCTTGACTTTTTTTTTTTTTTGAACAACCCCAGTGCCTTGGCTGGCTTCCAGTTCAGGTAATTACATTCTGTCTTCCTAAATTCCCTGGTAGCTCCAATTGGGCTAGCTGCTCTTCACTCCCTCCTGGAAGCTGATGAGCGGGTGCCTGGCATCGAATGGGGTGGCATTCCCATAGTGGGTCCCAAGGTGTTCTGCTGGAAATGCACTTCGAGCAGATTCTGCATGCAGGGCTTGTGTGCAAATGGAAGTAGGATTATTTATTACTCTTTTCCATCAGCAGCTGCCAACCCGAAACTATCTCTGAATGACATTTTAAATATGAAGGCCAGGGTCATTAGGATGATTACAGACAAGGGTCCATTTTGTTCACCTTTAAAATTACTGGGGAACTGAAATCGGAGTTCGGGAACGAGAGGAAGGGCAACACATCCCATAACAGGGACGCTTCATTTTCCACAAAACGGCAGTTTTTTTCCCCTAGTTACTTTTTTACTATCTCTTGATTATAATTTAGGATTTTGGGGCTTTTGTTTTGCTTTTCAAAGATGAATGGGAATGGGAGCATTTTCCATTTTAAAATAAAATTACATCCCTTTTAAAAAAGTCTGAGATTCGATTCATTTAAAGTTAATCCTTCAAATACTTATTGAGCACCTACCATGCACCAAATGTTGCTAGAGGTTTATTTTGGCCACATAAGCACTTATTGATTTTATCTTTTTCATTTATATTTATTTTAATTATGGATATCAATATGTTTTTCGAAAAACAATGGAAATAATTTCTATAAAATATCATCTGTACTGGTAATCAAAGTATTAAATAACATGCTCCTGTTTATACAGTATGTAATAATGCCTTATGTAGACAGCTGATTTTTACTGAAAAATGCTTTCCAAGATTGAAATCAATATACACCACAAAATAGAATTTAGGATGTATTCTAGAAGACAAAAAAGAAGATCTGATGTATAAAAATCACTTTCATTTTACAGATGAACGTAAGTAAAGTGATCCTTTTTCTAGTTACCATTAGTTATTGAGGAAACTGCTCCTACTGTCAGTTCTGTGTGTTTCATAATTTCTACCAAATAAGCCTGTGAAGGTTTAGTAGCCTGTGCTTCTGAAAGAGATCAGTTTTGATACCCTGGGCATCTGCCTGGCTTGCAGTCCTATCTGAGTTCTTTCCACATACCTGACAGCAGACAGATCTTCCTAGCACCTTTAATTTTTATTTTCTATTAGTTTTCATTTTTCCAGCTCTGTATTCTTCCACCACTAGGTGCCATAAATTGATAGCACTATCCATTTATGTGGAATGACCAAAGCCACGCTGATGAAAGCTACGAGCACGCCTGACGTCCGGTCTTAGCATCCTGTGTTAGATAACAATTTCTTTTTGCCCTTTTACTCCCCTGTAGAGCCATTCTTTATAAAGCATCGAGTCAAGGCAGATATTAAACAACAACTCAATCCAGTGCTCTCGTTGGGGCTTGTAACTCTAGCGAACTGCATTTTTTCCTAATTACAGGAAAATTAGCAAATTGGCAAACATCAGGAAGTGGGTACACCTCCTCTGATTTACAAGGAAGAGTGTAAGGTGACTTTATAGCTCAGGAATTCAGTGAAATAAATTTATGGTTAGAAAAATTCATGTTCTTAATGTGATGAAGGTCCTTTAACTTTTAACACGCTTCTCCAGTTAAGCTGAGCAGGACTCACACGGAAATGGCTGTCTACAGCTGCCGCAAATTGATTTATCCCCAGATAATAGTCAGAGCTGCAGACCAAATTGTTGGAAAGAAACAGTTCTTTAATTTCAGTGTTTGGGGCTGTCTATATACTGTTTATTCAGATTCCGGTTGTGTATGAGCAGAGATTTGTGGTGCCCTAACTCTTCCGGGCAGTCAGGGTAATTCTCTCCAGCCCAGAGGGCCCACACTGTTGATGGCAGCCTGCCGTCACCCCACTGGGGAGTGGCCTCTGGACACCTTTCCCACAGGATTTTGCTGCTTACTTCAACTCCTTCCTTTGTGAATTTCTTCATTTGTGAAATCCTTCAGAGACAAGTGATGTGTGAGAGAAATTGTGGAGTCAATGTCTATGGCAATACTAATTTGTGTTTGGAAAATTATATCTTGAGAATCTGCTGAAATTGTTTGCATTGTGAGAGGGAAGGATTCACTCCATTTGAGTCACATTTCTGGGATGGCAGAGGCTTTGCCCCAACCTTGGTATTGTCATTGCCTCTCTGGGGCTTCCTGGCCCATCTCTCTAGCTCTGGAAGCTGAGTGAGACACCAGTTAATGTGGAGATGCATTCCTTTATTCAATAAATATTTCCTGAACCTACTATGTGCAAAGCCAGGAAAATAAAGCAGACAAGTCCTCTGCCCCCTCAGAATTTATAATAGATTGAGAGAGAGAGAATATAAAATAAATGAATGATTGCATAATTAATGACCAGTTGTGATAGGTATACCAAAGGGAAAAATACAAGGAGTTTTAAGAGGGAAAACTGTCGCCTGCTGCAGGGGGCTCTTTGGAGGGGTATCAGGAAAATGATGGCATTCGGTTCCTAGAACTCTCTGCTAAGTTCTCTGGGCCATCCCCTGTTTCTTTCAGCACAAGGAGTCTTGTGCAGACACTCCTGAAAAGGGGACGGGTCACAGGCTTGTCAGCATGAGGCTCAGCGGGGTTCAGCCCACTCTGAAGCCTGTTCCCCTTCTCAGGCCACCACGTGTCAGCGCTGGTCATCTGGGCTCTCTCCTGCTCCTGGAAAGGACTGGTCATCTGATCTGCAGCTGTGCACTCTTTGGGGGGCACCAGACCTCATGTGGAACTGCCCCTGCCCCCAGGACGCCCCCACCACGATGCTGCTGTTCATCCCAGCTGGTTTCCACCCTCGGGGGTGGGGCGAGACTCGCCTCTTTCCTCGGTAACTAGTTGCCCAAGCTTGGACCCTCTTCTCTGGCTCCTGGTCCAGATGAAGTAATAAACTCCTCTGGTCTCCTGCATGTAAGATTTGATTGTCCACTTTTTTAGAGTTTCAAGCCTAGATGTTTGTGTCTGATCTTTTTCTGGGTAGTTGGGGCCAGAGGCAGGGAAGTCTAAAATGTTTTCATTTCTTAATATAGCTTTCTCCTAGAGAAAATACTTACAAGTACAATCAATACCAAAATAAAAATATATTAACAAATGAGTTTCTAATAAAAAGGTAAAAAAAGCAAAAAGTTGCTCTAATTGGGAGGCCGAGGCGGGCGGATCACAAGGTCAGGAGATCGAGACCACGGTGAAACCCCGTCTCTACTAAAAATACAAAAAATTAGCTGGGCGCGGTGGTGGGCACCTGTAGTCCCAGCTGCTCAGAAGGCTGAGGCAGGAGAATGGCGTGAACCCGGGAGGCAGAGCTTGCAGTGAGCCAAGATCGCGCCACCGCACTCTAGCCTGGGGGACAGAGTGAGACTCTGTCTCAAAAATAAAATAAAATTTAATTTAAAAAAAAGAAGAATCCTGATGGATACAGCCGCACATTTGATACTGCAAGACTGTTAAGCAGTGTGTTTGTGTAATGTACTTTATAAAAGTTTGGGAATGCTAATTAACAAAATGAATTATGAAAATAGAGAAGGAGAGATGTAAGGTAGCATAGTATACATAACCTTCTCAGAACTGGGAAGCAAATTTTAAACGTTATGCTCTTCAAAGGGAGTCTCTTTGAAGTGA
>NW_016819184.1:1483573-1491506 GCF_001698545.2 Rhinopithecus bieti | reverse complement strand
TAAACATTTAAGATAAAACTCAGATACACAGACAAATAAAACTCAGATACATAGACAGATACAGAGTGAGACTCCGTCTCAAAAAAATTGCTCTAAAATAACTGAATTTTATGAATATTTTCTTCTAATAAAGATTTAAACATTTAAGATAAAAACTCAGATACATAGACAAATAAGAATTACATATAACTGAGGAATAAGGAGGCTCTGTCATAATGGACTAATTTAGTTTCTCTTTCAGCTCTTTCAGTTCAGCAATGTTTATTGAGCATCTACTATGAGACAAGCCCTGTTACCTTTCTCTGTCCCTCCCTTTCCTCTTCTCTCCTTGAAGACCGAGTGGGATTTTACTGGAAGGAAAGCTGGGGAGAAAAGCACTCCAGCTAAGGAGTTGCTGTACCAAATGCTGAGGGCCAGGGTCTGGGATAACTGGGGGACAGTGAGCCGTTTGCCACATGGTTCCCTGGGCAGCCCTTAGAGGCGAATATTTCTGAAGACTTCCTAGAATCTTCAACACTCACCAGTCCCTTGTATCACTGCCCCTGGGCTCATCTGCTGTAGGCTAGGTGCAGGACAATTCTGTAAAGAAATGCCAGTGCATGTTGGCATCTTCAGGGTGCTGACCACACAGTGACTGTGGCCTTAGATGTAGGAGGATGCTTCAGAGCAAGTGACCGTGGTGGCACCTGCCTACCCGCCTTGTATGGGACTGCCCTTCTGCTGGGCACACTTGATCCATGCCTGTACTGGGCAGGGAGCCATTGTGGAGACTCAGCCACTCACTCAGTAAAGGTTTGTGGGACCGCGTATGACCATGGAAGACGCATCACACCATCCTGTTGTCCTGAGCAAATTCACGCCTAACAGAGAAAACACTGAAATCTTTGCGAATGTTTGCTTGGCTTTTTATTATTTAGTGTATTTATATTGGACTTCTCCGGGAGATCTGTGGTTGAAATTGCTTGGCACCCAATAAAAAATTATTTTCACCTTAGTTCACATTTAAAAAATCATTTTCACCTTAGTTGTTCACTTTTATACCAAAGCTCATGTGAATTGCTATTTCTATGATAAATTGAAATATATTTCATTTTTCTTTCTTACCTAATGTCAAGAGGTTCATCATTTGATGCAAACTTAATATCACTGATACCTTTCAACAGTGTCTAAAGGCTTTCCTTGTTGGATGCATTCACATATTTATCCAGAAATTCTTTTTAAAGATATTTTAGATTTTTTTATTTTATTTTAAAGTTTTTATCGATTTGGGAGATACAGGTGCAGTTGTGTTACATGGATATACTGCATGGTGGTGGAGCCTGGGCGTTTAGTGGGTCCATCACTCAAATAGTGCACACCCTACCCACTAGGGTATTTCTCATCCCTCACCCCTCCCACCCTCTCACTTCTCTGAGTCTCCAGTGTCCATTCCACCCTCTATGCCCACGTGTGAACATTATTTAGCTCCCACTTAATAAGTAAGAACATGAGGTATTCAACATTTCATTTCTGAGTTATTACACTAAGATAATGGCCTCCAGTTCCATCCATGTTGCTGGGAAAGACATGATTTCATTCTTTTTTATGGCTGAGTAGTATTCCATGGTGTGTATTTACCATATTTTCTTTATCCAATTATCCCTTGATGGATACTTAGGTTAATTGCATAGCTTTGCTCTTATGAAGTATGTATTCGGCAATTTTTAACTGAGACCTGGGGTGCTAAGTAATCAGAGTACCTGGTCCCTGCCCACAGGAGCTGACAGTCCAGTGAGGGTGCCTTAGAAAATCCCACAGATAATTGCAATAGGAGACTGGCTCTAAGAGCCGACTAGCTGATGAGCAGGGTTCGGCTTGGGAGGTGAGGTCCTGCTGGGGGCACTAGGCCAGCCCTTTCAGAGGAAGTGGTGCTTGCAGGCTGTGTAGGACAACAAGGGGCAGAGAGAGGAGGGCAGATGGGCTTGTGGGCAGAGGGAATGGGGTGGGGCAGGGCAAGGCGCTGAACTGCCTGAACCTGGTATGGTCTAGGCCGAGCAGGACCGGGAGGCTCTGCTGCAGGCCAGGCACAAAAGATGGCTTTGGGCCAGACTGGGGACCACCCCACGCCCACGCCAGGGCCATGGCTTTATTTATTTAACCCTAACTTTATGAATCCCTGGGACCGGAGAAAAAGATAGGAAGCAGAAAACCGAGAGTCGTTAGGGCTTGAAAAGAGGATTCCAGGAGAGAACTTTGATGCAGGGACACAGCTGACATTCAAAAAAGGGAGGCACAAAAATGGGCCAAGGAGACTCTCCCCCCATATGTGTGTGTGCACACACACGTGCACGCACTGACACACACGCATACACACTCTCACACATGTTCACACACACGCACACACCCAGTGTCACACACATGCAAGCATGCACACACACACGGACACACACGACACACACACTCTCACACACACATGCACACACATGCACATGTACACTTATGCATGCATGCACACACACATTCTCTCACACACAAACATGCACACTTTTACACACACATGCACACACACGCACAAACACACTTACACCTGGTCAGAGAAGGGAAAGGCCCTGAGCTGGGGTTCCCAGTCTGTTCACTGCACTGCTGAGAGCGGCCTGGTGCCCACACTACAGGGGGGCAGTTGGGGCCCGGGACAGCCCCACCGTGGGATGGTTATAGACAGTGCATACTGGCTGCTGTGGTCGCTGAGACGTGAGGTCCACTGCTACACCCCAGGGAACCCGCCGGCTAGTGATGGGGGAGGGCGATTACCCCAGGGCGGTGGCAGAGCCTCCTTTAGGTTTGCACTTCTCCAGTTTCTAATCTGCTTTGTGCGGCGGCTGCAGTGCCTCTTGCTTGCTGGTGCGTCTTCCAGCAGTTACATGTAAGCCTTGAGGCTTTATTCACCCCGATTTATCTTATACAGTCATGCATCGCTTAACAACAGGGATACATTCTGAGAAACGCGCTGTTAGGCTACAGAGTCGCTGTGTGAACATCACAGAGTGTACTTACACAAGCCTTGATGGCACAGCCTACTGCACACCTAGGCTAAATGTATGGCCTGCTGCTCCTGGGCCACACGCCGGCACTACATGTGATTGTACTGAATACTGCAGGCCGTTGTAACATAATGGTATTCGTTTACACATAGCTAAATGTAGAAAAGGTATAGTAAAAATATCATACAACAGATAAAATGGTGCACCTGTGTAGGGCACTTACCATGAATGGGGCTTGCAGTACTGGAGACTGCAGTTGTCTCCAGTACTGGGTACTGGGAAGTTGTTCTGGGTAAGTGAGTGAACGGTGAGCGAATGTGAAGACCTAGGACATGACTATATGCTACTATAGACTTTACACTCTACACTCAGCCTAAACTAAATGTCTAAGAATATTTTTCTTTCTTCAATAAGAAATTAAGCTCACTGTAAATTTTTACTACAGTTTCTATACATTTTCACTTTATATATTTTATAATTTTGTTAGCTTTTGGACTCTTGTAATACAGTTTAAAACACAAACGCATTGTATAGCTATACAAAACATTTTCTTTATCTCCTTAAGATTTTCTATTCTTAAATTAAACATTTTGTAACTTTAAAATGGTTTTGTTAAAAACAAAGACACAAAGACACCCATTAGCCTAGGCCAACACCGGTTCAGGAGCCCCCACAGCCCTGTCTCCCATTCCACGTCTTGTACCACTGGAAGGTCTTCAGGGGCAATAACACACATGGAGCTGCTGTCTTCTAGGACAGTAATGCCTTCTTCTGGATGCCTCCTGACGGACCTGCCTGAGGGTGTTTCACAGTTAACCTAAAAAAAAAAAAAAAAAAAAAAAGGCCGGGCATGGTGGCTCCCTCCTATAATCCCAGCACTTTGGGAGGCCGAGGCAGACAGATCACCTGAGATCAGGAGTTCCAGACCAGCCTGGTCCAACATAGTGAAACCCTGTCTCTACTAAAAATACAAAAATTAGCCAGGCATGGTGGTGGGTGCCTGTAATCCCAGCTACTCAGGCGACTGAGGCAGGAAAATTGCTTGAACCTGGGAGGCTGAGGTTGCAGTGAGCTGAGATGGCGCCACTGCACTCCAGCCTGGGCTACAGAGGGAGTCTCCGTCTAAAAAAAAAAAAAAAAAAGTAGGAGTACACTTTAAGATAACAATAAAACATGTAGCGTAGTAAGTCATTTATTATTCTTATCAAGTATTATGTCCTGAACATAACTGCATGTGCTGGATGAGCTATTACTGGTAGTGCAGTTACCCTGGCATCGCTGCAAACACATGAATAATGTGCTTGTGTATATTGGTGTGACGGTTACTGTGTTACCAGGTGATAGGAATTTTGCAGCTCCATTATAATCTTATGGGACCATCATGGTGTACGGGGTCCATCACTGACGGAAACATTGCTATGTGGTGTGTGGTACATGAATGTATTTGGGGTTCTGGGTCATACCCGGGTCACACAGAAGCCTGAGTTGATCCTGACTCATTCAGCCACAATCATGAGATTACAGAGAAGCAGCTGAGACCCTCTCCCTGTAACATGACAGCAGCAGCACTGCCACCAGAAGCAATGGGCACAGTGTGTTTTAGAAAAGCACGCTCTGTGTCACGGGGTCCCCTATTCTTCAGACATTCTCTGGGGCTTTCTGTCTTTCTCTTCCACAGAACCAGAGCTGATGACCATGATGAAGGTCTCTGTACCTACCCTAAGCCAAGCTCCAGTTTGACTAATTTCCAGCCTCAAAGTGGGTTCAATTAATCAACAGGCAGATTCATGAGACTTCACACTTGTATTCAGCGCCTCCTGGCTCCACACCCCACGAGTGCTCCTGACTCACAGGCTGGGCCTCCTCCCATAGGAATGGCCTATGGGACAGAGACAAGGACACATTAATGAATGCCCACTGAGTGCTGCTCTGTGCTTGCACTGACTACAGAAAGAGGGTGGGCATGGATATGTGCACTCCAAGTTCTGGGCCCCAGAGGAAGTTATATGACAGACTTGTGCCTGGTCAGCAATGGTGAGTAGCTGAAAGGGCTGTGTGCCAGTGCTGAGGGCACATGCAGTGGTATTAAGACTCCCAAGGGTACAGAAGAAGAGGGTTTGAGCCTGGCTTTCAAGAATGGGCAGGATGGGGATTGACTGAGAGAGGAGAGGAGCCTGTCCCTGGTAGGGAAGCCTGGGACGGCCTTCTCAAACAAGGGTTCATCTAGGAGAGACAATAAAGACAGGGTTACTGGGGCAGCCGTGTGCAGCTTAACCTTAACACCAGCTCTAGACGCTAGCTGTGGACTCTCTGCAGGCTGTCGAGTAGGGCAGGGCACTGGGGAAAGGCAGACAGGAAGACAGACAGGAAGTTTTGCCCTTCCTGGGCAAAACCCTTTGGAAACAGTCATGTCCTGCTCTCTGATGTCTGCCTTTTGGGGACAGGGGCCTGCTGATAGCATGTGGCTCTTCTGCCTGTTGGTCTGGGCAAGGGTGACTCTCTCATCTCAGGAGCCTGAGGGTCAGTGGGTTCCCATTTGTGCCATTCTGGTATGTGTTGGGGTGGTTCTGAATGGGAGCTGGCTGGGCCAGCTTGTGTGTGTCACTGGGGTCTGTTGGCCACAGAGCAAACCAGAGCAGGTCAGGTCAATCCCCGCCCATTGAGTGCTCAATGACTGAGCCCATGGGACACCAAAGAGTCACCCAACCTGGTGAAGTGTGGAGCTGGGCAGAGCTGACCCCACTACAGTGTCGTTGCTGCAGTGAGGGTCTGCATGCTTGACAGAGGAGGGTGCTGGGGGGTGCATCTCAGAGTCCCTGCCTTGCCCCGAAGACAGGGACAGGGCTGCAGGGCCACCCTCTCATGGGTTTGTTAAAGTAGCTCTTGACTCTTGGAGAAGAAATGGCTGACATGAGCAGCCCTGAGATAAAGTGAGTGGGTTTTCCCAGTGTTTCTGATGGTCTTCTTCAAAGAAGCTCAGGGTGGTTGACTTCTGAAGAATGCGTGCATCTAGCCATGGGACCTGGCTAGGTCACCAAGGGCCTGTATGCCAGGAAGAGCTTCTGGCAGAGGGGCTGAGTATCAGCTACTTCCAGGAGCCAGCACAGAATGTCAATGACCAGGAGATGCTTGTTCCCTTATCCTCCTGGGTACTCAGAGGAGTCCCTTGCAGGGCAAGGAAGGGAATAGTGGCTGCTCAGGGCAAGTGGGAGAGGTTGGAAGCCTGAGGGCATACTGGTCTCCTGGCCAATCTTTAGGGTTACTGGGAGGTCTACAGCTCCAGGGGTCCAGGTAGCCCATGGGGAAGGGGAGGACAGAAGAAAATGAGAAACTCATGGGGACCATTAGCAGGTTAGGAGGCTCAGAAAAAACAAACACGGTCAGAGTTTACCCAGTAAAAGCTGGCTTGAAAAAGAGATCATGTTAGACTGACCTTCAAGTCTGCACAAGGTAGAAGGCTTGCAACACTACCCTAGAAGAAGTCAAAGTAAGAAGGAGCAGCTTGGTGCATCAGGATCCATGGCAAGAGCACACCCACTTCAGGCTGAATTAAGTTCCTAATGTATTTAAGACTTGCACGTGTTGGGGGAGAGGTTCAAGTCAATATACTCAGCCTAATGCATTGACCATGATCCTTGAAACTGTAACATACTTGAAAACAGGGAAGGCAGCCCTTGACTGCAGGAGCAGAAATAACCCGGTAAAGAGAAGTCCTGCTTATGTGGTAGTCTTCAAGTGAGTCAAGCGATTTGGTCTTGTGAACAGATTCATTTTCCAAAGTATTCTGAATTTTCTGAATCCACTCAAGTTCCCTTTTTACCAGGTAGCATGGTAACCAGTGGCTGTATCCTGGATGCCCAGAGGCCATCCATCTGTCCTGAAGGATTTTGGAACACAGGTAGTATTGTCTTTTCCAATTCAGGCAGTTAGGAGAGCAGCACCCATTTCTCGTTGATCATTTCTGAACTGCGAGGCAAAGAACTTTAATCTTGGGGCTAGAATTTAATTTGTTTTCAAGAATACCAAATATTACCAAGCAAGGCCAGCACGGGTATAATAGTGGTGTGAGGTTTGTGCACACGCAGCTGAAATGGTAAATTTAAAATAGGAGACACTGTGTGCACGTATAGCGTGTGCACACAGTATCAAGACATTCTTTGCTCCTGGAGTTTTCTCTGCTTTGCCAAACTTCATGCTCTTTTTGGAAAAAGGGGGAGTGAATTTTCCAAGTTGTGACGATACCTTTCCTCCATCCAGTCACACCCTCTTCCGGGCCAGTCTTTGGTGAAACCTAGGCGATGTGGAGTCACTGGAGGATGTGAGTGTGCGCGTTTTTGCTCATTCAACCCAGGTCTCTGGGAGAGCCTTTAGGGGCTCTGGCATTTAGAGGAGGCTCCGTCCTGGGCCGGGAGCTGGGGCTCTCCGGACAAACGCTAAACAGCTCTCACTTATCGGTGTCCAATAGTCCTTATATAAAGTACCAAAGTGCCCCAACAAGGCTCGACCAGCACGTGGGCCCTAGTTGTCTCCAGGCTCCTGGGATCCGCGGAGCTCTAGATGTACCTGCATCTCCTCCCGAGTCCTGCAAGCCACCCTTGTCCCTCTTCTCCCGCTCACCCCCCATCTCTTTTGCTCTTCCGGGGAAGGCCACGCAGGGTGCACCTCGGACGCGTCCCCGGGGGAAGCCCGCGACCCAGCAGCCACACCCCCAGCCTGCACCGGCGACCGCTCCCTGACTTCGCCTTCGTGGTCGCGGGCAGGGAGCGCGCGTTTCCATCGGTTAATTAGAAGCGGGAGTCGGAGGAGACCCCGCCCGCTGGCGGCCCGCGCACCGCCCGCCAGGGGCGCCCTCCCTGCCGCCCGCCGGCCCTTTGATCGCCTGCGGCCCGCAGCCCGCGCTGTGCCGGGCAGGT
>NW_016819184.1:1428996-1483292 GCF_001698545.2 Rhinopithecus bieti | reverse complement strand
CGGGGCGCGGCGCGCTCCGGCGCATGGGTCCCCGGGCCGCCGCGCGCTCCCCGCCACGCCGCACATCAAGGCCCGGCCGGCCGGCGGGCGCCTTCATTAGCAGCCTGAAATTATAATATTATGTTAAAGAACAAAGCTGCTCCCCGGAAAAATATGTGCTGCATATCTGACAAAGATAAATTGGATTATTCAAAATATTCTTGATGAAATGTTACATTTTGCAACTAATTATCAATCTGTTTTATCTGCAGACCAGCTGGGCATTTTTGTGCATGCACGACCTGCCTTCGCAATGATCTTAAGATGTCACTGTAGCGTTTACATCTTTTATTTCAAGATTTAAATAACTAGGAAGTAGCTAATGTAATTCACTGCTGAGAAGAAAGGCGAGCTCCTCGATTCCTTTCCAAAGCGATCTCCTCCTAATGAACTTCTCTGGACTGTGAGTAATGAGGCTTTATTCAAATAATGTTTAAGGAAGGCTCTGCCAGTGTAATTTCTAAAAAAGGGACCAATGTTTAATACATTTAAAACATCTCTATTCATACGATATTAGCTCAGGCAAGCCCACAGTAGCACTTGCCAAGGAGAATTCTGTGTAGCTCTTTCAGAGGAGAGAACCCTGAACTTGGCCTGGGTCAAGCCCCCAGTTCCCCTGCAAAGTAGGGAGCTTGGCGCTCCTTTTTATCTAGTGTTTTCCAGAGCCAATGCGTTTAAGGTACTCTGGGTTGATATAAACCCTCAGCATTAAGGAATTTCAGCATTCTGCCCCTCTCCCCATCAAAATCTCTCTCTGTTCTATCTTGGGGATTGTGTCAATATAGTTTTCCTGTTTTGTGAGCTCTATCTGGTTTGCAGCAGCAGAAAAACGGAATGGGACATATTCAGGGCCCTTCACATTTTCCTTGCGGGGCGGGGTGTGTGGTGGGGCTAGAAAATGCGCTTCATCTCTATGCATGGAGCAGTCAACCCTTTGCTTCATGTGAATGTAGTTTCCTTTTAGATGAAGGAGAAAGACTGTGTGCCCTTGTGCACAAACACACACAAGTGCTTTCCAGCATGTTCTGGTCATCATTTTGTGAAGCTCAGTGACAAATATAACAATGGCTTCCATTTGTTTAGCTCTCTTTGCTTTTTCGGTCTCAATAGACTCTTGATCATACTAGAAGGAAAAGGCAAGGCTGGGCATCATTCCCATTGTGCAGATGAGGTTGGGGAGGTTGAGGGAAGGAGGTGATGTGGCTTGCTCAGGGGTGCCCTGCCAGCTACAGGGCAGGTAGGGCTCCAAGGCTTTCCACACCCGGTACCCACACACGTGCTGAGTGGGTCACTGGGTAGAGGATGGAAGATGAAGTTATTACTGATGGGAGGAATCGTGGAGGAACCTGTCAGAATGTGAATTTCCCTTCTCAGTGGAGAGGTCTTCAAAGTAGCTACAAGGAAAATCAAGCAGATATTTTCCCGCTAAAAATGACAGAACATACATTCTTCTTGCTTTTCCAATTGATATCACTGTGACTGCTTTTCCATAAAATGATCCCCAGACAGGTTCTCAGGGCTGTCACTAAGCCTTTTGAAATTTTGCATGAAGGGAGCACTTCTGTGAGTGCTTTTCTCTATTTACCCATGTCATTTTTTTCTTCTCCTTTTTTGGCTTTGGTTATAAAATGTCTTTTGTTCAGATTGCACAAGAAAATTACATCTGACCTAACTCTCTGCCTGATTTGGCCCCTGAGTATTCCATGTTGGTATTCCTATGTTAATGGTCAAATTACAGAGATCAAATAGAAAGCTTTTCAAGAAAGACGGACTGGACTTTGCTAACACTGTGCTCTTTGATGACAATGTAATCTTCTGTTCTTAAACTGCTTGTTTTCTGCCCAGATGTTTCTTGGGTGGGAGTCCATGGTGGTCAGGACCCAGAGGCGCTGTGGCCCCTTGGAGTTCGGAGGAGACCCCTTCAGTCATCGTCCTTTTCCACTCAACCTCCTGGGGCTTCTGCCCAAAGTGACTTTTGGGCTCTCACCAGATGATGCCAAAAGCTCTGCATGGATAGTCAAATCTCTCTGTCACAGAGACCACAAGTTACAGAGTGCCAGATATTGGGGGGTCCTGTGGTTTTATTCTAAAATAATTTCTAATCTAAAAATTAGTTCATTTTTTTAGAAGTCATAAAATAGTTTTTCGTTGTTGTTTCCTTAGAGGAGTTATAGTGCATGTGTGTAAATTATTTACACACACAACCTGACAGTATGTGGCAAAGAAGACATGAGAAGTCTCCTGAATCAGTTTGCTGTCCATGCTTGTCCACCCAGAGACTGCCTAGAGCTCTGTCCTCCATTGGTTGCTGCCTAGCGTATCTGGGTCCACAATGATGCTTTGAAAAGTTCTAGTGATCATGGGTGGGCAAACTTTCTTTATGAAGGGTCAGACAATAAGTTTTTTTAGACTTGCAAGCTATGCTACTCTTTGCAACTACTCAAAGAGTAGTTGCATCTAGAAAGCAGCTGTAGATGATCTGTAAATCAATGAGCTGTATTCTGATACAACTTGATTTATAGGCATTGAAATTTGAATTTCATATAATTTTCATGTGTTGTGAAATACTGTTCTTTTTTATTTTTTTCCAACCATTTACAAACATAATAACCATTCTTAGTTGGTGGGCTGTACAAGAACAGTTGATGCCTCAATTTGGCCCACAGGCTGCATTTGGCCTACTCTGCCTGAGGGTTTAGCATACATCACTCCAGCTGTTCTTAACTCTCTTGTTGCTCTTCCTGGAGTGAGCGAATAATTTTTTTTTTAACAGATCTGTATCTTCTTACAAAATATTAGGCTTTCTATTACTTTTCTATAGTTGTTTAACAAATTACCACAAATGTAGTGACTTCAAATAACACTTATTTATTATCTCACAGTTTAGTAGGTCACAAGTCTGGTGAGCTTGGCTGGATCCTCTGCTTGGGGTCTCATGAGGCCAAAATCAAGGTACTGGAGTGGCTCATTTCTTATCCTGAGGCTCTGGGGAAGAATCTGCTTCTGAGCCCATCCAAGTTGTCATCAGCCATCAGCTCCCTGCAGCTGTAGGACTGAGATCTGTTTCCTTGCTGGCTCTTGGCTGGGGGCTGCTCTCAGCTGCTAGATGCCATCTATATCCCTTGCCATGTGGGCCTTCGGTCCTCAGGACAGCAAGGGCACCCCCATCCTACTCACAGTTGTAACCTCTCTGACTTCCTCTTCTGCTGCCAGCCTTAGAAAGTTCTCTGCTTTTAAAGGCCTTGTCTGATTAGATCATTCTCACTCAGATAATCTGTCTGTGTTAAGGTCAACTGATTAGTAACTGTAATCACATCTGCAAAATCCCCTCTGCCCCGTAATGTAATATAATCACCAGTTTCACATCTCACTGTATTCACAATTCCCCCCACACTTAAAGGGGAGGGGTTATATGGGGTGTGGACTGCTGGGAATTGTTTTTAAAATTCTGCCTATCTTACGCTGCAAAGATTCCTTATCTGTTAGGATGATTCAAGTCACAAGTTTAAATTACATGGCTTCAGCTAGTGGAGAAACTCTAATAAGTTAAAGGATTCACTGAATTCTGGATCCTAAACTAAAGAACAGAAAGGGATCTGGACTAACCTCCCTCCTCAGCTGCTGGGATAGACTGTGACTAGATAAGGAGGAAGGAGAGACTGAGGGACAGGAAAAGTGAAAGGGCAGGAGAGCTGGTAAGGAGGGGCACAGGTCTTTCCTAAGGACTGTCTGTGCTGACAAGTTTTGAGAAAACTCCACACTGCAAAGCCTTCAAAAGTACCTATTAACCCCGAGGAGTTTTTGTGTAAAATCACACATATTTTCTCTCTCTCATGCACACATACTTATCCATTTCACAAATATTTACTGAGCACCTACCCTACACCAGGGAAGGGCCAGATGCTATAAAGGTGAAAGTGAAGGGGGCAGAAGCCCAGGCTGAGGTTACAGCTTAATGGGGCAGTACGTTGGCTTCCTGCAGCTGTTGTAACAAATTGGCACAAACGAAGATGGCTCAGAATAACAGAAATGTATTGTCTCATATTTCTGGAGGTTGAAAGTCTGTAATCAAGGTTTCTGCAGGGCTGAGTTCTCTAGGAAGGCTCTAGGGGCAAATCTATTCCAGGCCTGTCTGTTTCTATTGTGGCTGGCATTCCTTGGCTTGCGGCCACATCATGGCAATCTCTGCCTCTATCTCTGCTTGGCATTCTTTCTGTGTTCAAATCTCTCTTTTGTTATATGGACACCAGTCATTGAATTAGGCCCCACCTTAATGCAATATGACCTCATTTTGATTACTCTGCAGAAACTCTATTTCCAAATAAGGTCACATTTATATATCCTAGGGGTTGGAACGTAGACACATCTTTCTGGGAGACACACTGGAACCTACAACAGGCAGACCATTGAGTAAATAAGCTATTTGAAGCAGTACCCATTTGTCAGCTGTTTCTTCATGGTGAGGCTCCTGTACCTAGACTTGTCCCTGTTTCTTCCTTGTAGGCATTTGCTACCACCTCGAGATCTTCAGAATAATCTGTTACCATACAATCATTGATAAATGATATGGATATTACTGAAGATTTCATCAGGAGCTTGCTTTGCTCACCTCATGGGAAACAACATTGTATTCCCCAAAGCCATTCCTGCCACCCCATCCTGAGGGTTCTTCTCTGGACTCTCATGCATGCAGCTGCCCCTCCTCCTCCTTCAGTGGCTTTCCCTTGGGAATTTGGGTTACTCTCTTTGTAATCAGTGCAGTTCTGCTCTGCCCCATCCCCGTTCCAAACCTTGCAGATGACCCCAAGACCACCCCTCTGCCTTGCCCACACCTCAGTGTAAGGAAGGCCCCTTTGTCACTGGAACCTGCTGTGTTAGGGACCTCACCTGTCCGCCCCAAGCAGCTTAGCAGTGTGTTCAACCTGTAGATGTAAAGGTTGTCCCTAAGAGGAATTTTGGTGAGTAAGATTGGCCCAGGTGATAAGAGAGAGCCAGGGAAGTGAGGAGGGGAACAGAAAATTTGTGTGAGGAGACACTTCAGAGGGATTGCAAGACCAGGGGGCAACCCCTGCCCTCCTGTAGGCTCTGAAATGGTCAGGACGTGTCAGAGCACATGGGTCTCCTGGGAGGAGCAATGCTGGGCAGGTCAGAGCCTGGGAGGAGCAATGCTGGGCAGGTCAGAGCTGCCAGCTCACCCAGTGCTGAGAGCCACAAGCAAGGGATGGGGCATCTAAGCATCAGGGCAGTGCGCCTGGATGGGCTGTGTGGCCTCAGGGGAGGGTGAGAGCATCTCAGCTCTGGCCAGGGACTTCTGACAAGGGCCACTGGTGGGAGGTGATTGCATTTTCTCCAAATCCTTCTCTATGTTTTTCATCACACTGTTGATCTTAACTTGTGCTAGATTTGCTGTCCTTTGAAATTCAACTTTTTTTTTGAGCTTTCACCTAATCTTAGTCCATTTTGCTGCTGTAAAAAAGCACCATAAACTGAGTGGCTTATAAACAACAGAAATTTATTTCTCACAGTTCTGGAAGCTGGGAAGTCCAATTCAAGGCATTGCAGCTTCATTGCCTGCTGAGGGCCTGCTTCTCGGCTTGTCATTGTGGCCTCACATGGTGGATGGGACCAGCTAGCTCTCTGGGCCTTCTTTTATAAGGACATTAATTCTAATCACAAGGGCTCCACCCTCATGATTTAATCCCTTCCCAAAAGGTCCTACCTCCTAGTATCATCACCTTTGGGGGTTTGGATTACAACATACGAATTTTGGAGAAACACAAGCATCAGGTCATGGCGGCACTGTGTAGCCAGTCTCAGAATTTGGGGTGGGGAGGATGTCCTAGCTGAAAGTTGTGGTTTCTAGGAGTTTCAGCTGAAGGGCCCACTCCACAGGGACCTGCTTTCTACCTGTAGCTTCTTGAGTGGAGGCTCCATGAAGGCAGGGCCAGGTTCTGCTTGTCTGAGCCTCAGGTACTGGCCAGATGCAGGGCTGAGTCCCAGTCAATGATGTGCCAGTGAATGACTGAGTGGCAAATCATGCCTGTCCGTTGGGTTGTTAGGAATAGGGGCCGTCCTGAGGCACACAGAGCAGGTCTCAGCTCCTACTCTTCTCTTTAGCTTTGCCCAGGTGAGCAGCGCTCAGAGCTGCCTGTCAACAAGGGGCATGCTCTCTGCAGGTGGGAAATTTTCCTCTTCAGATGGTGAGTAGTCATAGTTCTGCTAGGGGCTTGGTTTCCGGTTGGCTGGGAAATTGGAAACCGGACAAGACACCTGGAATTGTAAGTTACCCTTGGACTCGAGTGGTGCTTAGCCATACACTTGGAACAGCTGGTGAGCAGGCACACATTACTTCTGCATTAAGTCTTTTTAAGGATACTGGGAAATAGGTATAGAGTTTCCTTTTCATATTACAGATCAGAAATGGAGGCTCAGAGATGACAAATGATTTTTCCAAGATTATCTCCCTAGAAAGTAGAGATGGGTGTGTAATGATGTGAGGTCTGGGCTTGGAGCTCAGACAAGCCTGGGGTACTCACACCAGCCCACTTGCCAGCTGGGTGGGTCTCTACTTCTTCCTCTTCAGAGCGGAGATAATGGTCTTGCCTGATTGGGTTGTTGAGAGTTGTTGATGAGCGCGGATATCGTTCACCCATCATTCCCCAGGTGTGAGTGCAGGGACTGAGTACAGAAGTGGCCATGATAAACTCAACCTCTGGCTCGGAGTGCTGTGTCCACTTGGTGATGACTATTATCACCATGAGACTTAAATTCTGGTCTTTAGGCTCCAAATGGTCAGTGACCTTCCTCCCCCCTCCCCCCTGCCTCTGAGGAGTGTTCATGTTGTTTCCTGAACTTCCTCTAAATTAGACCCTGTGATATATCAGATGCTGGAAACTTACAGAGGACAAAGAGGCCCAGGGAGAAAGTTGGAAGAACCATTAGGGTGGGCTTCGAAGGGTGCTCAGGTGGGATTCGCCATTCCTCCTCCTCCACTCCCAAAGTTGTATCCTCCACACCATCACAACAACCACCAGCACTTTCCACGTCCCGTTATTTTATTTAATGCTCATAATAGCCCGACTAGGTAAGCATGATGATGATTATTAATGAATTTACAGTTTTCAAATGGGGAAGTTGAAGCTTAGGATAACTACTGGTCTCTATGCTACTGCTGTAGGGACTTGCCTTCTCCTGGGATCTGTGTGCATGTATGTCATATATGTATTGTGCATGTGTGTGTGTACATATGTATGGGTGTGTTTGTATGTGAGGGTTTTTTGGGCCTGGAGAAGCAGTCTCAGTGGTGCTGTGGTTCGCCTCTACCACCCGAGCCCACAGAGAGGCCCAGAACCTTGGAGCCACATCCTTTCTTCAAGCACAGCAGGGATTTTGGGGGGTAAACTGCACAGGCCAGAAACAAGGCTGGCCCTAGCCTTGTCCATCTTCTTGGGGCCTATGGAGACCATCCTGAGGTCCCTCCTCCCAGTTTGCCTGTGTTGGCCCAGACAGGCCCTTTGGTTGGCAGCATCCAGTACTGTGCTGAGCCAGGCTGTCTCTGGTTCGTGTGGCAGGAGGGACTGGGAGTCCACTGTCCCCAGCAACCTCTGTGTGCAGGAGTCAAGGCCAGAGGTAGAGATCTGCTCCTTGGTAGCAGGAGAGCAGAGGACAGAAACATCCCGGGGCCTTCATGCATCCTCTGACCACCCTGGGCTGGGTCTCACCTGCCAGCGCGCCAGGCAACAGTCCATTCTGGTTTTAGAACTACGACGTCCAGTACGGTATCGATCAGCCACATGTAGCCATTTAAATGGAATCAATTAATTGATTGTCAATCAACCCATTAAGCTAATTAATTAAAATGAGATTAAACCTCCATTTCCTCAGTGGCAGTTACCACATTCAAGTGCTCAGCACAAACAGAATATTTTTCTTATTGCAGGAAGTTCCATTGAATGTTGTTGCTCTAGAGGACAGCTCCAAGCACATCCCTGTCACCTGGGTCAGATGAGTGACTGTGGCGGAGATTTCAGGGACCTTCATGTCTCCTGTAACCCCTGGCTTTGTTCTTGAGCCCCATCTATACTGACCACAGGGTCAAGGCCTCCACGCTGTGCCCATCATCCAAAGCCTTCACGGGCAAGGCCAGGCTGTTAGATTTCATCTGACATGTGGGAGAAGACAGGCTGAGGACAGGGGACCACCTTTGTTCCTTTTTTTTTCCAATATGCCAGCCGCTGTGCTGCACATTTTACATGACAGTAACAACAGTAAATAATCATCACAGCCGTTTGTTGGATGCTTAACATGTGCTGGACACTGGAATTTCCCTTGTGAGCCCTCAGTGCCCACCCAGGAGCTGGGGCTACCATGGTTCTCACGGAGAGACTGAAATCCCCCAGACTGGGAGTCACACCCAAGCTTCCCTCGTCAGTAACGGCGGGATGCGATTCTGGTTGAATTCTGTCTGTAAAACCCACTGCCAAGCAATCCCCACAGTCTCATGTTCCCCTTTTTATTGGAATAATGATAACCCTTTAGCCTGCACCTTAACATATATACTTTCCCCTGTTGAACATCACTTGGGGTGATTTTGCGGGAAATCTAGACATGGACTTCGTCGGCTTGTGTCGATGTCCTCCACATCCCCTGCCTTGTTTTTGCTTTCCTTGGCGGATTCTCAGACGCTCTTAATTTAAAATCTTATCATTTCCATTTGTAAAGCTGTCATCTTTTGGAAAGTTAAGACCGTTTGTCTTCAGGTGATTATGCAGGTTCTTTCCCCTCTGAAGGACAAACAGTTTACATTGAGTATTAGCATCCTTAGAGAAACCAGGACCAGCTAACTTAATTGTACACATCAAGATAAACTCCAAGTATGGTTTTCCTTCACAGGAACCATCAATGGTATTTTCTGGAGAGAGGTTTGTGTTTAAAATCCCCAGTCAATCAGTGCTTCACTCTCAGGAGGAAATTAAAGAAACCACTTGAAAATGGCTGAGAAATAGAAACAAACAAACAAACAAACAAACAAACAAACAAACCCAAACTCTCTTGGCTCCAGCAGGCATTCTGAAAAGGTGGACAGAAGGTCAGCTGAGTGCGAAATGCTGTTCTCCACTCTCTGGTTGTCCCTGGGCACAGCGGGCCCAGTGGCTCTGTGGTGAGGGAGACGGAGTGGCTGCTTTAAAGATGACTTTTGGTGGCCACTGCAGTCTCTTAAGATTGTAAAATACATGCAGCAAGCACGGGCGGGGAAAAGGACTCTCGCTTGGGCTGGTCTTTAGAAAATGGAAACAACCTCACTATCTACGAAGAGGTCAGTTTGCGCCCGATTTGGTTTTAATGCTAAATCCTATGAAATGTTCTTAAGCAGAAAAACCAATTTCCCAGAAGTCTCAGATGTACACTGTAACTCTTGTATTTGAACTGAATCTTGGTAGAGTTAAATAATTGAGCTTGCTTTCTTTAAGTGATACAGATGTATTTCATGCTAGGAATTACGCGTGAACCAGAGGGTGCTGATAGGAGGCGGGACAGGAGCCTCTTGAGGTCATGCCTACCAAAAAGGGTGGGGCCAGGGTGGCACCAAATCCCAGTCATCTTTCCATCCAGAATAAATCAGGAGGGGTGGGAACCAGGTACAGGATCAGAGCTGGAATAGGCTGTGTTGATGCAAAGGAAAGTGAGCACAGGCTTTGAGAGGATAGGGAGATGGCCTGACACATGCCGGTTCTGAAGAGGAGGAAAGGAAGGGACACGTGCGTGACCTCATCACAACTTATCCAGATTCCCTATCTCCTGCTTGGGTTGATCCGGGATCTGCAACTTTTCAGAGTCTCAGTTTTCCATCTGCAAAATGGGAGTTCATTTTCTCCATTGGTAGCATTTGTTGACTGTATTGGGCGCTGGGAGGTGGCAGCGGACAAGATAGATAAAGCCCTGGTGGTGGAGGCAGACAGTTAGGAAGCCAACAAGTATGTAAATGTGTTTGGTGTGGAAAGTGCTAGAAGGAAGAACGCGGTTAACAATTGTATCTGATTCCTAGCGTCCTTGCGGGGATGGAATATGTGAACACAGCAAGGAGCCCAGTGAAGTGCTCTAGAAATGTTAGCTTTCCCTACTCTGGGTTGTAACCATACCATTGCCATTCTTATCAGTGTCATCAGCACTGTCTTCATTAAGTAAGGAAGAGGGTGGAGAAACAGCAGGAAAATCAGAAGCGAGGGGAAAGAAATGAAGGTAGAAACATGAGGGCTGGTGGGGGTAGGAGGGTTCTGGGTTTATACCCGCTGAGACATGGGCACATTGCGCTTGCTTTCTTCCCTTCTCAGCCTGGCCTTCAGCCCGTGCCCAAGCGCCCCCACCTCAGCTTGTCTAGGGGTGCTTTCAGCGAAGCTCTTGGGCCAGGGACATAGCCTGGACCCTGTGGCTCTGCACATGAATACAGGAGGCATTTACGACTGGTTTGGGCACAACTCTGGTGTGGGCACCGCCCTGTTGCTGAGAGGCCAGTGAAAGGTGAGGTTTGTTCACTGGGCAGTTTGCTCAAGTTGAGAGCAGGGAGAACCCCTAAATGCAGAGAGACAACCATTCATGTTAATTTTGTCCTTGCCTTTCCAAAGCTGGCCCTGGGGGTGCATTCATACTGAAACCATGGTCCCTACGGGCCTAGGCATCTGGACGGCCCTCCTGGCCCGCCTTCAGGTTGGAAAATGGCTGTTAGTGATCCAGCCTTCGTTAGAGTGTTTTTAACAGCTGAATGTTTGCTTTGCCAATTTAGAATACAAGGTCCGTAAGGAAGGCATCGATAACCCCCGTTGTAAGGGATGATGTGACGGGTGTAGATAGAAAGCAGATGAGGGTTACTTGGAGGTAAAATGTGGTTTTCCATGCTCACAATTGAGGCCCTGAAATCCAAGCTCCCCCTGAGTTTCAATGGCCTGTATTTGTTTGCTTATTTTGGCTGCTCTCTCTGCTGTTGGAATCTCCTCTCGCTCCCCTCTAGCAGGGCCAAATGACACACATCTAATCTAAGGTTCCAGGGCCGCTGCTGTCACCAAGCAGCTGTGTGACCTGGGCAGCCTGCTCAGATTCTCTGGAGTGCTAGCGGTTTCCTCCTCTTAAAGGGAGGGAGTCGTGCCCAATGTACGAAGTCAACCTTCCCACTGCAGAATTCTGTGATTCCATGGTAGCTGGCTTCATTTGGAGAGCTTGGTCAACACACGATGAGATCACTGGAGATCACTCAGGGTCTGTGAAGTGAGGCAGGGAACTAGTGGGTTAATTATTATTATTATTTTTGGCCCATTCTATATTTGGACAAAAGCACATTGGGCGTACTTTGGTCTCTGGCTGTCAAGTCCTCGTTACATTTATTTTGTTTAATTCTTCCAGAAAGTCCTGGTAATACGTTCATTAACTTCCATCTATAAGTAAAGCCTTTGTGTGAAGAGGACTCCATTCACCAAAGAGGGCCTGACCTTCAGAGGTGAACTGTTGTTACCAAGCAGGCTCCAATCTAGTGGCTTGGCTGACCTTGGTTGACCTCAGGGTGATGAGAAGGGTTCTCTTGTCCTCATTGTGCTGCAGCCCACAGGGGACATTGCTTTTGGCTTTTATCCAGAAAGAATGAACAGTAAATAAATGAAGAAGTACATTAGGCTGAACCGCTGACGTTTGTATGCAGGGTAGTAAATGTTTGTAGATGAAGAGCAGCAGAAGATTTTTTAATAAATGCTTTTGTGATGGATTTTGTACTAAATCATTTCTTTACATTTCGACTAAAACCAACAGCTTAGATAATGGATCTGATGTTCATACCATGCATATATTCTGGTTTGATAAATCTTCTGCTAAGAGGACCTCCATGAAGCTGGATTCCCTCTGGACCGGGAGAAGATTGTATGTGGAATAAATTAACATGAGGGAAGTTCGGGGAGACCTGGGAAGGTCCAGACCCCGGCCGTGCTCCGACTCACGCCCTGCTCAGCTCTGTGCTGAGGCTGAATTGACGGTCTCCTTGGTTTTCAGTTTGGGGCTGGACTGTGTTAAATAAACCTAGTGGTAGAAATGGCTTTATGATGGTTCTATTTTCTGAATATTTACTCAAGAAAGCAAGAGACAGCCTGGGAGGAAAATGAAGGGGCTAGCGAGTCAGCGTGTGGAGGGCCATTGTGAATGAAGTGTCCTTTCTTCCCCTCTTCCTGGTCATCCCCCTCTTCTCGTCGAAGACACTAAATGGGGACAAGAGTGCTGATCCCTCTGGCCCTGGACGCAGTGTGGTTGCGTCTGTTGCCGGCAAGCCCAGGTTGAGTGGTGGATTCTTGCTTCCTTGTTCTGGCCTTTGTGGCCTGGGCTAGTCTCTCTAGCTGTGGACCACGTGGTGTCTCCCCACCACACTCTGGGCAGTTTCTTCCCGTCCTTTGCCCACTTCGCATCTTCCGCATGCAGAAAACTCTTCTTCTTCCTAAAAGATGCTCAAATACTGCTTCCTCCTGGAGCCTCCCTCTCCTCCCTTTGCTGCAGGCAGAGACGGGTCCTCTTGACTGTGTCTGACCCTCATTTTCTGTCTTCTTGGACAGCATCACCTGCAGTGTCAAGGAACTTCTTGCGGTAGAGTCTGTGTATCGCCAGCCATCACCAGGAGTGCAGTGCCACATAATACAGACTCCTGAATCCGAATCTCTAAACAGGAGCCCAGGAATCTGCATATCTAACAAGTGTCTGTTATAATTTGGTGGTAAGCTCCTTGGGGGCAGGGGCTGTCAAGGTCATTTTCATCCTAGTGCCTAGCACCAATGAGGTACCCAGAAGGTGAGTGTGGAATGAATGAAGAAAGGAACAAATGAGGAAAGCAAGCTGTGAATCAGAACGAAGCCCTCATCTCACATTTTATTGTGACTTTGTAAGTGTCATGTAGCCTTCAGAATGATGAGTGGCCTCCATCCTGGTCCATTATGGTGTAATAGATTAAGCCATCCTTCAGAAAAAAATTAAGGAGCCTTGACAATGATAATTGCCGTTAATATCACTCTGGACATAGGTTTACTGACTGATGAGTTTAGAAAATTTGCTTCTAAAACAACATTAAGTAACGTGAAAAATAGCCAACGGGAAGGTCAGAGAGGTGGGCGTGGCCTCGCGCTCAGAGGCATGTGTGGGGAGAGAAATTGCATCTGTGGGACCAGACGGGAGTTCCTCAGTAAGGCCACCCCACTGGGCCAGGCCCGGGCTGTGCATTCACTGTAGACTGCAGCCCAGGGCCATGCACAAACATGGTGGGGCCCAGACCCCAGTGCATGGTGAGACACCATACAGGCTGTGACGGCCTGCCAGCACCTTCTTGCTCTGATTTTCCTCTTCCCGTTTTACATACTCACTCTCTCTGGTGAATAGTCCTTGGCAGGTTTCCCGAGATATCAAATTCCAGGAGAGAAAATACACAGGTCATGTGTACGGACTAAATAGAACTCTTAGTTGGAAACGACTTTTGTCAAGTGTCTGGGAATCTGCTCCGCCTTCAGCTACAAGTTAATCAGACATAGAGCAGCATGTCCGGAACTTGGGCAAGGGGCCCTCTTCTGCCCTCTGTCACCTGCCTGACTCACCCTGGGCAGGTTACAACCTTTCTTGGGGCTGCAGGTTTCTCATCTCTCTAATTAGGGCCTTGGACGAGCTAGGCCAGGTTCCTTCCAGGTCTAAGAGCATGTAATTCTATCCACCTGCCTTCAGTCCCAAGCCACCACCCTCTACAGATGGGATTCATAATTCTGGGCTGCACTTAAAATACTTAGCTGGGTTGTGTGGCTGCTGTAAAATAACCTTTAGCTTGCCTTGCAACTTGTTTGGACTTTTATCTAATCACAGAAACAGTGGAGGTGAGTGCTTTAAAAAACGTTTACTATGTAGGAGAGCTTACACTGGAGTGCTTTCTGTGCTGACTGTGGCGACTTACTGGGCATGTTTGCAGGTCTGGGAGATATTACACAGATGACTGGGGAAGCGTTTCCACATGGGGTCATGGACAAGCAGCAGGGAGACGGGAGTGGCAAATGCTTTGTGGGCCAGGGTGACGTGTCAGGAGGTGTTTGGCTCCCAGCTTTGGTTTTCTCATCTGTAATACAGGATCACACATTTTTTCTAGGGTTGTGTGAGTAGCAAATGCAGCAATAGTTCTTGCATATATGTGCAGAGCACTTAGAGTGGAGCTGGGACATAGTGAGAGCTCTATGAATATCAGATGTTATCATCACCACGAGCTATACTAATATTCTTCGCCTACTTTCCTCTCGTCACAAACATTATCTTTAGTATTGGGAGGAAAGTCGTTTCTGATTTCAAAGCCCTGGTGACCTGATTCTCCTGGGGAACTTTGGCATCAAGATATGGTACTGATCCCCAAAGGCAGAGGCAGTGTATTAGTTCATTTTCACGCTGCTGGTGAAGACATACCTGAGACTGGGCAATTTATGAAAGAAAGAGGTTTAATGGACTTACAGTTCCACGTGGCTGGTGAGGCCTCACAATCATGGTAGAAGGCAAGGAGGAGCAAGTCACGTCTTTCATGGATGGCAGCAGGCAAAGAGAGGGAGCTTGTGCGGGGAAACTCTCCCTTATAAAACTGTCGGATCTCTTGAGACTTATTCACTATTATGAGACAACATGGGAAAGACTTGCTCCCATGATTCAGTTACCTCCCACCAGATTCCTCCCACAACACGTGGGAATTTAAGATGAGACTTGGGTGAGGATATAACCAAATCATATCAGGCAGAAAGAAGACAGCAGGAAGGAAGGCTCAGGAGCTTCTGACTCCTGGATATTTGATTAGGGAGTAGCTGGACTCAACCTTTGTTTGGCCCTGAGTCCACCATGGTTTCAGCACAGGAAGTTTTATAGCTCACAACAACCCAAGATACCAAGAATGAGACAAACTCTCCTGCGGGCTGGGGTGGTCCTGGGTATTACTGGCTTTTCCAGGGGCCCTGGCTGTGCTCGGGATGAGTTTCCACTGGGGCAGTTGTGTCCTGTAAGGCACTCTCTGTGTGGGTGCATCCACCCTGGCCCATCAGCACCTTGGGGACAGGGCCTGGGCTGGGACCTGCAAGTTCTCAGGAGCTTTGTTGGATAGGTGAAAGGGCGAGGGCTACACCTGCCACTCTCCAGGAGATACATGGTCTGGTGCAGCTCTTTCTGAGTGTGGGGCCTGCAAGGTCTTGCCCAGTGCCCCCCACGTAGCTGCACCAGCCCCATCCTGAGTTTATGACTCCTGGGGAGGAGGGTGGGCTTATTGTGAGCAAAGTGCTCCCCACTGTTTGTGCAGCCATTGTGTGATCCCCTGACCCTTGACTCTTGTTGCCTGCAGTGACATTTGGCAGCAGTATTTTTTAGGCAGCTCTATTGAGGTACAATTAACATATCATAAAATGTGTCTGTTTTAAGTACATGTCAATGATTTTTAGTAAATTCACAGAGTTGTGTATCCATCACCATCATCTAAATTCAGGACTTTCTCATCAGCCTGAAAAGATCCCTTGTGCCTATTTGCAGCTCTTCTCCATTCCCATCCCAGCCCCAGGGAGCCACCCTCTACTTTCTTCCTCTATAGATTTGCCTTTCCTGGATATTTCATATCAATGAAATCATGCAATATGTGGTCTTTTTTCAGCAACATTATTGATTAATCTCCCTCCTGGTTCTTGGCAGGAAACCATTTGTATTTATGTTTGGAAAGGACCCGGGTCAGGGAGACACAGCTGCTCTTGCTGATATCGGCTGTGACCACACACTTGCCTGGATGGCCCCATCCAGCCCCTCCTGCTCACCTGCCACTCAGGGGCCATTTGTTCTTGCATCTCTTTCTCTATCCTTGATCTTGCTGCTGAGAATTGGACCCCTGTTTCTGTTTGGTGATGCACAGGTGCCTTCACTCCATGCATCTAGATCAGAACTCATCTGCCCTCTCCTCCTTCTGCATTAGTGAAGAGCATGGTCTTCCTTGGAGGGCAGATTTTTAGGTGGCCCTGTGCTCCTTGGTGGCCCTCTGTGGCTTGCTTCTAAACAGTAGTGGGGTCTGTGACTTGCTTCTAAACAACAGAACACAAGGTAGGTGACGGGATGTATGTGATTATATGACTATGTGATATAGACCATAGTGCCAGTCTTGCTGGGTCTCTCTCTCCCTACTGGCTCTGAGGAAGCAAGTAGACACATCACTGGACTGGAACTGCACCTCAGCCTGTTGAAGCTGAGGGTGGCCCCCAGGCAGCAGCCAACAGAAAAGTCAAAGCTGTTTACAGCTGTGAGGAGCCAAATCCTGCCAACAACCACGAGCATGGGCACATGAGTCCTTCCATTGAAGCCCTGAGATGAGACCCCTGTTCCAGTTGACACTTCGTTTGCAGCCTGGTGAGACCCTAAGCAGTACACCCAGCTGGGCTATGCCTGGACTCCTAACCCACAGAAACTGTGAGATAATAAATGATTGCAGTGGGCTCCTTTTAGTATCCCTGCCCACAGTCTCTTCCAACCCACCTTCCCCCTTCAGTGCCAGCTCCACCCTGATGCCCTGCACACCACCGCCTGCAGAAAAGGACAAGGCCCTCACTATGGCCTATAAGGATGTAACAGCCCAGTCCCAATATCCTCCTCCAGTTTTATCTCTGCTCCTCCTGACCACATCCCCATGCTCCGGCCACCCTGAACCACTTGGTCATCCTAAGACAATCTGGGCTTACCCCACCTCTGTGATTTGGCATCTGCTGTTCTCTCTGCCTAGGATGCTCTTCCGTCTCTTCTCAGCCTGAAAAGCGTGTTCATTCTTCACAACCTCAGGTCCAATATCATCTCTTTTTGAAAGCTTCTGTGGACGCCTTAGACAGGAAGAATTTGGACTTTAATTGGTATACTGCTCTTTCCTTGCGTCCACTGATGCTGACATTGTATTTTAGTCTGTCCTCCAGTGCCCCCACTGGAGTATGGACAGTGGTTTAGACGTGTTCTTCCAACGTGTCTTCTTTCCCTGGTTCCCCCACTCTAGTGCCAAGCACCTCTGATGTTCAATAAACATCTTTGGAATGAGTCCTGCAGTGAATAGCCGGCTGACCACTTCAATACGTGAGACAGAACCCCCAGGTGAACCATGGGCCATGGGCTTCCTAACGACCCTTGGTTTGTAGGGAGTTAGGTGTGCAGGTCGGGTGGATGGGGGCAGTATGGGAGGTGAGTTTCGAACGTTGGGGTTCACTGGGGTCAGCTTTACAGATCTGAAGGTCATGATCCCTCTCTTACTGAGGCTGTTGCTCTCCCAAGCACAGTGGCCATGAGACCTACAGCCCCTGCTTTTCTTTCTGCTTCAGTGCCCTCCTCCATCCACTGCTGGTGGCCCCAACACGTGGATGACAACTTGATAAAAGTCTCAAACTGTATGGAAAGGGTCTGAGATACTGACGAGCACTATCATTAAAATCGTGCCCACTCACCCGATAGATCCCCTTCCCCTCCCTGCGTATTTTCCTCCCCAGCACTCTGGTGTACGTGCTTTCTTCATTAATTTGCTTGTTTTCAGTCTCCCCCAGTTAGACTCTAAGACCCGTGAGGGCAGGCATCTCTCTGTTCCAGTAATTTCTGTATCCGTGTGCCTGGAGTGATGTGGAGGGTGCCCATCCCACTGCATAGCTCTCCCTACACCTGGCCGCCTCCCTTCTTGATCTTTCTAAAATTCAAACATATCATGTTGTCCCTTTGCTTAAACAATTTTATTGTCTCCCCATTCACTTTAGGATGAAGAAAAATAATCTTTACTTCTAAACATGGTTCATTTTATTAACTTATCCCACCCAGATTAAGGTAAAAAAAAAAAAACAAAACCAAACTCTCCTTTTGTCAATTATACTCTAACTCAAATTATCATTCTAGCCCTAACCTAAAGTCTGAGAGAGAGATTTTGAATTTTCTTCCTAGAGTTTTTGTTTGTTTGTTTGTTTTTGAGACAGAGTCTCGCTCTGTTGCCCAGGCTGGAGTGCAGTGGTACAATCTCAGCTCACTGCAACCTCCGTCTCCTGGGTTCAAGTGATTCTTCAGCATCAGCTTCCTGAGTAGCTGAGATTACAGACACCTGCCACTACGCCAAACTAATTTTTGTATTTTTAGTAGAGATGGGGTTTTACCATGTTGGCCAGGTCCTGGTCCCAAACTCCTGACCTCAGGTGATCCACTCATCTTGGCTTCCCAAAATGCTGGGATTACATGTGTGAGCCACTGTCCCCGGCCTTCCTAGAGCATTTTTATTTTAGAAAATAATTTCAGTTTATTTTCATAGGTGATATAACGATTATCCTTAAAGCCTTCTGACAGATTCATTTCTGGTTATTATAATTTTAGGGATGAAGAACTGAGAGTGTGGGGATAGGGAGTCTGAGAACCAGATGGTGTTCAAGCAAACTGGGATTTCTTAAATTGGGTGGGATGGGGGGTGGTGGCAGAGCTGGTCATGGGTCTGGCTGTATAATCCTTCACGTGACTGGGTGGGACGGGGGAAGGTGGCAGAGGCAGCGGTGGGTCTGGCTGTATAATCCTTCACGTGATTGGGTGGGATGGAGGACAGTGGCAGAGGTAGCTGTGGGTCTGGCTGTATAATCCTTCACGTGATTGGGTGGCACGGGGGGGAGGTGGCAGAGGCGGCCGTGGGTCTGGCTGTATAATCCTTCACATGGGTCATGATCCTTTGTCAGCCCATTCCTGTGTAATGATGGGTATGGGTGGGCATGAATGACTTCCCAATATAATTTCTATCCCTTTCATTTTCTTTGCAGAGGGAAGAGAGAAGCCCCTCCCATTCGCTTCTACTGGGGCTTGTTAAGCCATTGCCTTGGGGGCCGGCTGATCAGCGGCAGCCAACAGCCGGCGGCTTCGGCAGGCAGAAGCAAGGACAGCCTGTGGCTACTGCAGCCCCACTGCCCGGCCACTCTTCATGACGGGAGAGTGCCTTGGGAGGAATGTAAAGGCAAACCACGTTAGCATCATAGAGCCCACTTAATTCTGTGTGGGTTGGTATTTGGGGAAGAAATTGAGGACAAATTGGTATTGGACCCTATAACTGGGCAGTGACCAGTATGCATGGCAAAGTCTTAAAGTCAGTGAGTTTTTCAGGATGATTTTTTTTTCTGTCCCTGAGTCAGTGGGAAAGAATGGAAATGCCTTGTCTAGCTACTTTAGGGAGACAGTGTGAAGAAGACAGCCTCCCCTAAGCTAGCACTGCTTGTGTAATTTGTGGTCCTTAGACATTAAAGTGAAATCCTTTGCCACCAACTGTAGAGCCCCCACCAAAACACCCTCATTTGGGGTTTTTATTCCATTTTAAACCATGAATTGCATGCACTCCCTCCAGTACTGATGTGAGGTTTTTCTGTGTTGGATCAAAACCAAATTCTGCTTTATGTCAACTTAAGGAAGGAAACTGGCAAATGCATGAAGTCAATCTCCATGGTGCACTTCCACTCCAGGGACTGTACGAGAGGAAAAAAAGGTGCTTCATATCCCAACCAAAAGTATTCTCTGTCTGAGGACCATTGCCCAAGTGTGAAGTAGGAGACTTGTGCAATTCAAAGGCACTCACGCGATGCTCGTGCAGAGCCATTTTCTCAGTCAGGCACGACAGGTATGGAGCCAGCCCTGGGAAGTGGGATCTAGAATGACAACCCCTGGCACAGGGCTAAGGAGCTTTAGGAGTGGTGAAATCTCATTGTACCACTGCAAACAGAAGCTGCATCCCTGCATGGGAAGCATTAGGTCGCCTCCCAGGCAGGAGCAAACATTTAGTGGGAAGGACTAGGAGGCTGGCTGCTTGCTCTTCTCTTTCAGAAGTGACATCTCCACCCTGCTTGTGCCACGTCTCCAGAAAGGTGGTTCCAGGTACAAAAGCTCAAGTGGACTGGAGGCTCCCAAAGCTTCTCCCCGTGCCATCTCCCCACAGGCTGCTGGGTCTAGTGGTGGCTGCCCCTTGGGTACTAGGAACTCCTAGTTCTACAATGAGAAGCTGCAGGGTAAGTTTTGTCCTCATGCTCACCCCCTTATGCTGTCTTCAATATTGCATGTTATTTGGTTTCTACAGGACTCCCAGAGGCCCATGGACTGGAGCTGTTAATGTCCTGCAGATGGGAGCCACTCTCTCACTGTGATCACCAAGGTACCCAGGGCCTCCAGAGGCCACAAAGAATGGGTAATTGCAACCCACAGGTCTCCTTCAGATTTCCTCAAAGCCCTTCTGGTCAGCAAATACTCTATGGCAAGTCTCGGGTTTGGTCTTTACTTCTGGTGCCAATTAACTTCATCTTCCTTTTCTCTTTGGTCCGTGGAATTACTCTGCACTCTTTGCAATGATGTTTAGTAATTCTTATAGACTATGGAGCAGCCTGCTGGGACCCTGCCAGCTGATCTTAGAAAGCCACTTACTGCAGGATTCCCACTGCTTTCCTGGGCTAGGAATTCCTTAACCAAAGGCAAGTTTCACAAGAGATCCTTGAGAAGGTGCCTCATTATTAATATTTTGATGTTGAAAATGTTCATTGTGGAAGTTGCTTGCAAGGTGGGCCAGTGTGTTTGGGAAGAACAGGGTGGGCCTCGAACAAACTGGGGGGCAGGGTGGGATTCAGACTCCACTCCCTCCACCTTTGTCCTTCCCTCTTCTTCTTGCTCACCTTCAGAACCCCCGGGCCCCCTTCCTGGCTGCAGCCCCTCGTGTCTTCTTCCTGCGTTGACACTGAAAGCTCTCTTGTGCTAATTGCTGACTAGGCATGAATGCATGGCAATCGTTGGCTTGTTTCCTCTCCTGGATCACTTTTTCCTCCTTTCATATTAGGTAGAGCCTTTCATGTCTTAACAAGAGGGGGCCACTCACATGAGGTTTTGGATGCTCCAGTTGGGTGGGTTCTGAACTTCTGGCCCCCTTCCAAGTCTCAAAGTCTGGTTGACCATGTGTGTTGGGCCAAGCTGTGCCTGGCTCTGGAACTGCCTGCAAGGAGGGGCATCAGGCTGTGTGGTGGAGATGGGTAGTGACTCCTCTAGCCCCTGCTGTTCCAGCTGCAGCTGCAGAGTGTACAAGGGGAGAGTCTCCGGAGGTCACGGGGCTCCATGGGTGGAGATGAAGCACCCTGTGTGATGCACCTGCACCTAGGCTGATGGGGACACCTGCAAGGACAGACTGGGGCATTAAATAGGTGGAGGGAGCTTTGCTTTAGAAAACACACACTCGGAAAGTGGAATTTGCCATCAGGCAGGCTAAGGGGTGTTCCGCTTACTACATTTGGAGTCTATCGCCCAAGAACTGATGAAACATTTCAGGAACAAAACCAACCAGATACGTTAAGAAGAATGATGCTTACAACCATAGTATGGGGTTTGATGTTGACAACGATTCACTGATGTCTTCCCAGATTCCCTAGATGTAGGAG
This sequence comes from Rhinopithecus bieti, assembly GCF_001698545.2. Classification (NCBI taxonomy): domain Eukaryota; kingdom Metazoa; phylum Chordata; class Mammalia; order Primates; family Cercopithecidae; genus Rhinopithecus; species Rhinopithecus bieti. The sequence continues at coordinate 1,461,804 of NW_016819184.1, read as the reverse complement.
CAGAACTACCAGGGGAGAGACCATGCTTCTTTGGAGAGATTGAATGGTATTCTCTAGGTCTGGAGCAGCACTATCCAGGGAACGTCACACTGGGAATGTTCTTCATCTGTGCTGTCCAAGATGGTAGCTGAGCATGCAGTGTGGTTATTGCAACAGAAGAACTGAATGTTTGATTTCATTTACTTTTAATTAATTTAAATTTAAATCTGAATGCCCGCATGTGGCTAGTGGCTACATGGTGGACAGTGCTGTCTAGACCAGTGTGCAGAGGTCGTAGTGGGGGAGGAGCATTGGAGGAAAATGGAGAGGTGACCCTGGAGAGGTGGTGGGAACAGATCGAGAGGACCTTGTAAGGTGTGTGAGCAATTCGAGACTTGTCCCTGGGGATGACGGGAAGCCACTGAAAGGTCTAAGCAGATGAATGAGTACTCAGATTGATAGCTTAAAAGACTTGGCTGGGTGCGGTGGCTCATGCCTGTAATCCCAGCACTTTGGGAGGCCGAGGCGTGCAGATGATGAGGTCAGGAGTTTGAGACCAGCCTGGCCAACATGGTGAAACCCCATCTCTGCTAAAAATACAAAAAGTAGCCAGGCATGTTGGTGAGTGCCTGTAATCCAGCTACTTGGGAGGCTGAGACAGGAGAATCGCTTGAAACTGGAAGGCTGAGGTTGCAGTGAGCTGAGACTGTGCCACTGCACTCCAGCCTGGGCGAAAGAGCAGAACTCCTTCTCAAAACAAAAACAAAAACAAAAAACAAAACAAAAAAAAAACAAACCTCCCACTCCCCACCCCAACCTGGAGTCCAGGTAGAGAAAGAGTGGGGGCAGGAGGGCAGCCAGAGAAGGCTGTCGTGCATGGAAACATCCATCCGTCTACATGCACACTTACACACATGTGTATGCCAATAGGTACAGAATTGTGGAGAATACGTTTTGCCAGGAGCCATGCCAAGCACTCTGTGTGCCAGATAATCACACCACCAGCTCCAGGAAAATATTCTGAAGGGACAGTTGTAGGGGTTTGTGGCCAAGCTATTGATTGGTGAAAGAGGCAGAGAGAGGCACAGAGAGAGACTGAAGATGTCCCTAATGCCTGAAGACGCCTCGAGTGCCTGGCTTGCAGGTCTGGGCAGCATCCCTCAGAGAGACGGGGAGGCCATGGAGAGACACAGGTTGAACTACACTGAGTTTGGGTTTCACACCCCCCACCCCTGCCACCTTAAGTAAAGCTCAGGAGCCCACCCGCTTTGAGCAGACCCCACCCCCAGGTTCCGTATCTCCACCAGGAGATGGGAGGGCAGGCTTCCCAGAACAGGGGGAGGCTGACCCTGGACAGAGGCCGTAACGGCTGGCAGAGGTGTTTCTTCCTACCCAGAAGGAGTGCTCCTCTGCCCCCGGCATTAGAGAGGAGATGCTGTAAGCAAAGCAGAGATGCTGTAAGCAAAGTGGTTGCTCTGCTCAGGGTGATGCTGGGTGGTGGTTCTTGCAGAGGCCACACTGAGAAGCAGAAACAGTGCCAGCCACACTCATGGCCCCTGGGAAAGGTGGTGTTAGCAGCACAGAGGGGAGATCAAGGAGCTCCTGTGGGAGCGTGTTTCAAAAAACACTGTGGCAAGTTTCTAACTGATGAGGTTGCCATTTTATTTATTCACTTACTTTGTTTTTTCAGACAGTGTCTTGCTCTGTTGCCCAGGCTGGAGTGCAGTGGCACAATCTCAGCTCAATGCAACCTCCGCCTCCCAGGTTCAAGAGATTCTCAGTCTCAGCCTCCCGAGGAGGAAGGATTACAATTGTGCACCAACACGGCCAGCTAATTTTTGTAGTTTTAGTGGAGACAAGGTTTTGCCGTGTTGGCCAGGCTGGTCTCGAACTCTTGACCTCAAGCGATCCTCCTGCTATGACCTCCTAAAGTGCTAAGATTATAGGTGTGAACCACCGCTCTCAGCTGCCACTTATTTTATGTATTTATTTTTTTTAAAGCATTTTCCTGCTTAAAAAAAAATGCATGTCAGTTGAACTAAACCAGTTCTGTCTGAATGTATCCTTCTTTATGAATTTTGAATAAATAATCATGGGCTGGTAAGGATGTTCCTCATGGCATGACTTATCTCAATACATGGCATTTATTTGGGCAAACACACAGTGCTACAACTCTGCACCCTTTCAATGCCATGAAAAGAAAATATTTAAGGACTTGAAAGTCGTTCAGACTATGTTCATAACCGAAAAAAGACATGTAGGGTATAATTGTGTTTTTGTTTTAAAAAACAAAAATATATATTATACTCATGGAAAAAAATAGAATAATATACCAAAAATTGTGGTTATTCTGGGAAGAAGAATTAGAATTATAAATGTCTTAGAATTTTCTTCTCTTTCTTCATTTTCATGAATTTCCTACCAAAAGTGTGTATTACTATGAAATTAGAAAAAAACAAAAAACAAAACCCAAACCCCATGTTTTGTTTTTTGAAGGACAAGCCAGAAGGAGGCTGCGGTGGAGGTGGGGTGGTGGGGAGGGTTCTGCCCTGGAATTTGGCTGCATCTGGTGAAGCTCATTGCTTTCAAGGTTTTTTTTTTTTTTTTTTTCCCCATGTGAAAACACAGGAAGGCTATTTTCAGCGGATCTTTTGTCCTCAATCCAAAAAGTGTTTTTCTCCTCTAAGAAGGCAAAGTGCAGGTTCTGCCTAGTCCCCAGTGTGGAGCTAGCCCAGCGTGGAGGGCTTAACTGGACCAAGCTGCTGTGAGCAGCCAGCCACACTGCAGCTCCCGCTCACTCAGCCAGGAGAGACTATGGGGACCCAAGCCTGGCTTGGGGAGAGACTGTCTGAGGTGGCTATACAGAGCCCAGGGCCCTGCTGGTGGCAGTGACATGGCTGAAAGGGGATTGCCACTCAATTAGGTCACAGGATTCTGCCCCCAGGGGTCCTGACTGTGTCAGAAGAGTTCACTGGAGTGTGACGAGGGACGCCTGTCATCAGGACCCAGCCTGGGCAGGGCCTTCTGTCAATGCTGCTCATAAGCAGAGCAAACACTGGGCCACAGAGCTGGGACCTCACGAATGGAACAGGCAAGACAGGTAAATGGTTTGTAATTGGATCTTCGCTGTCTTCTGGCACACTTATTTGGCGGTGGGTTGGTTCACAGTTGGAGAAACAGAAGAATTTTTCAGATGTTTGGGTGTTTCTGATAAGCTCTGACTTTCAGGTCAAGGCAGAGAGGTCTTTGCAAACAGCTAGGCTGGAGCTCCTCGACACCTGTAACCTTTTCCAGAATCACTTTGGAAGCCTAAGTGACCCCACCAAAGTGGAGCATTGCTCAAACATTCAAACTCACTTTTTGGAACAGCCTTCAAAGCTCGGTGCTCATTTGTTGACTGTTCTTATAATGGCTGATTTTCTCTTTCTTTGGAAGTGGACAGAAACCGTCTGGAGCTGAGAGTGTGACGAAGAATACAAGTGCTGATGGAGGGGCGTGGCCTTTTAGAGCATCCTGGGGGCTGTTCTGAGGGCCAAAAGGTTACTGGGTAGGAGACAGAATCTCCATTTGTAGTGGAGGTGACAGAGGTGTGCAGAAATTCGAGGGCTTGTCACTTGGGCAGAAGATGACAGAGCCACAGTTCAGAGCCAGGACTGTGACTCTTAACTGCCCTTCAATTCTGCTTGGAAGGGGAGGGAAGTCTGACAGATCCCACAGATGGCCCTCTGTTGGGGATGGTGTGCAGTGACTGGGTAGATGGGTTCTAGTCAGTCCCATGGCGAATGCTGTTTCTGTCCTGTGCCCCAGGCTGATTCTGGGCATGTGGGGGCCTTTCTAAATCAAAGTACTCAGGAATGATCCGAACAGCTGTTTTCAGATGTCTAGAAGCATGAAGATAAATCATATGCAGACTAGCTTTTTTGTATCCCATCTGAAAGTTCTGGTATTACTTTCCAGCTATTGTTTCCCATTTTGTGCTGAGATCACATCTTCTTCTGGGTTGGGAGATTTATATATCCCTTCCCATAAGACAGCCCGCCATTTAAAACCAGGCCTATGTGGATGCAATGTGAGCATAATCCATCTAGCACCTCCTTCCCCAGGGCTCTGTCCCCTCAGTGGGGACCCGTGGCTCCCGCATCCACCTAGAAGTTAGGCTGGTGTTTTTCTGCCTTTTATGACGTACTTAGACTTTATCTTTAATATATATTCAGATGTTGATCTTTTCATGAATTCAAAAAGGGCTTTTACCTTCTGGAGCCCCATCCATAAGGTTGCAGTAAGCTAAATGCATGCTTCATGCCAGCAGAGAGGGTTTTATGTCTTTTGTTAAATATTTTAAAATTTTTGCTGTAATAAACAGGTGGTTATTGTTACTATTTCTTTCTAGGAATTCTCTATTTCTTCTAGAATTAGAAGCCTTAAGAATTTTGTGTCCAAGTTTTCATAGTATTTCTTTTCTTCCCCTCTTTTTCTCTGTCTCTTGTTAGAAGGGACCAGGAAGAAAGACATAAAAAGGTCGGGATTGGTGCACACTCTTGCAAGACTGTTAGGAAGAATAGAGCAGTTGTGGCCTGTTCCGAGGGGCAGTAGGGCAGTTTGGAGCCAGCTGTAGGATAAGCATGAGGCTTATCCAAGGCCCCTATATTGCTGTGGGCAAGGAATTAGTGATTCCAGGCATTTCTTTCTGTTTGGCAGAAAAATGGAAAGTTAGTATCATATCAATTAGCCAAATTAGGGTGCAGGGAACACAATCATTACACCTGAGAGTATTTCTTTTGTGTTTAGAACCATTGCATTATCCCCAAACCCCAGACGTATATTTGACTGGGAAGCACCTCTTCTTGAGCTGTAGAAGTCATGAAACGTTGACCTGCAGAGTTCCTGGCTGCACCAGGTTCTGGTCGTGGGTGACATTGGATGTGTGCTGAAAATGACTCCCCGTGGCTGGTGCTGTAGCAACAAGTCCACGAGCTTCCTGCTCATCTCTTCTCTGGCAATCCATGGGCTTCCCACCGGACTCTGCTAACATCCCCTTCTCTTCTGCCTTCCACTTATCCCCCCCAACCCCGAGTTGTGCAGAAAGCTGTTCTTTCTTGTTTTAATATTTTAAAAAAGAAAGCAGTGGCATTTTCTAAGACAGGGATTGTTGGCTGATTTACTCATGCTAGGAATCAAACCCTTCTTAAAAAGCTGCCTTCTCTGCATGGTGGGTTTTAGATACTTGGACCGACAAAGCTGGCGTTGTTTTGAGAGGGTTAACTAAGATTAATGAGGAAAGAAACGTGAAGCCATAAAGGATCAGCGTTTCCAATCAATGATGGAATAAATTTAATGTGTATTCCATCTGCAGTTTCCTTGGCACAAATGTCCAGATGCCAATTCCAAAAGGTTTTGCCTTTTTATGCTTCTAAGTAACCTACTAAGACAAGAACAGTGCGTACTTCAAGTGTAATAGTGCTTTATTTAAGGTTTATACTGCAGTCGATGTATTGATCAAGAGGAATTTGTAGAATACAGAGGCGTGTTTTAATAAGAGCTGGATAGAGTACCGCAAACCTTGCTATTCCCAGGACTTTAACAATTGTGAATTGCAGCTTCAGCATCTTATTTGGGAGAGGAAGGAAAAGGAAAAAAAGTAATTAATTGTGATAGAGTAATGGGGACCACAAAATGGGGGCTCTAATCCCCACCAAATGCATGGGTAATGAAATCATGAGTTTCTCTGTAGGTGTTCTGAAATAACTCAGAAAGCAGCTCTGTGCATGAGCTTTTTAGAGATTGTGTATTTAAGCTGCGTGTAATTCCTTTTTCAGGTGGGGAGTGGCGTGAGGCCTTGGTCCATTTCATTGCTGACATTAGCCCTGCACCAGTGGGAGAACATTTCTTCCTTTAATCACCCCAAGATTAGCCTGCAGTTGCCTCTTTCTGTTGGATATTTGAATAACAAGCTTGATGAAGCCACTTAACTCCCTCCAATTACAAGTGCCAAATGGGGGTACAAAAAAGAGAGGCCTTTTACATGTGTGAATGATTTCACAGTCCAGTGTCATAATCAGATTCTAGAAATTGAACTTGCAGAAAGTTTGTGCTAGCCTTGTGGATTTTCATTTCAGATGTTGTCAACTCAAGGGCATTTGGACCAATCAATATCTGTCTGTCTTCTCGCACATAGAAAGTTGGCTATTAGAAAAGAGAGGCTTACAGCAGGGCTCAGCCAATACCATTAGCCCTAGCCTAAGGGCAGTTCTGTCCATGTGCCCGGGTAGGCACCTGCCCCTCCCCTCCCCCACCATTAGGGAGGCCACTTGGGATGTCATTTGGACAGAGCGGGCAAAGAGCACTTCTTTATTCTCTCTCTTTTTTACACCCAGACTCCCCCAAAATCAATAAATCTGTTCTTTGCTTATTTTCAGAACTTTACTTCAATATAAGCAAGGACTTTCCTTCCAGCAACAAACTCAAGTAACACCATGTCAGGCTTATGTGTGTGTGTGTTTTCTTTCTCTGTTCCAATTTGAAAAATAATTGGAAATAATATCTGATTGATGTTCTCTCTCTCTCTCTCTTTTTAGCTAAAGATTTCCTAGATGAAAGACCTTGATCCACTGCCTTTCATGATTCAGCACTGGATTTTCTGTTCCATGCAGCCTTCTATTGGAATAATTTTGTGACATGAAGGCAACAAAGTATTGTTTTCTTAATCAGAGAGAGCTTCATACAAATTATGCTCATTGACGGCTAATTTGTCCTGCATTGTTACCGATGCTCTTCTTATGATTTTTGTTTTGTACTGAACAGCTCCCTGGCTGAGAGAAAACCCCGAAGCAGTTAAGATACCAGGAAAGGAAGACTTGAAAATTGGTTAGTGAAGATTCTGAGTATTTCCTGGTGCGTCTCGGAATTTTGTTTGTTTTTTATGGTGATATTTCTTTCTCTCTGTATGTCTCTGTCTCTCTGTCTCTATCTGCATCTCTACCTCTTGTTAGAAGGGACTAGTTAGAATGACACAAAGAAGTTAGAATTGGAGATCATCGTTGCAAAGGCCCTTAAGAAGAGGGGGCAGTTGTGGTCTATTCTGAGGGCTACTAAGGTGGTTTCCAGCTTGCTCTTGGCACGAAGAGGAATGACCAGGGCCATTTTAATGCAATGGGCAGGGAAAACATGATGCAAAGCCTTTGGAGGGGCCACCGCGTAACAACAGGAGAACACCAGAACCCAGGGAGATAGCAGAGGTTGAGGAAACCTGGCACCCCAGTGACAAAGTTGTGTCCCTGACAAAAGAAAGAAAGACTCAATCTTGGAAACAGAAACATGAAGTGAATGTTTAATACCATCGTCCAAGAAGATGGCATTTTCTGTGACTGGAACAATGCAGAATTAATGTGTATCTGCAAGAAATATCATTAAGATTAAGTATTCTTCAGAGAGATTGGAGAATCTGGGAATTCAAGTGCATTTGTTGGCTTGAGCCAGCCTTCCGCCCCCTGACCCATCTGCAGGCAGAAAGGACATCCTCCAAGGTAAAGACATCTGCCGGCAGACAAAAGTAAAGATGTGATTTTTCTTTCAATTTCCTGAGAGAGCACAATACTTTCAGTTCTCTCTTTTAATGCGACTCTGGATTGCTTTTTCCCTGACAGTTGCTGTAGAGATAGCATAGGCTTGCTGCTTGGCACAGAAGTACTCTTTATTTTCATTGTAATTAGCAAGGGTAATTTTCTGGCATGGCTCCGGAATGGTCCATGAGGGGTTTTCATGTCTGAAAGCAGAGGAGAGCTCAAGGTCAGATCCTGAGCTTCAGCAACGAGGACAAGTTGGAATCCAGAGCTGGAATTGTGGTGCTGGAGCACAGGGTGAGGACCAAAGGTTACTCAGTCCTCAGGGCCAAAGTCCTAACTGGGCTCCTGCTGATCGTCTCTCCTGGGGTCCTGTTTGGGATGGACCCACAAGATCACCAGAACGAGGCAGCACTGTCTTGCTGTACAAGCTCTTTAGAGGGCTCCACTGAACAGGTTTTCTGTTTTGAATGAAATCATAGATCCTTCATTCAGAGGTTTGCCATGATTACCTTTATCTTATGCTCATCAGCCATTATTGCACTATGTTTTTTGTGTATATGCCCTTCTGTCTTGCCAGATTATCAGAAATGGTGTGTGTGTGTGTGTGTGCGCACGCGTGCGTGAGATTTATTTCTGCTTCTCCAGTACCTTTCAGGGTACTGTGCAGAAGCATCACTCAAAAGCACGAAGCCAAATAGGTCTCTGAACACAGTTTTTGGTTGAACTGATTTTTTTTTTTTTTTTTTTTTTTTTTGAGAGTGAGACTTCCTCAATAGAGGAGGCAGTGTGCTGATTTACATGCTGGTGAAGCTCCTTATCTTGGCATGGACTCATGACTGAGAGAACAGCATGTGGACCTCACTGCTCCTTGGACTTTGAGTGGCACTACTCTAATGCTGAGTCCTGACCTGGATCCCTGTTTGTTTGCCTAGACCTAAGGCGGTGGTACAGACCTTCCCTGACCCCACATACCATCTCCTTCTGGAATGTGGGTTGGTGGAACTGAGGCTGAGTCAATCACAGTGCCCCATTTTTCTGGTCATGTGACAAGTCTGGACCTGGGGCACGTGGCAAAGTTGAATCTAAGTCACCTCAAAGCAGGGAGCGTTAAAGCAAATCTTTTCTCTCTTGTTGTGGAGCTGGAATATGAGCCCAGAAGCTTCCAGAAGCCATGGTCCTGCCCTCACAGAGAAGCTCAACTGAGGGAACAAAATCGACCTAGGTAGCAGTGAGCATGGAAGGGGCCTGGCTGCATCCAGTTCTCAGATCCCGTTGTCGCCACCCACCCCCTGTAACTTGCCAGTTTTATTTATCAAGCGTCCTCTCCTGTCTCCTAGCTTGTTTGAGTTCTGTTTCTGTCATTGTCACCAAGAGAGCTGTCACCAAAAAGCCTCCATTTGATGAGTAAGAAATCCCAACATTCCATGGGAGTCTTGGCGGTTTAAATTTTTAAGTGAGTCCTCATTTGCTAAAGTCTTATTCTTATTAGAGGGCACTTCCAGAGTCCAGAAGGTGGGGAATTCCTACAGGTGACGTGTGGTCTCTCTAAGCAATTTGACCAGGACTGTTTCGTAAAATATTTAAAAAATGGTTCCTTTTAATTATTCATTTTTAAATGTATACGTGTTCTTGGCAAACAAGAGATGACTTGTGTTAATCGGTGATCTCTAAGCAAATTCCTTGCAATACTTTATCTCGATATAAACTTGAAACTTCTTAAACAAAACAGGAGAATCAGTACTTGTGTATTTCGTCTGGCTTCCTCTGTTATAAATAAAATGAATGGACTTGGGAACAAAATAGAATTTTTTTTTTCCAGGAACTATAGGACTGAAATCTTTTTATCCATGGCAGTTGGATCTCACAGTACATTTTCACTGTAACAGACACTGAGGTTGAGTCTATAAATAAATAAATAAAGTCACCAACATGTCCAGAAGCCTCCATTTAAAACTTAAAGCAAGTGGTTTTGGGTTTCACCTTTTCCTTTAAAATGAAATTCCTTGAAACCATATTTTTAAAATGCAATCTGAATGGGAACTGCCGAACTGGGAAACTTTAAGTTTAAAAATATAACTACATCTGAATTATCTTATAGAAATTTGTCTTCCAACCGGCCATCAGTAATTGTAGGCATGCTTCATAGATCTACATATTTCAGCACTTTTTACATTCTGAAAGAATCTTGCTTAGATACGAAGGTTAACTGGACACCTCCTTTTTCTGCATTCACCTTTAATACTAGATGCCCCTCTATCTGCACTCCCAAGCTGGGAGGCCCCAGAGTGGGCTCTTGGCCCCTTATGGCCAACTGAAGTCCTCCATCTCTGCAGCCTCCGTGATCACCTTAAGAATAGGCTCGTGACCTCCTTTGGGCCATACAGAGTCCTTCTCGGGGCTTGCACTGGAGCTCTCTGGAGGGATGCTCACTTTCTCACTAATCAGGAACTCTAAGGACCAAAGCCTGGAGCGATGGAGTGATCTGCTTGCCAGTGAGCCAGGCAGGAGGCAGCTGGCCTGGAGGGCACAACATGACCTGGCAGGGCTGAACCTCAGACTCCAATGAGGCTGGCTCCTGACTCCACCCCTGGACTTTCTCAGTTATTTCAGGCCTTGGATTATCCTTAGTGCTTAAGCTAGTTTGAGCTGTATTTCTGTCACTTGTAATTCAGAGAATCCTGGTGGCTTCAGTGTGATCAGGAAGACATTGGGAGCCATTTTAGTTTTTACTTAACTTCTGCCAAAGTTGCTAGACAGGCTGATTATGGGTCTGTGCTAGTCTGGGAACCTGTGTTTGCTCTCTTAAGCCATGGGTCTTAGACTCATTTCCTGTTGCAAACAGGATGCACTGCACATTTTTACTGTGTTTTTGCTGCCCATAAGCAGGAGACAGATTCAAACGATAGGATTGGAAAGGTTCCAAAAGCATCAGCCATGGTAGGGGCCCTGAAGATTGCAAGACAAACAAAAGCATTCAGAACTTGTGATGGGAATGTGAGAGGATTGAGCATCGAAGTCAGCCTAACAGAGGCCGTCATTTACCCGGTGAAATCCTCAAGTTACAAACAGCTGTTTTGCAATTGGAAGTCACAGTCTTCGGTTGGGCCTGATTTGTCATTTGCTTTATAAATAGGGTTTTATTTTGTCTTAAAAAAAATTTTTTTAAAGGTCTGGCAATATGGTGTCTCCTCCTTGCAGGATTTGGGAAGCTGGGAATATGTGTGACCCACACTACCTGAGGGCGATAGACTTTGACAGTGTCCCCAGCATCTTTACGTTGAAATCTGTTTTATCCTACTTTCCAGTCTTGGTCTTGTCTGTCACAGGCTGGCGAGAAGAGCACCACCCAGAGAAGGACCTAATGAGGGACCTTTCCACTCTGCTTAGTGGGTTGAGGGCTGGGCTTTGGGTTTGAGATGTGTAGAGAAAGAAGCTACGTGGAAGAGAAAGAAGGAAGAAGGTACAGGGATGCCCTCCAGCTGGCTACACTTCTGAAACTAAAACGTACAAAACTCAGTGGCTTTTCCTCTACTCCTATGATGGGTGTGCAAGGATGCCCTCCAGCTGGCTTCATTTCTGATGCTAAAAATACAAAACTCAGCAGCTTTGCCCATACTCCTATGATGCCTGCTTTTTAAGAGTGAAGAATGCAGTATGCAGAAGTCCTCCCATTCCCACCATGCCTGACCTGGTGCATCACAGGCTGCCCAGATGCAGAGGAAGGCTCTGCCATTTCGGCCTCGGCCTGGGCTGTCGGTGGTCCACTCTCAGGGAACTACGTCTGACTACAGAGCAGTGCCGTGGGAAGGAAAGGTCTGGGAAAGTGTAAATGGGAGTCCCAGCACAGAGCACAGCAAAACAATTCTTTGGCTGTGACATTGCAAATGCCGTGACCACACAACTCAGCCAACTGGTTACCTCTCACAATGGTGCCTGGTACATCCAGAATCTTAATCTGAGTAATGACTAGTTTTTCAGAAAAATGTGTTTTATCCTGAGTTCACTATAGTGTCACATCCATGGTAAGGAACAATGCAGAGAGATCCTGTATCTGCTTTACCCTTGCTTAACCACAGTACGTATCATAGCCAGGATACTGACGCTCATACAGCCCACTGACTGTATTCAGATTTTACATGTACTTACTTGTGTGTGTGTTTAGTTCTATGCCATTTTGTATATTTGTGTGATCACCATCACAGTCAAATATAGAACAGTTTTATCACAGCTATCCCACTACACCTAAAAATTTAAATTTTAAAAGTTTTCATTGTGATCTTTTCTTTTCTCTTTTCTTTTTGAGATGGAGTATCACTCTGTTGCCCAGGCTGGAGTGCAGTGGTGCAGTCTCGGCCCACTGCTGTCTCTGTCTCCAGGCTCAAGCAATTCTCCTGTCTCAGCCTCCTGACTAGCTGGGATTACAGGCATGTGCCACCACACCCAGATAATTTTTGTATTTTTAGTAGAGACGGAGTTTCAGGGTTTCACCATGTTGGCTAAGCTGATCTCGAACTCCTGACCTCAAATGGTCCTCCTGCCTTGACCTCCCAAAGTGCTGGGATTACAGGCGTGAATCACCACACCTGGTCTGTTGTGATTTTAATTGTTATTTGTCATTGTTTGGGGCCTAACTTTTTCATGAACTATAATGGGAAAATAGGATCCCAGGTGCCAAGACTTGCTTTCCAGCTCCGCCTCCTCACCCAGAACCCATGTGGGCCACCCACTGAAGCAGGCCTGCCTGTGGATTCCACAATGAGGCTATTCAAGAAGGATGTGGAGAGAATCCCATGTCTGGGAAGAGCCGTCCCTTGGATTTCTCTGCACTGAGCTTCCTATCCACTGGCATTATCTTGAGATGAAACCGTGGAGCTCTTCATGTTGAAATGCCAATACCTTTCCCCTCCACCACCTGTCAGTTGGTTTGGCTGAAGCCTGCTTACATTTACTTAACTTGACATATAGTAATAATGGAATATAATAAAAATTCTTTGCAAACTATTGATTTTTTTCTGCATGCACCCAAATGGTCCGCAGAATGGAGTTATTTTTTAGTTTGCACTATTCTCTGGCCATCCTTTCAGCATAATGTATTATTAAAAAAAGTTCATGGATTTAGTCAGAGATTGTGAAAAATCAGTGCAGCTGTAAGAAGGAAGTAGGCAGTTCTGTGACAGGTCTTTTTAGAACCCTGTCTTCTAGCTTCTTTCTTTGCACTTGGTAGCCACCCTGGCCTCTTAATCTTGGCTCCCTGTGGGCACCAGCTCTATCAACCCTGTCAAAGTGTTTTAACTTTCTGAACCCCAGTTTTTTTTGTACATAAACTCATATAAATCTTATATGTTGTTATTATGAAGATTGGATGAGTTAATATAATATAATAGGCCCTTAGTAAATGCTAGTTTTATTTTCAGCCATTTGTCAATTATTTAGCACTTCCCTTGGACCAGGCATTTGTTGGATGCTAAGTGTAGGAAAAAAAAAAAGCTATCTTTACTCTCAAGAGAATCACAGTCTTGTCAGTCCTGCAGTTAGAATTCAGCGCAGTGCTCATCATTCCCCTACAGAGAATCCATGCTTGCCAGGAGCTAGGGAGGTATGAGGTGTCAGGAAAGCCTTCCTAGAGAAGGTCACATTTTACTTTTTGGATGTTGGTGTAGACTTGGAAGGACCCAGGCTGTGCAGAGAGAAAAGGACATTCAAGTAGAGAGGCATGTGTGAGCAACGTGCAGAAACAGGAAGGATCGTTGAGTGTTCAGAGACTCTTATGTGGATCAGAGACAGCATGGGAATGGGAAAGTGGAGGAGACACATGAAGAGGTCAGCAGGGCCAGAGCCTGGGACCACGCAACCTTCCGACGCTTCCCTGTCCAATATGGTGGGCAGAGTTCTGGGTGGCAGAAAGTTGCACAGCTGAGATCAATATCAAGGCCGATTGGGTTTGGAGCCAAGACTGTAGGTGTCTTCTGAAATGCGGTTATAAGGTCCTGGGTGTCCGAAGCCTTCCTGGTTGTGCCAGGCAGGGAGGATCCCGGTTCCAGACACCAGTGGCAACCTCTACTCTGCCTCCAACCAGCTCTTGGAACCTTGGGCAAGTCCTTTTGTTAACTAAAGGAACTGGGTTGACTAGCTTCTAACATTCTTTCCAGAGCTAAGATTCGTCGATTCTCTATGGTTTTACAATACCACAAAATGAAAAGATCAAGAATAAAATGACAGTAGATGCATTCTGTTGTGAAAATTTTATCCCATCCAAAAAGTTCTATGCGCAACAGAATCCCTTCAGGATCTTGGAATCCCTTGAGGATCTTGAAATCCCTTCAGGATCTAGCTACCTTCTTGGCCAAGACAGACTCTATATGGTCACAGCTTCTTAGATTCATTCAATTCTTAATCAACTTGCCATTAAAGTAAGACTAGGGGCTCACATGAGTGAGAAATCAGAAGAGAGAGTCTCCATTGCATGCCCTAAGTGTGGGTTTGTGGCTGGGAATTCCTGGCTCCTGTATTATTTGATCCATTTCTTTCTGGTTGGGAAGGGACATTCTTTAGTTATCAGGTGCACAACAAGGGACCCACTCTTGTGGTGTCTACCTCACCTGTTTTGGGCATCTCCAACAATGACCCTTGAACTGAACTTTGGCTGGTCTTGGTCCAGGTGTGGGGAGGCACCACTGCAGCCTGTCCTGTGGATGTCCTGTGACTCATCTTCCACATGTCCAGGAGGGTGCTTCCCTGACTCAGCTTGGGAAGTCGGCACAGGAGTCTCTGGTTCTCTTCCCTCACTGTCTTGCTGTGGCCTTTGTATCCTCTTCCACTGGGTGTCCATTTACCTACATGCCACTCCTTCTGATAAGACCAAGCCTGTACCTTGATGGTTGCCGCTAGTCAACTGAGCAATGTCCCAGGCTGCAGAATATATTGAAGAGAGGAAAGAGAGAATCCTAAGGAGGGCGAGGGGCCCCTTCAGTGGCCTTCAACATCTACCCTGGTTTTCCAGGCCAGCATGGGCAGGGATGTGTGGCTTGCAGCTGGTGAGAGGAGCCCAGGCAGGCTGGCTCATCCTAACTGGCATTCATCTCGCTGAGCTGGGATCAGGAGCCTGCCCCTCTGCAAGACCCAGAGCAGCTCTCTTCACTATTGCATGACCAAGCATCTCCTGGTTTGCAAGGACTGCTTTTGGATAGATTATTTCCTCTAATCAGCCTTGTGACATTTGGCGTGTGATCACGAACTGTAAGTCTATTGTAGACTCTGATGCTGTGTTCTCTGTGGACTGAGAGCCCCCCTGTACTAGGTCTGAGATGATGTATCTCTGCACACAGGAGGACTCATGAGGACTGTGGTCACCTAGGAGCCCAGGAACACACAGAACCCTGGGTCATTTTGAGCTTTAGCAGATGAGAATCTAATTGCGCAGTGGGGCTTTGTATCATAGATTTGGACCAACAAGGTGGTTTACCTGGCTCATTGCACTAGAAGGAGTGCGGAGAATGCAAATTTCCCCAGACAGTTCAGGCTCCTGAGGGCAGAGATCTGGCCTTGCACTCTTGCAGCCCCCACTCCCAACCCCATGAGCTCCCATGCCCAACTCAGCACTAGGCACGTGAAGATGCTCTGCATAGACCACAAACCTGAACCTGACTTTCGCTTTCCATGTGTTGATTAGAAACACCGCACATGCCACCAATTTCATCCTTTCCAATGGTCATTTATGTCCCTGCTCTCTGCAGCAGGGTGGACAGAGCCCAAGTCACTCAGTGGCAGCCATGGGGTGGTGGCTTTGGAATGAGCTGGATCTACAAGAGGACAAGACTCAGAGCCTTGCCACGTGGGGGCTCCCTGACCCTTGCAATGCTGAGCCTGCCTCTGGGAAAGCCTGTGGCTGTGCTGTGACCCCTCCCTCTGACTCTCCAGGCCTCCGAGGTCTGGCGGCAGCTGCCTCTTGACCTCACACTTGTTCTTCTATGCAGCTGAATGTGCCCATTCACAGTTTGTGCAGTTTTTTCCATAAACTTATATTTCTCATTCTGAGTAATATATGTGCATTATAGAAAGCTTACAAAAGGAGAAAAACACACATACTAAAGAGCTCAGTCATGGGTTTCTCCTTCCATATTTTGATCCGCCCTGCTCTGTGGGTGTGTGATCTTTGTTGATAAGTTTGGGAACACCCTCTATGTACTATCTAATGCCCTCCTCAGGTGCTCCTGGCCCCACACCTCAGCTTGTTCCGTGCTAGCACTTGGAGCCTTTCCCATCCTCTGCCTACTCCTAAGCATGCTCTGCTTTGCCCACGTGCTCACCGCTTGTCCTCCCTGATCATCTCAGCACCCAGGACTCCCCTTGTGAGGATCCACAGCCCTACTTGTCTCTCATACTTGGTTCCTAATCACAGACATGCTGGCCCACAATATTCTCTGACTTTGTCAGAACCGCTGAGGTCAGCAGTCCCTCCTATTTCTTGGTAAGTTCAGTGGTATCTTACATTGAGCTAAAGAAAGGGCTCCTAAGCTAGATATGTAAGGATCTTATTAAGAAATAAAAATTTAATTAATATATTCATAAGAAGGCTCATCTTCATTAATAATGGCCAGCTCAGCCCCCACTATCTTTTACGCTCCATTGGTAAAAGTTAATGCCCTTAATGATGTTGGGTCCTGAGAAAGTTGAACGTGGTCTTCACTAAACTCGATGCTTCCCAACTTGCTTTTCAGGTGCCCTGGAAACGAACACCGGCATGATTTTGAATGTGCACACGCCAGGGCTCACAACTGCAGGGGCTTCTGGGGCAACCAGCCCAGGTCTTTTGGGTTCCTTTTCTCTCCTTCTGCTAAACACACGAAGAGGGGCTGGAAGCATACAGGGTGGGTTTTGGGTGTGTGTGGTGATTTTGTGGGGTGACCACTTTTAAAGACCTTTCTGCTCCTATAGGAAAAGCTGACAAAGAGAATGTGGTTGTCAGTCGTTTTTCAGAGATCAATGTTCCCTCACGCGGCAGGGGCCAATCCACACCCATATTTTTAATGGTCTGACCCAATGTAAATCTCCCAGTTACAAAGACGCTGCCTTAGAATTTTAAAAAACCTAATAAATAATTTGTTATAACCGCAGGGTATCACGTTATCATGTTACTTATTATGGAACTAGGATAATATTTAAATTGCTTATTTACAGCGTTAAAATAAATAGTGGTTTGGGCATTTCTGCAAAGCATGGGACATGCGTTGTCACTCCCTGCCCTCTCCCCGCCGCCTGTGTTTCCCAGCCTCAGTGCGCTCACCCTTCCTGCTGGGTCTGAGTTCTTTCCCCAGCTGCAATTACTCCATTATGCTATTAAAGTTCAGAATGTGCAACATGCCCGACCCCTGAAGGCATTCGACAGTCATTTTTTTTATCTTGTCTAATACCTGTGGCTCCCTTTCTGTGCTGACATTTGACTGCAAGCATTCTATGGGATCTGCCGGTTAGCTGTCCCTTGAAGGCCACTGGCCTCAGCACCTCTTATGGCCACTCATCTGGCCCCTGTCAGATCTCCGAGGGGGGTGGTGAGCAACACAGTGAATGAAATATCAAGTGCGTCAGATCAAATGGCAGCCTGGCCCCCCAGGTAAGAGCAGACTCAGGGTGCAGGGCATTGGATCAGGCCTTCAGCTTTCCTTGGTTCACACGGGGCTCGGACCCTTGTTCCATCAAGTGCCCCTCGCTTAAGCCCCACTAATTGGGTAGGATTGCTGCCGTCTGATGAGTCATAATTAGGACGAGGCAGCTCCGGTAGGAGCCTTCTTATCCGGCAAAGGGTCAGGGACTAATGACTAGCAGAAGGTAACGGTTTTGTTGATGCCTGTAGTCTCTGTTGGAAAAAAAATTCCAGTCCTGCTGCATTTCTTCCGGCGGCAGGCACTGAATCTTCCCTCATTTGATTCAGTGACCTCTCAAGTGCATCCTCGCCCCGAGGGCTCTGGGCAGTCCGGCAACTGTGAAGCCCCTTGGGTTGATAATCTTCTCCCACACTTGCCCTTAACACCAGACGCACCACCATTAGCCGCAGCTGCACGGGCGCTCATTAGAGGCGATCGATAGGAGTGAGATCAAGAATGCCGCTGCCCCCACTCTCCGGGTCCTGCAGATTTGCAGGCGTTCCCACGCAACGCCTTCCTGCCAGCCACGCAAAACAGGGGCTTCTTAACACACAAAAGGGGAAAATGAGAGAGGACAAGGAGAAAGTACATATTTACCTTCCTGCTCTCAGGGTGTTGCTGTTGACTGTCTAGAGGAAATTTTATTTTCACCTGTGACGTGAAAGTCACTCGTCTTTACCTTCTGTTGCTCCTTGAGTCAGAGAGGCGAACATAAAAATGTTTCTTAATGAAAGAATCCCCAGTTCTCCCTACACAGAGAGGGGAAACGTTGTTGATGCAGCGAGCTGGGCTGGGGGAGCTGCAATGAGCGCTGGGGTCCCGAGTCGGGCCGGAAGGCCTTACCAGAGAGCCTGGTCACTCCCACCCTCCTTCCTTCCGAGTTGGGGAACTTGGGCCCCTGGGGACAGTGGAAGCAGGAATGGTCTCAGTGGCAGAGGCTGGAGTCAGCCCTCCTTCTCAGACCCCACAGGTCAGCTCCTTTAGGAGAGCTGGCCCACGTTGCCCACAGGGCCCTTCTTCCCCTAGGCTGGGCTGGGTGGGCTCAGGATCCTCCTGGGGTTGAGGAGCAGCAGCCTGTCTTACATATTGGGGGCAGGAGCAGGCAGCCAGGCACTTCCTCTCGCCTCAACCTGGCCCCTCCTCCTCATTCTCAGGTGGGTTTGGGCACTGGTGCCTTTGGTGGGCTCATGGTTGCCATCTCTCCCCATCCTTACTACCAAGCTTCCTATGGAAAAGACTAGAGACATGAAAAAGTCGTGAAAACCCAAAGTTGGAGCTGCACCCTACAGTAGCATCCCCAGAACAGGAAACTCAAGATTTTGTGATTTTTTTGGCACACAGGAAAACAAGGAAGGAAGGATCGACCCTAACCATTTCTTCCCATCAAAGAAGGAAAGTGCGTTTGAGAACTCTCTCGGAAAGACCCCAGAGACCTGCAGTGTTGTTCCCCAGCTAGAAGGGCTGGACTGGGGACTGAGGTGGCAGGAGAGCACATGAGGACCCTGCCAGCAGCCACACCTTGCAGAGAAGGGAAAGTCTGCTCCCAGAAGTGTGGAGAGACACTCTCAGACAGAGGAGAGCACCTCCACAGAAGGGCTCTGGCCCTGATCCCTCCACAGCCACACTGCTGGGCAAGCAATCTCACAGAGCAAGTATAGAGCCTTCAACTTTTCCTATATCCTTTAGTCTCTGCTTGAAATATTGATCTAGCTACAGAAACCATGATAACTCAAAAACAGGCAAAAGAAACCTTTCTTTATAAAGATAAGCAAATAATGGTGACTTATCATAAGACAATCAGAAGTTTTAAGGACTCAGAATAAATGTTGCTCTGTGAAATGAAGCAGCAGCAAGAAGCAGAAAATTCTAGAAAGTTCCTCTTTTCTATTTTTCACAAAATTTAGGGTGGCACTGCACCTATGAAATCAGAACTGGCATTTATTTTGCAGGGGAAAAGCAAGACCCTCAAAGGCTGTTTCCAAATAATTGCTAAATTTAAACTGCAACGCGGGCAGTTAATTGTAGACAATTGATTCATCGACATAGAAGATAAACCTGAGAATACAGAGAAGCTCAGAGAAAAGTGACAAATAAATAAAATGATAAAAAATTAAGTAGGAGACCTGGAAGGTCAAGAGATCCAATGTATGTATAATGGGAACTCCTGAAGAAGAGAGCACAGTGAACAGAGAAGCCAGTGTTACCTCTGAGGAATCAAAAGGGCTTTATGTGTACCAAACACAACCAATGGAACTTGAGTTTTAATGTTAAAAACAAATATGCACGCAGGCTAAAAAAATCAGCCTAAGAAGAAGTAAAACTCAAACTGCTATGAGTTTCTTCTACCTACAAAAAGACCAAATCCATTTTCACTTGTATTGGAACACAGAGCTCATATTCTGTTCTGCTTGAGATTATGAATGGTTTTGTTTATTTTGTTATTTACCTGAACACTGTACCTGAAAAAATTCAATTCCAATATCCCCCATCTCACATGATCATCTGTACCTTGAGACAAATTGGATAGTGGGTAAATTTTTATGCAATGATAAAGGCTAGACAACAATGAGTAAGTGTTTACAGAGTTTTTTTTTAGAACGATATTTTGATGCAAGTCTTCTCTACCCTGACAATGTGTCATTTTTAGGTAGCATCCAGTTAGTCTGCAAACTGCATAAGGTAAGGACTGTAAAGATTTATGCTATCTCATTAATTCTCTCTTCCTTGGACCTAGCAACATGCCAGACACATGGAAGGTGCACATTATGTGTATGTTGATTAGAATTGGCTACAGCAAAGGACATTCTTAGATATGCAAAGAACCTCAAAAATATAACACTCATGTACCCTTTTTTAAAAATGTATTGAAGATGCCCTGCAGCCAGCTATGGAAGGATGGGGAAGTCGTAGCTAAAAGAAAAGAGGTAAACAGCAAAACCAGCAAGGTATGTAGAGTTAAATAACTGTGACTCATATGATTAAAAAGCAACCCAAGTACAAAATATAATTATTAAGAGCCAAATGCGTGTTATGCAAATAATTATTGATTATCTACTCTAGCTATTAGATAATAAAAACAAAAGTTGACAAATGAGATAGGGAAAGAAAAAGTAAATATGCGTTAAACTTTTGTTTTCCTTGGGAAGAGACATTGGGTAGTATCACGGTGTTAACGGTAACTAAAAAAAATATATGATTATAAAAAGGGGTGTAGAAATAACCACGCATGGAATAAAAACAGGAGTTACTCTTTGAAAATTACCAAAGGAAAAAAGAGCTAAGGAAACAATTCTTTAGTAAAAGATGAATAAAGGGAAGCAACAAGAACGTATTAAAAAATAAGGCACAATAGAAATAAGTCCAGTGATAAATGTGAAGAGGCCAAATTCCTCAAATGACAGACTTGCAGGCTTGATTGAAAAGCAGAGTTGAATTAAAGTCTATTGACAAAAGATGCATATAAAATAAAAAGACATGGAAAGATTGGAAAATAGGGGTTGGACAAAGACATGTCAAGTAAATACAAGTAACTGAAAAGTAGAAGCAATATCAAATTAAGAGTTGAAACAGTTTCAATGATTTTCATATAAACAAAAAGCAAAATGTACCATGAATGTATATATAAATAATAAACCCATATGTGTGAAATATAATTATAGGAATATATAAAGTAAAAATAAAAATATAAGAAGAAATAGACAAAAACGTGATGAACCCAGTGAGTGATTTTCATATGCCACAGTCAGTATAGGACAAGATGAATGAACAAAATTAAACAGAGAGATTAAAAACTGAATAACTTATAATAAATAGAATTGATTTGTGTTTAATAAGGGGTAGTAAACTTTGCACCATGCAAAGAATGAGGATAATGTCCATAATATGTTTGTAACAATTGATGATCAAAATGTCTTAATTGCAAAGAAAAACATAATGAAATCTCTTAAGTAACAAATTGTACAGACCATATTTGTAGCTACAACAAAATGGACACAAATTTTAATAACAAAATTACCACCAACTGTAATACACTTAAAATTAAAATAATACTCCCCAGTATTAGATTAAATAAAGTCTCTAATTCAAGGATACTTAAAACCAAAGACATATAAAATTAAAGATGAAGCCTAAAGTCAATTCAGAGTTAATCACATCAGATTAAATATATTTGTTAGTAAATAAGAATAAACAACAATAAAAACCTCTAATAACCACTTATTTTTATAGTTTCAGAAAATCCAAGATATTAAGTTCAAGGATATTTAAAAAATAATAAACACTACAAAAGAAAAATTTATGAACCAAAACATGGAAAAAATAAACTTGATAAATTCAAGAACTTTAAAAACAAACAAATACACCTTAAAATAGTTTAACCACTGAGAGATCTATTTGGGATAAAAAGAAAAAATTGTAAATATGGAGAAGTGAGGAATTTAATAACCATGATTGAGGAAATAAAGGAAGAGAATAGAATTAATAAAACTATAAATAATGGTGATAAAAACTATAAAGAAATGCTACATATTAAAACAGTGGTAATAAACTATCAGTGAAATGTAACATTTTTCTGAAGGAAATATAAATTTTCACGTATTTCCATAGGGTAATAACCACGGAGAAAAATTTTGAAAGTTGTCTTAGGTTTAATAGTTATAGTTTTGCAATACTTTCATATTAATTTATTGTGTCGATCCCTCTATGTTCAGTATTTTGGTCTTTCAGATTGATTTTAGAATCCATCAGAGTTTGGAAGTGAGGGATTTCTTTTGTAAGAACAAATAATTATCCTGCTATATGAATGATTGCAAAGCACAGGGAGAGAATGCTTCCTGGTACATTTCACAGAACGATCTGGGGCTTGAATCTAAAATTTGAAAAAGTGTCAGAAAACTCCAGACCCAGCTCCCTGGAGGATGAAGTAAGACTAAGTGCACGGCACTGGCTCCTGGTGAGATGTGTCCATAGCTGTTGAATCAAAAACCAAAAAGTCCTAAATAATATATAGCAAAGAGCAAGTAGAAAACAACATTTTCATATACCATATAGGTCTATTCTAGGAATATAATAATGTTTTAATATTCAGAAATCTATTAATAAAATATATCACATCCGTAGATTAAAAGAAGTAAAACCTCAATAGATTCCCAGAAGGCATCTGATAAAATTCAACATCAATTTCTGATAAAAACTTAATAAGTTAGGAATAGAACAGTTCCTTGACATAAAAAAAGAACAATAGCAACAATAGAAAATCAGCAGCTACATTGCATTTAATGAAGGTCCTTCAAAGACTCTGCAGTTAATGTCAAGATTAGGGTAAGGATGCTACGATCACCATCATTACGATCATTGTTCTGAAAGTTCTAGCAGGTGTGATAAGACAGTAAGGAGAAATAAAATTAAGGAAGAGATAAAAAGAAAAACTGCACCCATATCTAGAAACTCTAAGAGAATATTTTAAAGAAAGTAGTTAATAGTTTCTTTTTAAAGAAAAGTAGCATGCACAAATCAAAAATTTTCTTATCTTCCATTAATAATTAGCTGGAAAATGAGAAGATAAAATATTTTCAATACACAAGATCAATGTAGGACACTAAATTCTAGGAGTAAACCTAGTGAGATATACCAGGGACCCACGTGAAGAAAAGAACAGCAGGTCTTGAGGGGTGTCAAGGAAGTGTTGAATAAATAGAGATATAGCCCTTGGTTCTGAATAATGCACAGAGGTCAAATATGCACAATGTAACTTGTATTAGGGCAATTCCAATCTCAATTCAAATTTGGGATTGGCTTCAGCCTGTTCTAGAAGAATAGCAAAAATATCGATTCCTAATGGAGGAGGAGAACAGTGGAGAGGACAAGGACATCTCATTTTACTGGGCTTTGCAGATATTGCTTTTTTTTTTTTTTTTTTTTCTCCAACAAATGGAAGGTTTGTGGCCACCCTGCATGGAGCAAGTCTATTGGTGCCATTTTTTTCCAACAGCATGTGCTCCTTTCCTATCTGTATTACATTTTGGTGATGCTTTGCAATATTTCAAACTTTTTCATTGCTCTTAAATCTGTTATGATGACTTGTGATCAGTGATCTTAAGTGAAACTCTTTTAATTATTGTGGGGTGTCATGAAATGCACCTGTGTGAGGCAATGAACTTAATTGATGAATGTATGTGTTGTGACTGCTCCATTGATCAGCCATTCTTTTGTCTCTCCCTCCTTTTGGGCTTCCCTAAGACACAAAAAGATTGAAATTAGACCAAATGATAATCCTACAATGGCCTCTAAGTGTTCAAGTGAAAGGAAGAGTTGAATATCTCACATTTTAAATCAAAAGTTAGAAATGATTAAGATGTGTTAAAAGATGACTTAGGCTGAAAGTCCGACCTCTTGTGCTAAACTTAGCCAAATTGTCAATGCAAAGGAAAATGTAAGTTGAAGGAAATTAAAAGTGCTACTCTAGTGAACACACAAATGATAAGAAAGTGAAACAACCTTATTGCTGATATGGAGAAAGTTTGAGTGGTCTGGATAGAAGATCAATCCAGCCACAACATTCTCTTAAGCCAAAGCCTGATCCACCATGAGACCCTAACTCTCTTCAATTCTATGAAGGTTGAGAGGGTAAAGAAGCTGCAGAAGAAAAGTTTGAAGCCTGTAAGAAAGATTGGTTCATGAGATTTAAGAAAAGAAGCCATCTCCATAACATAAAAGTGCAAGGTAAAACAGCAATGCTGATGGAGAAGCTGCAGCAAGTTATCCAGAAGATCTAGCTAAGATTACTGCGGTGGCAGTAACAGATTTTCAATATAGGCATAACAGCGTTATACTAGAAGATACCTTCTAGGACTTCCATAGCTACAGAGAAGTCAATGCCTGGCTTCAAAATGTCAAAGGGCAGGCTGACTCTCTTGATAGGGGCTAATGTATCTGGTGACTTTAAGTTGAAGCCAATGCTCCTTTACCATTCTAAAAATCCTAGAGCCCTTAAAAATTAAGCTGAATCTATTCTGTCTGTGCTCTATAAATAGGACAACAAAGCCTGGATGACAGCACATCTGTTTACAGCATGGTTTGCTGAATATTTAAAGCCCATTTTTTGAGATCTACTGTACACACACACAAAAGATTCCTTTCAAAATATTACTGCTCATTGACAATGCATCTGGCCACCCTAAAGCTCTGTTGGAGATGTACAAGGAGATGAGTGTTGCTTCCCTGCCTGCTAACACAAGATCCATTCTGCAGCCAATGTATCAAGGAGTAATTTTGACTTTCAAGTCTTATTATTTAGGAAATACATTTCATAAGGCTGTAGCTGCCATAGATAGCAATTCTTACGATGGATCTGGGCACAGTAAATTGAAAACTTAGAAAGGACTTACCATTCTATATGCCCTCAAGAACATTCAAAATTCAGAAGATTAAAATATCAATATTATCAGGAGTTTAGAAGAAGTTGATTCCAGCTCTCACGGATGACTTTGAGGAGCTCAAGACTTCACTGGGGGAAGTAATTGCAGACATGGTGGAAAATAGAAGAACTAGAATTAGAAAGTGGAGCCTGAAGATGTGACTGAATTGCTGCAATCTCAAGATACACTTGAGTGGATGAGGACTTGCTTCTTATAGAAGAGCAAAGGAACTGGTTTCTTGGGATAGAATATACTCCTGGTGAAGATGCTGTGAACACTGTTTAAATGAAAACAAAGGCTAAAGACTGTTACATAAAATTAGTTGATGACGCAATGGCAGTGTTTAAGAGGGTTGACTCTGCTTTTTTGTTTTGTTTTGTTTTTGGCAGAGTCTTGCTCTGCCGCCATGCTGGAGTGAGTGCAGGGGTGCCATCTTGGCTCACTGCAACCTCTGCCTCCTGGATTCAAGCAATTCTGTGCCTCAGCCTCCCGAGTAGCTGGGATTACAGGCATGCACCACCACACCCAGCTAATTTTTGTATTTTTAGTAGAGACGGGGTTTCACCATGTTGGCCAGGATAGTCTCGAACTCCTGACCTCACGATCTGCCTGCCTCGACCTCCCAAAGTGCTGGGATTACAGGTGTGAGCCACTGTGCCCGGCCAACTCTGTTTTTAAAAGAAGTTCTACTGTGGGCAAACGCCATGAAAAAGCATTGCATGTTACAGAGAGATCTTTCATAAAAGGAAGATTCAATCGATGTGGCAAATTTTATTGTTGTCTTATTTTAAGAAATTGCCACAGCCACTCCAATCTTCAGCAACCACCATACTGATCACTTCACAGTCATGCATATCAAGGCAACACCTTCCACCAGCAACGAGATGACTCAGGAAAGATCAGATGATCCTTAACATTTTTTAGCAATAAAGTATTTTAAAATTAAGCTATGTACATTGCATTTTATGCATACAATGCTCATGCACACTTAATAGTATACATGGTATAAAAATAACTTTTGCAAGGCACTAGGAAACCAAAAAATTTACATCCCCTCCTCTTCCCTCCCCTTCTCTTCTCACTGTATTGAGACATTCGCTTTGTTGCAATTGTCTGGAATGGAACCCACGACATCTCCAAGGTATGCCTGTTACTAAGAAGAGTTCTACAGCTTTAGTGGTTACAGGGTGGGGTGTAGGTGCGAGATTAGACAGGCAGATGAGGGGGAACATGGAGAATGTCAGAGGCACCCGATGCCCCACTCGGTTATGATAAATGTGGCATTTTAAATCCATGGAGAAAAGAGATCTTCAGTGGATGATTTTAAGATAGCAGGTTTGGCAGGTGGCTCATGCCTGTAATCCCAGCACTTTGGGATGCCAAGACGGGTGGATCACTTGAGGTCAGCAGTTTGAGACCAGCCTGGCCAACTTGGTGACACCCTGTCTTTACTAAAAAAAAAAAAATACAAAAAATTAGCCAGGCGTGATGGCAGGTGCCTGTAATCTCAGCTACTTGGGAGGCTGAGGCAGGAAAATTGCTTGAATCCAGGAGGCAGAGGTTGCAGTGAGCCGAGATTGTACCACTGCACTCCAGCCTGGGCAACAGAGTGAAACTCTGTCTCAAAAAAAAAGCAGGTTAATTATTTGGAAAAAACCCCATTATCAGTCCTAGATGAAAATTCATTTCAGCAGACAAAAGGGACAGGTGTAAGAGACCCGGAAGAACTCAACAGTAACAGCTGCATGTTTATCTGGCATCAAGGCAGGGGAGGAAGCTCAAGGTATCACAAAGAAAAATGATAAAAATTTGTCTACATAAACATTTGAAAATTCTTAACACCAGATTACACCCTAACTGATCCTAACAGTTGCTACAATGGGAACATATTGTAGCATATGGTTATATAAAGGATTATTACCTGTAGTCCATAAATTTTGGCAAAAGTTTTAAAAAATGCCTAAAAATGTGAAAAAAGCATCATTAAATAAGAACCACAAATGCTCAACTAACATTTGAAGAAATGTTCATCCCATTAGAAAGGAGCAAATGAAATTTTAAATAATGAGAAAGATTTTTGGCTGATCAATAATGTAAAGATTTTTGAAAGAGGCGATGCCCAGTGTTGACAAGGTTATGGGAAAACAGCAACTCTTCTATATTGTGTATAAGATTTTCTGGAGGATACATTGGCAGTGTGAATTAAAACCTTAACAATATTCACACCTCATGACCCAAGAGTCTTACTTTCAGGTATTTTTCTCAAGTAAATAATTAGAGAATCTTAAAGAGCTGTGTATACGAGGAGACTGTGTGGTGCTCTCTCTAACAGTGAAAAATGGGCAACAGTATCAATATCCAATGAGAGAAAATGGGTTAAATAAATTGTGGTCCATTAAAAGCAATGGAATACTAAGTAGTCATTAAAAATTATATTCTCAGAAACTATTTAAGCATATGCAATAACATTCACAATATATTAAGTGATAAAAGTAGGTTACAAAATGTTATATGCTTTATAACTCCAATGCTGTAAACATTGTATATATGCCGAGATAAATGATGGAAGGATATGCAGTGGTTATCTTTTAATCTCGGGAATGTGAGTCATTTTTATTTCCTTCTTTTTGAAGTTCTCTAAATGTATGCAATGACACTGTGTTCCTTATATATAAATCATAGTAATAATCAAAATAAAAGAGTTTTACAGGCTCTATGAGGAAAGTGGCACAGGCCTTGCTACACAATGTCCATCTGAAGGGTCTTTCTAAGCCATGGTGAAGTGGAGGGACCAAAGCAAGGGTTCCAGGAAGGCTGGATGTCTTCGTCTCCCTTTGCCTCTTGCTCTTTATTTTTTTCTATTATGAGATACTTCTTTCCCTCTAGTCATTCTGAAAGGGTGGCGATTTTCAGTCTCTCTGCTTTCAGTTAATAACATTTCCTTATTTAAAAACTTACTTGTTCTTTTCAGGTTGGATCTATTTTCCTTCTCAGGCTTCAGGCATCTTGGCTTAATTTCCTGAGAAAGCTGCTTCCAAGTCACGGAGCATCTCACTGAGGTCCTTGGAAGTGGATGTGGGTGAGGGGGTGTTGGAAGTGAAATTCCTGCTGCATCTCTCTAGCACCCTGCTCAGTCCTAAGGGCTTGCACTGGCTCCCAGTATGGTTTCATGGGTCTGGGCGTGAATGCAATTGGCTGCTTCACCACCAACAGAAACTCCAAATTAGGATGACCAGATTTTGCAAATAAAATACTGAATGCCCAGTTATATTTGATTTCAGAAGAGCAACTAACTTTTTAGTATATGTCCCAAATATTGCACCCTATATACTCATTCTAAAAATGATTCATTGTTTATCTGAAATTCTAATTTCACTGGACATCCTGCATTTTATCTGGCAATGCTACCACTCCAAGTGCCTTCAAAGGGCCAAGTGCCAGTGTGGCTTCACGCCTTACCTTGGCCCAAGTTGCTTTGTTCACAGTAAAGTCTTCATAATGCACCCTCACGTGGATTGGGGCACTGTGCAGGACCATGGTGTTTGATCACACATAGTCGTCCCCTGGATCTATGTGGGTCCTTCTGGTGGGTAGTCATATATTGGCTGTCAGAAAATTTGAGCTTGGCTATTTCTCTCTGTAATCTAAAGTTTAACAGGCACTAATTTTCATAACCAAGGAGGATAATTGAGAAGTTGATGGGTGAGAGTTGAGGTGTAGTTGTTTTGACAGGGAGGATAATATACTGGCCTGAGTAGTGAGATTCTTTTTCTCTACTGGAGTTAGTGTTGCAGATGCCATTTGCTTTGGCTCCTTCTTGAAGGACATTCAAATATTCTATGCCTTCTGGACACGCACTTGAGGGGAAGAAATAGTCTGTACCAGCAGTGAGATTAGAATCACCTCTTCCACATTTGTAAACTTGGCTCCTTAGCATCTTGTCTCTTTGTTCTACTGAGAGAAAATGATGAGCAAGAATATTAGAATGAAGCAGGTAAAAAGAAGGGAAATATAAACACACTAAGAACCATAGGTACTGAAATCTAATTGGCCTAGTTATTTCCAGTTATTTTAGAAATGATTGGGGAATAGACTACTACTGCTTAAAAATTGCTTTAGGATTGAAGCTGGTAAATTAAACTTTTGTTTGCAGTGGCTGCCTCTACAATCACTTGTGTTCCTAAATTTGTTTAGGGCCAGGGCTATCCAGAAACCCAGCATGCATTGACTGACCTAACAAAGGAAGCTGCCCTGGTGCCTGTCACCAGGAAAAACATGGTATTGGTGTCAGTGTACCCCTCCAGAGATGCTCCCTGTGTCTCTTCCACTGAGAGCAGCAAAAGCATGGGGCCCAGCCCTTCTCCTGGCATGAGCCATCCTCTCTCCGGAAAGGAGCCTACCCCAGAGCTGTCCTGGGAACATACCATGTTTTATTACCTCTCCAGCTTCTGGTTGCCCGCCAGGAGCCGAACCAGAGGTGCCAAAATGCTGTAAGAAATCAGATCTCCAAGAGCGCCTGCTCTCACGGCATTTCCAGCTGTTGGCTCACAGCAAAGCTCTTTTTGAATTTTGTAAGAAAACATGTTCTCAAGAGGTTTCCATTCCAAGTTGGCAGGCTCAAGAAGTCAGAAGAGCTGGAGTCAAAACTTTTCAAGGAACGTCTGAGCTTGGATCCTATTCTGCACTTAGTCTGGTCTCCAACTTCTGGGGCCTCAGATTTGGAATTGCTGTTGCTGGCTGATAATGGACTATATTTATGGTACCCGAGGGGAGGGTGGAGGCGTGTTGCTCCCAGAATACCATCAATGGTTTAAAAGGCTGTGCTGCATGGGTGGGAGATGACTTATGGAAGCCTGGTCAGGGAACAGTTTATGAGTATCATTTGAACACAAATACTTGTCTTTCTTATGGAAAAGTAGCATCTTTTCATTCAGAAATTAGTAGTGAAAATTCTGTTTAGCACATCCAATTTAAGTCATCTTTGCTCCCTCAAGAAGTTTTTCCCAAATTATTGCAGTAATCTTTTTTTCTTCTCTCCCAACCTGTCCAATTCCAAATTTCTGATCTGATGGCTAAACACTCCCACAGAGTCATGTTCATCCTTAGTGAAGACCTGATCTTTTGTCCTAGTAATTTTCATGGGCAACTTGTCATCTTTCTGTCACTTTCCCAGTTTCCTTGCCCCTCGCTGATGGTGGGTTGATAGTGACACTGTACAGGCTGCAAATGGCAGAGAAGGCAGCTTGGGTGGAAGAAAAATGCAATTTCTCCTTGTTCAACCAACCATTGAAATGGCCCTTTGGCCAGAAAGGGGGTGGATATTCACATATGTTGTTTTTTATTATTGTGCTAATGTGAGAACGGAAATTTTTAGTGATTGGATTTAGGAAGTTGCAAACTTGCCCCATTTAATATTTTTGTTGAGAGAGCATCTTCATCCATAAAAGCAAATATTTTTTATGGATGGAGGCTTGTAATGATGAGGTATTTCTGGAAAGCAATGTAGTATACTAGATTATAAACTTCCCAAACATTAAAATAAAGCACTTTGGGAGGGACATTAACTCTTTTAGGCCACTTATACAATTCCCAAAGCACCCATCATAAATTCAGGAAATTGCATTGTCATTGTTATATTCAGGAATAATTTCACTCCAATACATTTCCACACCATACATAATTCTATTTTAGGGGGTAAAGATGTTTAGCTTATGTCAGGAGAGTCTACTGATTGGTTCTGTCTCGCACCAGTATTATTTTAAATCAATGACTGCTGCAGCAAAATCAGATAATTTCTCAGAAGACTTACACGGAAACATATTCTACAGTTGTTTATGTTAGAGGTGAGAGCTTTCAATTCAAATCATTTTTCCAAAATAGATGAATGTCAAGTGTGATATCGGTTAATGTACATCAGACACTTGGGGAAACTGAACTGAATTTGAAAATCAAGCAGCCAAAAGAGTTGCTTCCCACTGTGGCTTAATCCCAGGTAGTAACAGGGAGCTGGAATTAATGGGTGGATAGAAATATCCCAAGATGGAGAAGAATTCCAGACACGTGCATTCCTCAGACCTGCAGGACACAGCAGAAGCAGCCCTGTCCAGGCACTAGGCCCTGACAGGCACTGGGGCAAGGGGCTTAATCTGCAACAGTGGGTGCATCTGGACAGTAGGGTTTTGGGTTGAGACAGTGCCCCACACAGGCAGATGGAGAGGAGAGTGCATAATCACATGACCCTCTTCAGGCCTCCAACTTCTCAAGGAATTGGAATTCTGAAACATGTCTTCTGCATTTATAGATCAAAAGCCCATGAGTTCAACCTGGAAAGTTGCCACAGAAAACTAGTTATCAGTCCAGAAGCAAGCATATATTGTGTAAGTAGATGACATGCTCTTTTTCCATAGCCAAAGGCAAAGTCTTCAGGAGATCTGCACAGTGTTCCTGAGACACGGCTTGCCTCTCCATGGCTGTATGACATACTTGGCACCATAGTGATCCTCGCTGATGCACTGGAATGACTTAATTTGTTTCCAAGAAATAAGAAGGAATATATGTTTATTGGAAACGTTTTGGCTACATAGGGAAGTAGATTTCGTGTCCCAGGAAAAAAACTACTTGAAGATTTTGTAAAACCTCAGGTGAAAATCTGTGGTCCAAATGAGCATCTCCTTTTCCACTTAGCTTAAGGAGAAGCAAATCTCATTAGGTGCCTGTGCGAGGAGTGTGGGGAATGTGACACACCTTTCACTGTGCACACAACACAGGAGCAATTAGGTGTGACTGAGACACAGCAGGTAACAGCCAGCAAAGGAATGAGATGGAAGCAAGTTTGAGGGAACGCGTGGCTTGAATCAGCTGCAGATCATGAGGAAACATCCTGTCTCAAGAATTGCCACCATTTTTATGAGAGGTAGACACTGACAGCATCACAAAGGCCACTGCGAGGGAATAAGTATCAGGAAATCTGAACAAGGAACACGGATGCTCCAGTCAAATTGTCAGGTCCTGTAGCTCTAGACAGCATGAGGCAGAAAGGCCACTAAGGGGTCGGGTCAAGAGGCGGCCACTGGCTCCCTCCTGCTCCTCCTTCCAGAGCACACTCAGCTCCCAGGCGCTGGAGGAAAAGCCGCCACAACAGAGCTCCTCCCTGGTTCACTATGCCACAAATCCAACACCTTTTGTCCAACTCTTATATGAGTTGATTTTTAGGAATAGAAAGTGATTTTTCAGTTGTTTCCTTTCTTTCAGAGAAGGGGAATTTCATTGGATGTTCACAGTTATAAAAAATAGATTAGTGAAACAAAACTATGGGATTTTGGACTAGTGAGATGGAGAATCTCTCCACATTTTTTAGAAGAACGTAATATAACAAGTATCAATGCAACATTTTTCAGTTTCTTAATTACTGGAAAGACTATGCATGTGTACATAAATTTTATTTTGAATAATTCATGGATCCCTGGTATCTCTCTGAAGTCCCTTTCCAAGCTTCAGTTCAGAATGAAGAATCGGTTGACCACCAGTGTTAGTTATAAATTCAAGGTGTTACAAACAATGAATGTCATTCAATATGACAGTACTGATATTTGCCCCTTGCTGAGATGGGGGGTATAAAGTCAATGATATCATCGCATTGCCATCTTTGTCTTGTTTTTTCTTTTCCTCTTCTCTTCTCTTCTCTTCTCTTCTCTTCTCTTCTCTTCTCTTCTCTTCTCTTCTCTTCCCTTCCCTTCCCTTCCCTTCCCTTCTCTTCCCTTCCCTTCCCTTCTCTTCCCCTCTCCTCTCCTCTTCTCCTCTTTTCCTCTTCCTCTTCCTCCTCCTCCTCCTCTTCCTCCTCCTCCTCCTCCTCCTCTTCCTCTTCTTCTTCTTCTTCTTCTTCTTCTTCTTCTTCTTCTTCTTCTTCTTCTTCTTCTTCTTCTTTCTCCTTCTTCTATTTTTTTTTTTTTAAAGAAGGTGTCTTGCTCTGTTGCCCAGGCTGGAGTGCATTGCCACGACCTCAGCTCACTGCAACCTCTGCCTCCTGGGTTCAAGCAATTCTTCTGTGTCAACCTCTCAAGTAGCTGGTACCACAGATGTGTGCCACTGCACCTAGTTAATTTTTGTATTTTTAGTAAAGAGAGGGTTTCACCATGTTGGCCAGCTGGTCTCGAGCTCCTGACCGCAAGTGATCTGCTTGCCTCGACTTCCCAAAGTGCTGGGATTACAGGT
>NW_016819184.1:1399698-1428978 GCF_001698545.2 Rhinopithecus bieti | reverse complement strand
TCCTCTTCCTCCTCCTCCTCCTCCTCCTCTTCCTCTTCTTCTTCTTCTTCTTCTTCTTCTTCTTCTTCTTCTTCTTCTTCTTCTTCTTCTTCTTCTTCTTCTTTCTCCTTCTTCTATTTTTTTTTTTTTAAAGAAGGTGTCTTGCTCTGTTGCCCAGGCTGGAGTGCATTGCCACGACCTCAGCTCACTGCAACCTCTGCCTCCTGGGTTCAAGCAATTCTTCTGTGTCAACCTCTCAAGTAGCTGGTACCACAGATGTGTGCCACTGCACCTAGTTAATTTTGTATTTTAGTAAAGAGAGGGTTTCACCATGTTGGCCAGCTGGTCTCGAGCTCCTGACCGCAAGTGATCTGCTTGCCTCGACTTCCCAAAGTGCTGGGATTACAGGTGTGAGCCACTTTGCCTGCCCCCATTGGCATCTATTTTAGGGTTAGACGTTGCTTTAGCAAAACACCTTCTCAGTAAATGAAAGGGAGAATATTTGGGGAGGGAGAGATGGAAGGTGTCTGACTAGAGCCTTCATGCCAGTGTTCCAGGGGTACTAATTCTTCCCAGGAATTTGCTTTATTTTTGAATCCATTTTAGGTATTTGAATCTTCATCTTAACATTGTGGTGTTTCCTCTTCACTTGGCTACCCTCCTGTAATTTTTGAGATTTTGGGATTCAATGCTCCTCCCATCTCCCTCTCCCCACCTGCATGCCTGAGAATCCTATAACTCTATCCTCTAGTCTTCCCAAAGCTTGGTTCTTTGTTTGAGATTTTACAGTGTCAAAGGCTTGGATTCTACAGCATCATCATTTGCTTCTTGGAGATGAATCATCCTGACATGATGCACTGGGCTTTGACAAACCATGCTGCCTTTCCTATATCTCTTTATGTCAAACCCCTAATCATGACAAATGCCAGAGCATTCAAAACCTCTTTGATCACCACTATCCTAAAATTAAACTTCTTCTGTGATTATTCTGCTATTGAAAAATAGAACCATAGAGAATAAGAATGGACTTGGCTCCCATGAGTGGTTTTCAAATTGCCTTCTGTGGAGCTGGAGGACTCCAAGGAGGAGCTGGAGATTGCTCGTGGTGCACTGGGGAAGGTTGTGTAGGCACAGCTTGGGGGTTCTACCTGCACACCAGTCTTGGCAGCTCCATGGCCCACCATTCTACGTAAAAGAATTTCATCAAATATTTTATTTGGACAAAAAGAGGGTGATGGCTGATGGTATGGGTTTTCTTTTTGAGATAACATTTAGAAAATGTCCTAAAATTGATTGTGTTGATGGTTACATATGCCTGTGAATATACTAAAACCATTGAATTGTATGTTTTAAATAGATGAATTATGTAGCATGCAAATTGTACCTCAGTGAAATTGTTAAAGAAAAGGATTGAAAACCCATTTACTTAGACCCATCTCTTCATTTTAAAGATTCAAACAATGTAGTACAGATAAAATTTTGTTGTTTTCTCAAGGTACAGTTTCTCCAAATACATCTTTCTTCTTCCCCACAATTAATCATGCCTTCTAGCATTTATACCTTTGTGTAGTCCTCTCCCCTTGGATCTGAGAAGACTTTGTCACTTGTTTTTGACCAATAGAATATTGTGAAAGAGATGCTATGTGGCTTGCTAGTTGAAGTCCTAAGAAACCTTGCAACTTCCCCCTGAGCTCCTTGGATGCTCTTGGGACATACCTCTGGAAACCCAGCCACACGCTGTGAGAAATCCAGGTTAAGCAAAGAGGCGAGGTGTGTGTTCTGTTGAGCTGCAGACCAACAGCCAGTATCAACTGCTCACTGTATGAGTGAGCCATTTTGTGGGTTGTGTTTTCACTTTCTTGGTGGTGTCTTTTGAAATGCAAATATTTTAAATCTATGATGAATTCCAATTTGTCTAATTTTTTCTTTTGTTGTGTGGTGTCACATCTCAGAAACTATTGCATAATCCATGGTCATGAAGATGTACTTCTGTGCTTTCCTCTAAGAGTTTTATAGTTCTAACTCTTACATTTAGGTCTTGGATCCATTTTGAGTTATGTTTTGTGTATAGTAGGTATAGGCCCAACTTTATTCTTTTGCATGTTGGTATCTAGCTGTCTTAGTGTACTGGAGAAAGATGTGTAGGCATCCTTGGGGGTTCTACCTGCACCCCAGTTACGGCAGCCCCATGACCATCCATTCTATGTACGAGAAACAGATAGACTCCTCTAAGTCTATACAGGTTTTTTTTTTCTTGTTTGTGAGTCCTTTTGGTATCTTTCTAGGAATTTGTTCATTTCATCTAGGTTTTCTCATTTGTTGGCATATACTGTTAATAGTATTACTTTATAATCATTTATATTTCTGTGTGGTTGGTAGTAATGTTCTCTCTTTATTCTTGACTCTACTATTTGGAGTATTCTCTTTTTTTTAATCTTGGCCAGTCTAGCTAAAGGTTTGTCAATCTTGTTGATATTTTTCAAAGAATCAGCTTCTGGGATTGTTGATTTTCTCTATTGTTTTTACTCTCTATTTCATTTATTTCTGCTTTAATCTTTATTATTTTATTCCCTTGCTTGCATTGGGCTTTGCTTGTTCTTCTTTTTCTACCACCTTAGGTCAGAAGGTTAGGTTATTGATTTGAGAGCTATCTTCCTTTTTCATATAGACATTTACAGCTATAGATTTTCATTCAAGTGGTGCTTTATCTGCACCACAAAAGTTTTAGCATGTTGGGATTTTATTTTGTTATCTCAAAGTATTTTTAAATTTCCCTTGTTATTTTTTCTTTGATGCATTGTTTAGGAACGCGTTGCTTAATTTCCATATATTTGAAAATGTCTCACATTTTCTTCTGTTATTGCTTATGAACTTCATTCTGTTGTATGATTTCAACAATTTTACATTTATTGAGACTTTCTATATGACCTACCACATGATCTGTTCTGGAGAATGTTCCATGTACATTTGAGAAGAGTGTATATTCTGCTGTTGTTGGATGGAATATTCTACAGGTGTCTTTTAGGTCTAGTTGTTTGACAGTGATGTTCAAGTTTTCTAATTTATTTTCTGTCTAGTTGTTTTATTCATTTTTCGGGCATTAAAGTCTCCAAATTTATTGAATTTATTGTTGAGTTATCTATTTCTCTCTTCAAGTCTGTCAGTTTTTGCTTCATATACTTTATCTGTTTTAGATGCATATATGTTTATAATAATTGATGGATTTATCCTTTTTCATTATAAAATGTAATCATTTGTTTATAGTAACAGTTTTGGCCTTAAGGTTTATTTTGTCTATTAGCATAGTTACTCAAGCTCTCTTTTGTTTACTATTTTTAGTATATCTTTTTCATCCTCTTATTTTCAGCTTATTTGTGTCTTTGAATCTAAAGTGTGTCTCTTAAAGATAGCATATAGTTGTCTCATTTAAAAATTTTTGTTATACCAATATCTGCCTTTTAATTGGAGATTTTAATCCACTCACTTTTAATAAAACTACTGATTAGTTATGATTTATGCCTGTCATTTTGATATTTGTTTCCTACATACCTCATGTCTTTTTTATTCCTTTGTTATTTGATTATTGCCTTCTTTTGTGTTAAGTAGATACTTTGTAGTGTACCATTTTCTTTTGTTATTTTTTTCTACTTTTTGAGTTATTTTCTTAGGGGTAACTCTAGGGATTACAATGCACATTTTAATTTATAACAATCTAGTTCACAGTAATAACAACTAATTTAAACATTATTCAAAAACTTTTTTCCTACATAGCTCCTTTCCCTTCTCCTTCCTTTGTGTTAGAATGTACAGCTGGACTTCTCTAACATGGTTTCTGCATTCACAGTTTCAACTAACTGCAGATTCAAAAAACACACAATAAAAATAACAATACTATAATAAAAATAATACAATCACTAATCCTCAGAAAAATGGAAATCAAAATCACAATGAGATGTCAGTCATCCCTGGTAGAAGGGCTACTATCAAAAAGACAAAAATTAGCAAGTGCAGGTGAGGATGCACGTACAAGGAAACTCTGACACATTGTTGGTGGGAATGTGTATTAGTAAGTCATTGTGGAAAACAATGTGGTGTTTCCTCAGAAAAACTAAAAGAGAACTGCCATATTATCCAGCCATACCACTACTGGGTATTTATCTAAAGGAAAGGAAATCAGTATGTTGAAGAGATACCTGCACCCCCATGTTGATTGCAGCATTAGCCACAACAGCCAAGATGTGGAATCAACCTAAATGTCTATCACTAGATGAATAAATAAAGAAAATATGGTATATATACACAATGGGATGCTATTCAGCCACAGGAAGATTAAATCCTGTCATTCCCAACAACATGGATGAGCCTGGAAGGCATTATGTTAAGTGAAATAAGTCGGGCACAGAAAGATCATTGCCACATGTTCTTACTCATTTGTAGGAGCTAAAAAGGTTGAATGCATCCAAGTAGAGAGTAGAATTGTGGTTATGAGAGACTGGGAAGGCTAGAAAAAAGGGTAAGCTCGAAAGAGGTTGGTTAACGGATACAAGATTACCGGTAGATAAAAAGAATGAGTTCTAGTGTTCTATAGCACTGTAGGGTGACTATAGTTAACAGTAATTTATTGGATATGTTTAAGGAGTGGGGAGAGAGGATTTTGAATGTTTCTAAGATGAAGAAATGATAAGTGTTTGAGGTGATAAATATGTTGTTTACCCTGATTAGATCATTAAGCATTGAATATATATATTGAAATATCACTCTGTAGCCCATAAATATGTAAAATTATTGCATGTCAATTAAAAATAAAATTAAAGACAAAATCAAACAAGTTGCTTTGGCACTTGTCAGGTCCTCGCTAAGTGTTAGCTAACTTCCTGGGACGCTAAGTAGGCTGATCTTTTTCCCTCCTCTCTTTCAATCCCTGATTCAAAAATTCTCGTCTGCTTTCTTCTCTTTTTTGTCTTTTGCTCTCTGTCGACTTTATCATCTTTTGTTTTCTCTCAGAACATTTATGTGTGTGTGTGTGGTTACTTGGAAGAGATACATCTTAAGATATTTTTAAAAGAGTAATCTGCTTGCCACTTTAAAAACTATTATTTTGTTGTTGTTGAGACAGGGTCTTGCTCTGTCATCCAGGCTGGAGTGCAGTGGCACGGTCATGGCTTCCTGCAGTCTCAATCTCTGGGGCTCAAGGGATCCTTCTGCTTCTGCCTCTTAAGTGGCTGGAATTACAGGCGTGCACGACTGCAGTAAGCTAATAGTTGTTTGTTGAATATCTTTTCATGGGCTTACTAACCATTAAAAACATTTTTTGTTTTTTTTTGAGACAGAGTTTCGCTCTGTTGCCCAGGCTGGAGTGCAGTGGCGCGGCCTCGGCTCACTGCAACCTCTACCTCCTGGGTTCAAGCGGTTCTCCTGCCTCAGCTTCCTGAGTAGCTGGGATTACAGGTGTGTGCCACCATGCCCAGCTAAGTTTTGTATTTTTAGTAGAGACAGAGTTTCACCATGTTGGGCAGGCTGGTCTCAAACTCCTGACCTCGTGATCCATATGCCTTGGCTTCCCAAAGTACTGGGATTACAGGTGTGAGCCACCACACCCGGCCCATTTTAAAATTGTTTATGGAAAAATGTTTACTCATTTTATATGCTCGTTTAAACATTATTTTAAAAAAATGATTGAATTATTTTTAAAAATATATTCTAGATACAGGTCCTTATGAGACATAAGGTTTGCAAATATTTTTTCCCAGTATGTGAGTGGTGTTTTCACTTTCTTGAAGTATTTTCTAAGAGTTTGATAGTGTTAGTGCTTACATTTTGGTCTTTGACTCATTGTTAATTAATTTTTGTGTATGATAGGAGATGAGTCCATCTCTCTTCTTTGGCTTGTGGCTATCCAGTTGTCCTTGCACCATTTGTTGAAGAGACTATTCTTTCCCCATTCAATGGTCTTGGTATCCTTGTTAAAAATAAATGTACTACAAATGTATTTTTTTTTTCTATTCTATTGATCTGAACGTCTGTCCATGCCAGTACCATGCTGTCTTGATTACTGTTGCTTATAGTAAGTTTTGAAATCGGGAATCACGAGTTCTTTAAAGTTGTTCTTTTTCAATATTGTTGTGGATATTTGGGGTCTCCTGCAATTCCATATGAATTGTAGGATTAGCTTGTCAATTTCTACAAAGGAGCCAGCTATGATTTTGGTAGGGATTGCCTTATATCTCTACATCATCCTGGAGAGTATTGCCCTTACAACAACATTAAGTTTTCTCATCCATGAACATGAGATATTTTTCATTTATTTACAATAGAAGGGACTTTCCTCAACCTGATAAAGTTCACCAGTGAAAATTCCACAACTAACATCACACTTACTGGCGAAAAACCGGATTCTTTCCCTCTAAGACCAGAAACGAGACAAAGATGTTCACTCAAGTTGCTTCTGTTTAACATTGGACTGGAGGTCCAGCCAGGGCAATTTGGCAAGAAAAAGAAGTAAAAGGCATCAAGATCAAAAAGGAATAAGTAAAACTCTCTATTCACAAATGATACGATCTTATATATAAAAGT
The DNA here is from genome assembly GCF_001698545.2 of Rhinopithecus bieti. Classification (NCBI taxonomy): domain Eukaryota; kingdom Metazoa; phylum Chordata; class Mammalia; order Primates; family Cercopithecidae; genus Rhinopithecus; species Rhinopithecus bieti. The sequence goes on along the minus strand of NW_016819184.1, from coordinate 1,422,426 downwards.
CCTAAGGAATCAGCTAAAACTGTTAGGACTAATAAATTTGGCAAGATTGCAGGATACAAGATCAATATACTAAAATCAAATGTTTCTATGCACTGACAATGAAGGACCCAAGAATGAAATTAAGAAAACAATTCCATTTATAATAGAATAAAAATGATTAGTTGTGCATTTTATAAAATAAACACAAAACTTATATTCTGAAAACTACGAAATGGTGTTGAAAGGTTTTAATTTTGATAAAGTCTAATCACATTTTGCTTATATCCATGCCTTTTTCTATTTATAAAATGTTTATCCCAACGTCACAAATATTTTCTCCTATGTAAAAAATAGAGATATTGTGGTCTTAGTTTTACACATAGTTCTATAATCAGTTTGGAGTGATTGTTTTGTATATAGTATGTGATGTAAGAATTGAAGTTCATTTTGTCTAATGTGGATAACCATTGAATTGCCTTGTGAGTCTTTGTCAAAATCCACTGATCACGTATGTGTTGGGCAATTCCTAAACTCTGTAATCTTTTGATTAATATGTGTCTATGCCTCTACCAATACCGATACCACACTCTCTTTTTCACTGTAGTTTTATATTAAGTCTCAAAAGCAGTAGCGTAGTTTCTGTGACTTTAATATTTTTCTAATTTATTTAGGCTATTCTGAATCCTTTCATTTAACTTAGAATCAGCTTTCTAACTTCCACAAAAGAAAGTCCTGCTGAGATTTTGATTCCAACAACATTGGAACTATAGATCAATTTGGAAAGACTTGGCCTACTCTTGTTTTTGCATCGGATTAATACTGACCTTGTTGGAATTGTTACTTTTCTCCTATTTTTCAGAAGAGTATGCATGGAATGGGCATTATTCCTTTCCTTAATACTTGACCGAATTCACCAGTGAAGACAGCTGGAGCTGGAATGTTCATCGTGGAAAGGTTTTTAAAGTTCGGATTATTATCTATTTCTTATTGAGTGAGTATTGGAAGTTTGTATCTTTCAAGGAATTTGTCCACTTCACCTTAAGTTGTCAAATTTATTGACATACATTTAATATTCTGATATTATTATTTTAATATGTTTAGGATCTGCAGCGATGTTACCTGTCATTCCTTATAGTGATGATTTGTTTCTCCTGTCTTTTTTATTTTTATATTTTAAATCAGTCTGGCTACAGGTTTTTCAATTTTATTGATCTTCTCAAATAACTAGATTTAAGTTTCTTGGATTTCCTTTTTTGTCTTTTTCTATCTCATTGATTTTTTTTTTCCTGGTTCTTATTGCGTCTTTTCTTTTACTTATTTTGGTTTAACTTTGCTCTCCTTTTTGTAGTTTTTCCAGTTGGAAGCTGAGGCTATTGCTTTTAGGCATTTCTTCATTTCCAACATTGGCATTTAATGCTATACATTTCTCGCTAAGTACTGCTTTAGCAGCATCCCACAAATTTTAATATATTGAGTTTTAATTTTCATTAAATTCAAAAGAATTTTAACATCTCTTTTGATTTTTTCTTTCATTTATGAGATATTTACAAATGTGTTATTTAGTTTCCAAAAATTTTGTGACTTTACAAATATATTTCTGTTATTGATTTCTAATTTAATTCCATGTAGTCTGAGAAAATTCTTTATCACTAATCCTATTAAATATATTGAGTCTTGTTTTATGTCCCAGAGTACGGACTATCTTGTTAACTGTTCTTTGTGCACCTGAAAAGAATGTGTAATTTACTATTATTTGGTGGAATTTTCTATTCCAGTCAATTAGGTCAGATAGATTGATTTTGTGGCACAAATCTCTTAACTTCTATTTGTTCCATCTATTATTTAAAAAAGGGTATTGAAATTCCTCATTATAACTGTTTCTCCTTGGAGTTCTACTAGTGTTTGTTTCATATGTTTTGAAGCCGTTATTAGATAAATGTTGAGAATTGTTATATCTTCCTGATGAATTGGTCATTTCATCATTTTTGACCATCTTTATTCATGGTAGTATTGTTTCCTCTGAAACTTGGTCTGATGTTAATATGGTCATTCCTCCTTTTGTTAAATTTGCTTTAGCATTAAATATATATATATAGCGCCACACTTTAACCAAATTATGTCATTATATTTAAAGTGAATTTCTTGAAAGTACCATATGGTTGGCCTTTTTTTCCCCCATCATCTGATAACTTCTGCCTTTTAATTGGGGCATTTAAGACATTGAAATAATGTTCTTATTGACATAGTTATGTGTAAATATATCATTTACTATTTGTTTTCTTTTTGTTCTATCTGTTCTTTTCTCTCTTATTTTGGACTTATTAAATATTTCTTAACGATTCTATTTCATCTCTTTTGTTGATGTATTAGTTGTAACTTTATGCTTTGTTATTTTAACGGTTGCTTTAATGTCTACACTGTACTTCTTTAACTTGTCACAATCTACTTTCAAGTGATATATCACTTCACCTATAGCACAAGAATCTTACAATAGTATACTTACATTTTTTCTTCCTTAGTGTTTGTGCTATTGTTCCACAAATTAGTGTTACTTGTTTTGTAAAGTCTCCATTACATTGTCCATGTTTTTGTTGATGCAATCAATCATAAATAACTTAATGTAACAACAAAAAAAGCTTCCATATTTGGTCATATAGTTACCATTTCTGATAGTCTTCATTAATTTTTTTTTTTGTAGATTGCTACTTCCTTCTAGTATCATGTTCCTTCTGCCTGAAAGACAGAATATTTATTCTAGTGCAAGTCTGTTGGTGATTTTTTTATTTCAGTTTTTGTTCATCTGAAAAAAAGTTAATTAAAAGAAAATGCTTAGTATGTAATTTAGGTTGACTGTTTTTACAAAAAGTACTTTAAAGATGTTGCTGTACTATATTCTGACTTGTATTGTTTACAGTGAGATATCTGTTGCCATCCTTATCTTTATTTGTGTGCAATATGCCTTTTTCTCTGTTTTCTTTAGAACTAACTCTGACCAGTTTGATTATAATGTAGGCAGTTTTTCTTCACATTCCTTGGGCTTGGAGTTCTTTGAGCTTTTTGAATCTGTATATTTAGAGTTTTCAATAAATTTGAATTTTTTTCAAATGTTTGTCTTCTCATCTCTCTCCTTTCCTTTGGGCACTCCAATTATACAGGTTATATCACCTGAAGTTGTCCCAGAGATCACCAATGTTCTGTTTATTTTCAACATCCTTTTTTGACGGACTCTATTTAATTTTGAATGAATTCCATTGCTATGTCTAGTTCACGAATCTTTTCTTCTACATTGTTTAATTTGCTTTTAATCCCATCCAGGTTATCTCACATACTCTCGCACATTGTAATTTGCATCTTAGCATGTGTCCTTTATGTATTTACTAAACTTTTTCAACATATGGAATACAGTTGTAATAAGTGCTTAATGTCTTAGTTTGCTAATTCTAACGTGTGTCCGCTCTCAGTCAGTTTAGATTGATTGTTTTTCCTCCCCATTATGGGTTGTATATTTCTGCTTTTTTACATGCCTGGTAATTTTTAAGTGTGTGCCAGACACGGTGAATTTTACCTAAATAGGAGCTGAATATTTTCATATTTTTACACATATTGTTGAGTTTTGTTCTGAGATGCAGTAAAGTTACTTAAAAACATTTTAATATCGCGGTATTAAGTTGTTTTAGGTGACACCAGAAAAATATTTAGTATTGATGCAGTTACTCTCCACTATTAAGGCAAGACCTTCTGAGCACTCAACCCAGTGATTGTGAATTATAAGGTTTTCTAGTCTGACTAGAAGAGTTAGGTACTAATTAATTTTAGAAATAGGATTTTACTCTGTCCCCAAAGCTGGAATGCAATGGCATGATCATAGCTCACTGGATCCTCCAACTCCTTGGTTCAAGTTATCTTCCTGCCTCAGTTGCCCTAGTAAGGTAGCTGGGATTACAGGTGCACCACTGCACCTGGCTCTGTCTTAGTTCCCCATGGATTCTCGGCTTCATCTTCTTAACTCAGGGTAACTGCCAGGTTTCCACCTGAGTTCCTTTTCTTGGAAATTTCATCAAGGTGGAAAGATGGAGCAATTGTATCATTCAAGTAATTTATTTCTTATCCCTTGAGTCCCTGTCCTTCATTTTCTGATGTCCAGTGTCTTGAAAACAAATTTTTTCAAATATTTCAATTTTTGATTGTTTCCAGATGAGGATAAATCTGGTCCTATTATTTTCTTTTGGTTGTAAGTGGAAATCATGACGTATTTTTTAAAAAAGTTTCATTTATAAATGTTTTGTTGGGGAGTGTTTAGGTATAATTTTGATTGTTAATGGGTTTATTTAGAATCTAGCTAATTTATTAACTCAATCATATTTTCTAATTCATTTTATTTCATTTTCTAAGTAATGATCATCTGTATAATGATTATTTTCCACCACGCTTTTCTAATAGTTACATAACTAATTTTTCTTTTTTATCTTATTTGCATGTCCTGGACTTCCAGAACAATAATTAATAAGGTTGATAATGAACATCAGAAATTTTTTCCTAGTGTTAATGAGAGCAACTCTAGCATTTCAGTGTAATTAGAATGTTTAATGTTAGTTTGAGATTACTATTTTCTATCATGTTAAGCAAGAATGCTTTTGCCATATGTTCTTAATTAGAGTTTTTATACAAACTATTTTAGGATATATTGGGTGAATTATTTATAATGCATCCTATGCACACTTTCCCTTACTTTCTTGAATAAAACTTCTCAAGTTGTAGTATTCTAATATTTTAAAATACTATTGACTTTTTTGGCTGGGCACAGTTACTCACACCTGTAATCCCAACACTTTGGGAGGCTAAGGCAGGCAGACCAGTTGAGGCCAGGAGTTCGAGACCAGCCTGGCCAACATAGCGAAATCCCACCTTTACTAAAAATACAAAAATTAGCCGGGTAGTGGTGGTGGGTGCTTGTAACCTCAGCTACTCAAGAGGCTGAAGCAGGAGAATCGCTTGAACCCAGGAGGCAGAGTTTGCAGTGAGCCGAGATAGTGCCACTGTACTCCAGCCTGGGCAACACAGAGACTCTGTCTCAAAACAAACCAACAGACAAACAGAAAAAATTACTGACTTTTCTTCACTAGTACTTGTAAGACTTTTATTCATATCTGCAAATATCTAGAATCACAAATTTCTTTTAATTTTTGCTTTTGCTTTTATTTTCTTAGTATCTTGAAAATTAGAGGGAAAATAGAAAGCAAGCATTAATTGTTCACCCTGCTTTAGCATAAAACACTTACATATTACACACTTGATATTATACCTCTTCACAATCTAAGTAATTTTACTTAAGTCTAATTAGGAAATTATAATTTCTTTATGGTCTGTTGATTATTTCAGGTTTCTTGAGTCAAAAATGACAAATTCAAATAGCTTGTTGGCTATTTTAACTCTTTTACAAACCAAGAAAAAAGATTGTAAGTAGTCTCTTTGTTTTCTCTAGTAGGCCATTTCATTCTGTCTAGGAACTATATGCTATAATTTTTTGAAAAATTTAAAAACATTAATTTGCTCATGACAGTTCTCTGTGGACATTAAATTTATTTAAAAATACTAGGTTTAATTTACTTTAATTATCAGCTATTTTGAAAACAGAGGGATAATTGCCTAATAGCATGTTTAAGGAAATCCAGCTTGTTCTTTCCATATTGGTTATTTGACCTAATTATGACAGCTGTGAGGGATGGGGTTGCTAGAAATTGCTATTATCATATGTGAACTGAGGCCCAGACTGCTGATCAAGGCCATGTTGACTCTTAGGTGATCTGTCATGAACACATTAAAAAATATGTGATGGCCCAAATATTACCTAATGAGAGGTGTGGAAATCAATTCAACTCAGTAAAGTCTGGAGATTTTTGTTTTGTATTTATTATTAGCAAACAATATCAATAAGTATTTTCCATATTCTTTACTGCCCAAAGTATTTTTATCACTGTATTATAATAAAAAATTACCATGAATTAAGAAAATAATTTATTTTTCTTTGCTATTTTTTGTCTTAGGAAATATTGAACGGTTGTGGGTTTTGTAGATTTTGCTGTGTAGTCGTATGCAGAACGCCTATAACCTTGAAATGGAAAATTTCTGAGAAACACTAGAAGGGTTTTTGAGGCCTAAAAGATCTCAGGTGGGCAGACATAAGAAAACTGGGGAGACCCCACTGCCTGCACAGACTGTTGACTTTTAGAAAATTTAAAAAGGCTTATTTGGTTAAACAATAACACATGCATTCATATGTTAATCTCACTTTCTGTTTATAAGCTCCTAATCCATTGTTGAGAGGAAATGTTGAATTAAAAAAGCTAAATTTAAAATCAAAAGCATTTCCACGCACAATTGGAACATAGAATTTTTTGGTTGTTAACAACTTCCATTGTTATTAGAAGAGTCAATAACATTTCTATATTTCACACTTAAGGCCACATTCCTGAAGTGGTTTCCACATAAAGACGTGAGTAAAGGTTCATTTGACCAAAGAGTTCTCTGAGGAAAACAGATTTGGAAACAGTGTAAACTTCCACCTTTAATATTAACATATTAGAGACACTAAGAAATGCATCAGTTTCCTTAGCTTTCTCCAGACATATTTGACAATGGAATCTTTTCCAGAAGACAATTTGATAAAAACCTCTGGTCCTTATATGACCTATAGGGCCCTGAGCGATCTGGTCTGCTGATCCTTCCTAACTTGGTCTTCCACCCATGCCCTCTACCATTGCCAGTTCTAACCCCATGGCCTCTTTGCTGTTCGTCAGAAGCATGCAGCACGTTCCCATCTCAGGGATTTTGTGGCAGCTGTGTCTCCTTTCCGGAATGCTCTTCCCTTTGATAGCTGCCTGACCTGCTGTCTCACTCCCTTTATACGTCTCCTCAAAAGAAACAACTTCCCCCACAATGCTGCATAAAAAAGTAACTCCCTAATCTTCTTTCTTTTTCCCCTGCCTTTTGGCCTTCCTTTTGAAATAATATATATTTACCTTTAATTTATTAAAAGTAATGGCAAAAACCACAATTATTTTTGCACCAACCTAATATTATTGATTGTCTCCTCTAACTAGAACACCAGCTCTACTTGGGCAGGGTCCTATCCTGTACTGTTTGCTAATGCATCTGCAGAGCCTGAGTGGCATCTGGCATGCAGACGGTGCTCAATCACCTTAAGGAATAAATGAAGTGGGGGATGGATGGATTTTTCCCAACTACTGTGCTTGTGAGGGTAATAAGAATAATAGCAATAATAATTAAAATGACAACAATAATAACAGCAATCACTAGATAACACATATTGGATGCTACCATGAGCCAGGTGGAGGCTTCATGATTTGAAATGAAAGTAGGTCAAACTGTGTAGCATGTTGATTTCCAATAGACAGAGCTTGGGCTTCACTCGCCATGCAGTGGGAAGTTACCATCTTCACTGAGGAATGAGGTGAGTGGTATTTGGAAAACACTAATTGGTGGCAGGATAGATTGCATGAAGGATAATGGGATCCATCCAAACCATGTCAATCAGCATTCATTATCTCCAAACTAGGGCAGCAGAAATGGAAAATAGTCACATTTGAGGAACATTTTGGAGCTATCCATAATAGTGTTAATTAGTGGTAATGGGGGCAGAGTAGGTGAGGAAGAGAGAAGGATCTAAGATCATTTCTGTGGTTTTCAGCCACACTGAGGAAACTAGCCCAAAAGTAGTTTGCTTTTGGGCACCCTGAGTTTGAGGGGCCAGTTGGCCATGTCTGTGTTGGTTGTAGTTGAAAGTGAGCCTTGAGCTCAATAGGAGGGACTGGGTTAGACTTGCAGACCTGAGAGTCTTCACACCGATGGTGTTTGAGGGAGACAGGGTAAGTTCCATTCTCTGAGATGTTGGGGAAGCTGCAAAACACAGAATAGTGAAGGGTCCAGCAGAGTGAGAGCACAGTTTTTAGTGTAATATGGGGCTGAAAGTGGGAGCAGAAGTATACAAAAAATTAGCCGGGCATGGTGGCAGTTGCCTGTAGTCCCAGCTACTCGGGAGGCTGAGGCAGGAGAATGGCAGGAACCCAGGAAGCGGAGCTTGTAGTGAGCTGAGGTCACACCACTGCACTCCAGCCTGGGCAACAGAGCAAGACTCTGTCTCAAAAAAAAAAAAAAGAAAAGAAAAGAAAAGAAAAGAAAAGAAAAGAACAGAACCAAAAAGTCAAGAAACAACAGATGTTGGTGAGGCTGTGGAGAAATAGGAATGCTTTTACGCTGTTGGTGAGAATGTAAATTAGTTCAACCATTGTGGAAGACACTATGGCAATTCCTCAAAGACCTAGAACCAGAAATACCATTTGACCCAGCAATCCCATTACTGGGTATGTACCCAAAGGAATATAAATCATTCTGTTATAAAGATACATACATGTGTATGCTCATTGGAGTACTAGTCACAACAGCAAATATATGGAATCAACCCAAATGCCCATCAATGATTGGTTAAAGAAAATGTGGTACATACACACCATGGACTGCTATGCAGCCATAAAAGGAAAAAGATCATGTCCTTTGCAGGGACATGGATGGAGCTGGAAGCCATTATCCTTAGCAAACTAACCCAGGAACCGAAAACCAAATACTGGATGTTCTCACTTGTGTCTGGGAGCTGAACAATGAGAACGTGTGGACAAAGGGAAGGGAACAACACACACTGGGGCCTACTGGGGGAGGTGGGGAGAAGGAGACCATCAGGATAAATAGCAAATGCATGTGGGGCTTAATACCTAGGTGATGGGTGAAGTAAACTACCATGGCACATGTTTACCTATGTAAGAAATCTGCATGTCCTGCACATGTATACCAGAACTTAAAATTAAATTAAACTAAAATATTTTGAAAAGAAGAATTGGGAAGTAGCTGACTGGGGGCATTGTGTCAACAGGGTTTTTCCCCAGCTAGCCTCAGTAGCCCAGGTTTTGGGAATAAGATCACAGGGATGAGCTGATTCAGGAAGAAGGATTTGTATGGTGGGTGTGGCAGAATGACAACCAGGGGAAGATCAAGGAGACGGTAAGAGAGAGTTGATGGGGTGGGGGGTGCCCAAGAGATGGAGCCCAGATGGGTGAATGAGTGAAGGCAGAGGCAGTTGATGTGCTAGAAGCCAGTGGGGTAAGGGTAGGGGATTGAAGAAGCTCTGATACAGTCAAATACCTCCAGCTGTTTTTTTTTAATTGAAAGAAAAGCATGAATAAAAAAACATTGAAACACTCACAGTGGTTATGTCTGGGCACTGGAATTACAGTCTCTAATTTTATTTCTTTCCTGTCTCTAATTGATGGTATATTCTTATATAATTTTTTTTTAAAAGGCAATTTTCTTACAAAAGAAAGGAAAAAACATATGTAACAGTTTCTGAGCTGTGTTTCGTGAAACTCTAGTGATGACTGAGATGTTAAGAGGTGTCAGCATGGAAACAGGTTTCCATAGACAGTTGTTTTGGAAAATGATGCATTAAGACCAAAAAAGACTGCTTAACTGCAGGATTTCTCGGTAACATTCTATTGTATGCACATCATGAATCTCTAAAAAAGCCAAAAGCGCAGTATTTTCCCATTGAATTTCTGTACTGAATTCTTCCCTCAAAGACCTCTTCTTACTATTCCTTAGTGGCGCTGCTTTGGAAAATGCTACCTTGGATGGTAACTAGAGTGCTATGTCTACCTATGCTAGCATCCCAAGAAAGTAAGAGTTGATAAAAACCATTGTCACTACTTTAATGGGTTAAGCTTTGAGGCATGATGTGTGTTTGGTGATGATTTTCTTTGTAATCACTGCATCATACAGTATTTTGGTCAGGATTGGCCCAGCTCATGGTTTCTTAGTTTGCTAAGTCGAATGAAGACAGAAGAGTGAACATTAGTCATACATAGGGAGAGCAGGATGTTGCAATGAAACTTGTTCCCAGTGAAAGAGACACTGAGATGGAATTAGGAGTACAAAAGACTTGTCAGGAAGAAACACCTGTGATGGGGCCAAGCAGAACTGCAGAACTGGACATGAAGCTGTTGGGTTGTGATGCAGTCAACAACATGCATGCCAGAACAACATCCGTGTCACCTGAGCAGAAGCAAAGATGCTGCTGAAGGAGGCCCACGTTGGGCAGAAATGCCCTGCCCTGCGATGACTGCCTCACTCAGGCCATAACTGGGGGCCATCCCAGGAAGCAACTGTCTCCAGCTACCACTTCATTACTCAGTCCCTGGCTGCAGACCAAAGAGAACTTGACCTTGGCCCCAAAGCTGAGGTAGATGGGCAGAGGTTAATAACTGGAGAGCTCCTTCCTTCAGTAGGGCAGAGAGGCCTTTCTTGAAGGAGCATCTGAGCAGCACATCTCTGTGTCTGCAATAAGGTCAGACCATTTGCTCGCATCTGGTGAAAATTCTAAAATGAAGAGTCAGGGAATGTGGAGGGTGTGCTGGTTGCTTTGCTTGTTTGTTTCCTGTTACTGAGGGGATGGGGAAATTTCCTTTCCCTGAGCAGTGCCTTGCTATTCCATTTGCCATCCTGCTCTTTACCAGGTGCCATAACAGGTGCCAGACTCTGGGGTGCAGCCACCCTGGCCTGTGGCATCATCTCACCATGGCACGTTGCAATACCAATGCATGGTGGGGACACCATAAGGTGTTTGTTACTGCAACTGCTGATCATTGTCAATGGTTCAAGGCTATCCTTGGTGTGGCATTCCTTTTACTTCCCTGCTTCTGATATATGCTCCCTTGCAGGGGCTGGGGGTTTGGGCAGCCCCAGGAAGGGCCTAGAGATAGGCCTCAGAGCATGGCTGGGCCTGCTGCAGGCCTAAATTGTGCATGCCAGCATTCTCTGTCTCCACTGGAGAAATATGGAGTTCTGCCATCCCAAGGAGGCCTTGCATGGCTGGGCCGGGCCACTTCCCCCTTGGACTTCAGGTGGTTCTCTTTCCTTCTGGAACCCACAGACCAGAGAACCGCATTGCAACTCTGCACTTTAATTTCTCTTCATCTTTCACATCTGCTTTTTCTCCCTGTATTGCTGCCTTGTGCTTGCTTTGCTACTCACAACTCATTTATACACATCTTTGTGGGTGTGTGCGATGCTCAGCTTTGCATTTTATGAGTTGTTGGCTGTATTTATTACTAGAATCATCTGCTTGTGGCTGGTTATAAAGAGAAACGTTTCCTATGTAGACCTGATCCCACTTGGATTCCTAATATTGGGAACAGGAGCATCGCAAGACGGGAAGGGACAGGTCTCCTTTTTCTCAGTTCCAAGGGTAACTGGCTTGGATATGCACATCGAAAAACCTGCAGAGGTATAGAACAGAGGTGCCAGCTTACAGGGCAACTTCTAAAATGGGGGAGTCTACTGGCTTCATCAGTGGATGACTACATCCTATCCTGCTACTATGCTCACCCATGCACTGAGTTTTGGGGTCTCTGCTCTGGGCCCAGGCATGGTGTGAGGCTGGAGGGACACCAGGCTGGAGGGACACCAGGGCAGTGGCCCAGGGGAGGAGAGAGACATGAAGACAGATCAGCACAGTGGCTGTGACGGTGCCTCGGCAGGTCCACTGTGGGGTGCAGAGGAATTATCCCTCCATGCCCCATTCAGGAACAAAGCTCTCTGTGGAGGCCTGGATTTGATTCCATTTGGGAGGGTGATTTTCATGACGTGGTCCCCTGGTTTCTAGTGAATTAGGTCTGACTTTTAACTCATTTCACCTAACACGCAGTGGTTTCATGGGAATTAATTAGGTAAAGGGCTCCTTAGGGGTAGAACCAATCCGAAAACACGTTCTCTTCTTTCTCTTATGTGATTTGAAGAGGAACTTATGACGGGCTGACTGGGTTACCTTTTCAGACCTCAGAAGGTCAAAGATTAGGTCCAATAATTTGCGTCATGAAAAAATAACAAAACAAAGGTTAATACAGTCCAGATTTTCAGTGTATTTTATTGTAACGGTCCTTTATTGCCTTTCTACTGGGGTTGATGGGCAAATGATGAACAGGATAGTTAAGCACATCTCCCAAGCTACAAGCTTCAGAAAACAGTTTACAGGACAATTAACTGTCCATATCCCCTGAGAAGGCTCATCGTCCTGGAAAGTCTTGAGTCTGAGCCCTGACTCTGAATGAGGAGAGAGGCCTCAGTTTCCCTCTATTCAATTTAGTTTACAGACCTCTCCTGAGCACCCCATCCATGCCTGGTGTGGTGGAGGCACGGCTGTGGTGGTTGATAGCCACTTCCCATCATTGGCAGCTTGCATCATCACGGGATGCTGGGACCAGGGAACAGGCAATTCCAATACTGCAGGCCAAGCCCTGGCACCTTGGAAGCAAAGGGGAGCCATGCCCAAGCTGCTGCTGGGTTTCAGACAGATTCCCAGAGGAGGCGATGCTTCAGCTGAAACCTGGCAGACAAGAAGGTATGAGTCCTGAGAAGGTAGTGCCAGCTCGTGGCTGAGGACTAGAGCAAGAGGAGGTGGGGCCATTCAGGGCAGATCTGGAGCAAATGGGGTGGGCAGGGCTTAGGAAATTCCACTGGTCTTATCTTCAACTCAGAATCATTGAAGACAGTGTTCAGGAGGTGCCAAGCTCTGATTTGTGTTTATGAAGAGGACTCTGCAGTGGACTGGAGGAAGCTGGCCTGCAGGTGAGGAGTTTGGAGGCAAAGTTAGTGCAACCACCCAGGCAGGAGACGATGGGGATCTAACCCAGCAGAGGCAGCAGGAACAGAGAATGGGAGATGTGGAGGGACGTGGTGGTTGGTGTGCACGAGGGAGGCATCAAAAAGAGTGCCCAGATGTTGGTCCGTTTGCTGGGATGGGAGGACGGAAACCAGAGCAGGTGTGAGAGAGGGAGCCCTGACTTCAGTCTGGACATACCACATGTGAGGGTTCCCAGACTACCCAGTGCAGCTGTCAGGGAGGTGAGTGGTGAGGGGTTGACTGTTTATCCCCCAAAGTATGTGCTCAATTCTAGCCCCTGCTCCTTGTGATGGTAACCCTTATTTGGAAACAGAGTCTTTCTAGATGCAATCAAGACAAGATGAGATCATACTGGATTAAAGGTACGTCCCTGACCCAGTGACTGGTGGACCTTAATCCAGTGACAGTGTCTTTGTAAGAGGAAGGAGAGGAAGATTCCGATACCGAGCCACAGGGAAAGTGCAGAGGCAGGTTGCAGTGACGCACTTGGAAGCCGGGGGATGCCCAGGGTTGCCAGCAGCAACCAGAAGTTGGAGAGAAGGGACGGACCTTGCCAACACTTCACTTCTGACTTCTGGTCCTCAGAACTGAGACTATACATTTCTGTTGCTTTGAGCCACCCCTTTTGTGGTCCTCTGTGATGGCAGCACCAGGACACTAATACAAGTGGATCCATAGAATTTGGAAGAGAAATACGACTGAACTGGAGATACAGGCCAGAGAGGCATCAGCAGAAGGGCTGATGAGGCCTTCAGCGTTCATCCTGGGCGATCTATGCAGGGAGAGTAGGAATAAGAAATAGTGATCATCACACCAGGTGGAGGGAATCACGGTGTTCCTCGGAAGAGGGGGAGTCTCCAAAATCCTACACCCCAGGTGAATTCTGCGATTGACTAAAAGTGGAAGGCGCTGCTCTAAGACACAGCTCCTTAGAATTCAACATGTGCAAGTCGCCTGAAGATCTCACTAAAATGCAGACTTGGGTTTGTGGGTCTGCAGTGGGACCTGAAATTCTGCGTTTCTCACAACTCCCAGCTGATGCCCTGGATTGCACTTGGAGAGGCGAGGCCTTGAAGGGTTGGTCTGGTTAGGAGGAGACCAAGATGGAGCAACCAGAGAGGTACTACCAGGAGGGGTCTGCCCTGACGCCAAGGGAGAAGGAACACTTGGAAGGCGCTGTACTGCTGGATCCCAGTGCCACTCAGAGGCAGGAGAGTGGGAACAAGTGTCCAGCGAACCATGCAACAGAGAAGGTGCTGCTGTTATGGGAAGAGGAGGGGCGTGGAAGGAGGTAGAAGCCCTTTTGGTGACTTCCTAAGACATCTGGGACGAAAACTCATAGACTGGGTGACTGCATCTGGGCATGGTGAGGAGTGAGGTACCAGGAACTTGAGGCAGATGACTGAGAAGTGAACTCATTGGGGGTGGAGCTGGGTGGGGACTGGGGAAAGTGAAAGGCTGAGGGAACCAAGTTGGGAGGAGAAAACAAGTCCAAGTGAGAGAGCAGGTTGATGGTCTCTGTGATTTTCACTCTGGTGTTTGTTTTTGGTTCACTTTCGCATCCTTTGTATCTCAAGTCAGAGATGGCTTAGGGCGTCAAGAAGCTGGGGCCCGACCTTGTTCTGACTTTGGCAAATAGTGCAGGGCAGGAGGGAAGTGGCCTCATCTCAGCTGTCACCTCCCCTCCACCTCCTGTGCCTTCACCAACTCTGACATGGAAATCAATTGCATTGGTTTTACTACAGTTTTAGACATTTCAGCCAGGGGCTGGGTGGAGGAAAAGTTTGGTTTCTGAAGGCGGGGTCTTGTTTCACCTCTGGGCTCAGGCCAAGCACTCAATAATGTCTGGGGAAGCCAGGACGTAAGTATGGCTGAGGTCCTGGGTATGAGGAGGGAATAGCTCGTGCCTGTGGGTGTTAAGATGTTTTGTGTTGCAACACAGGGAGGTTGGCCACATCTCTAACATGCAATTTAGATCCAGAGCCTGTGTGTATTTCAATCTTTTATGGCTGGCTGGAATAATCAAATCCATATAAGAAACCTTGAAGGAAATCAGTGTGGAGTGGATTTTGTTGAAACCACAAGCTATGAAAATTGGATGTAAGGAGTACACCTCCCAGGTGCCTCAATGACGTACCTGCCCTGCCAAGACTTTGCTAGCTGATGGGAGAAAAGGTATTGGACAGTGCACATGCCATTAAATCTTCTGATGGCTGTGGGTTGAAATCTGCCCGGTGCCATGGGTAGAGAGGCCACCGCAACACTCTTTGCGGGGCTGGTGAGCGCCCTCCAGTTGGAGCTCTGTCGAATAATAACTCCTCGGTGAAAATGGTCCGGCTCCCAAGCACATGGTTTATGGCTGAAATGGAAAAGCTCCCGAGTGCCATCAATGACACTCTCACTGCTTATAAAGACATGTGGGTTCTTTTCCAGTAAAAAATAAGGCTGCTGCCATTTCCCCCCCAAGCCATAAATGATTCAAATGTCAAGCTCGCCTGTGCCTTATGCAATGCGGATGTATTGACTTATCAAAGAAGCGGACGCATTATAGGCGGCTTGCCTTCCCTTACAACTCCATATTTATGTTTGAAGTCTCAGGATATGTTACCTGTGCACTCGCCACCTTCCCTTCCTCCACGGGAGATTTACAAGGCAGCCAGCCGGCAGAAGAGGGACAAAGAAGTAAATATAGTAATATGACAGATTTATTTTGATTTGTTTTATGTGCTTGTGATCTTGCATGCTTTATGTGCTTCTCTATATCTGGGTTCTGTCGTTCTTTTCCTGCCTGTTCACCCCTTTTAAAATAGCAAGTTCAGTAAGTTCTTGGAGGGAGGATATGGCCAAGCAGTAGGAAGAACCATGCAGTTTCCAAGTTATCTGGTTCATCACAACACATGTTTTTGTTTTTTTCTTTCATTTCTCCTTTCATGTGTTTATTTTTCTTGTACGCGAATACCTGGCTCCTAGAAGCATTTCTGTAGGAGAAGCTGTTCATTCATTCATTTTTTCTTTCCATTTTCAGTAACGGTTGTGTAGAAGCTGGCAGGAGTAAGGGTTCGTGGTCTCCGTCTGCGTCCTTCCTGCAGGCGGTGCTCTCTTCTCTTTCTTCTCGCTTTCCAGCAGAGGCTGTGGCTTGGTCCTCCCTGCCCTCTCCTTTACCAAGGGCCACAATGGAGGTGGCCCTCCATGTCCACTTCCCTGAAACAAAGCCGTGGGGTGGGTAGCCTCTGCGGACCAGGCCGGGCAGGCTGGGTGGTGGGAGGTCTCCCGGAGACCGGAGCCTTTGATGCAGAAAGATCGATCCTGAAGATCCAAGGGGACACTTAACTTGGCTGGCTTTTTTTTTTTTTTAAATCAGAACTAGAGGAAATGAGAAGTACCCGGGCAGAGAATTGCTTCAGAGACACCGAGGCCACCTGCCCCGTGGCCTGAAAGGCAGCACTTAAAGAAAATTATAGAGCAGGAGATAAGTGGGTGCCGGCTCCCCTCAGGTGACGGATGTCAGAGCGCATCATGAGCGACTCACGTTAAATGCTCCAGACGAACTAGCTGACAAGATACTCATGGAGTCACAGCAACGGTGCAAAATCACTTAGCGTCACTATCCCAGGGGAGCCCCAGCATTTCTGTCACCTTAAGCAAAACAGGCTTAAAACAAAACAGAGCGAAAGGCTCTTGGCAGGTTATCTATGGAAATGACTGGAAATTGCTGCTGGAAATTTAGGGTTTGCTTTCCTGTTCTTCCCAGGATGAGCGTTGTATGGTACTTTTCAGGAGGAAACCATCCTTGGAAAGACCCAGCTTGGAAAACATGAGAGTAGAGGACTTTGCAGGCTTGTCCAGCACAAGCCACAGAGAGCCAGGGTGGGCGTTGACCCCCACGGCCTGTAGCAGCTGGGGGTGTGCCCAGAGCCTAGCCAGGGTTGGCTCAGACATGCCCAGATGACAAAGGGACAGCCAGGCAGGGCTGGAGGCCCATGGCTGGGCAGTCTGCGGGTGTCCCTTCTCCCAGCACACAAGGCTCATTTCAAGCTGCACGAAATTGCGGAAGACACTGGCAATGTTAAAACACACATGAGTGGACGGGTTGTTCCTGAGGGTGTCGTTACTGGGCCGGTGATGTGAGACAATAAAACATATTAAGGGGACTTTTATGGGGTAATGAATGAGGGGCAGCTGGAGGGCCAGACACGGGGCAGGAGATGCGTAGGGGAGGGCAGGGCCGGCGTGGACAGGAGGAAAAATGTGTGTGGCTGTCACGGGGACTTGGACACGGCATCCATTCTGAGGTTCATTACGACCGGTGTTCCCTCTGCTTGAATATTCAATATTTTCAACTCACTACATGAGTGAATTAAAAAAATAGATTTATCGCTGGATTTTCTACAGATGGCCCCTCAGAAGATTACACAAGCCCCGTGCCACCCCCCCAACCCTGCTTTCTTTGGGAGAATGGATGGGTGTTTGGGATGTTTCATCTGCTCCAACAATTTCCCCGTTTCCCATGGATCAACACTGACAGAAAACCCCAGGTACGCCTTACAGAAGGAAAATGAAAAGACTTAATTTTGAAAAGCTCTTGAACGCCTCAAGCCTTATCTTCAAAACCTTTCAGTGACGGAGTGCTTGGAAAGGTGCCCACCTCTGGCTCAGACCTGACGATTAGAAAAGAAAATTAAGTCTTCTGTTTATACCGGGGGGATACCTGCTCAAAACATCCACCTTGATGGGCAAAAACAAGGTAAAGATACCGTTGCTTTGGGTTGCTGGAGGCAGCCGGGTGTCTTGGACTTTGAGGTGCTGGGGTCTGTGGTTCCCATCTTCTTACAGGTTCAAGCACTCAGCTGGGAGTAAAGACCCCATGGCACACTCCCTGAGCACAGTTGGCAGCAAGGGGTGGCAGGAAGAGCCTTTCACTCTCAGTCCTGGGTAAAGGACCCAAGTCATTGGCAGACAGCTGAAAATTTGACATCAGCAGCCCCTGCTCTCCCGGACCAAGTGCCCACGGCTGGAAGGTTGGCACAGCAGTAGGAATTTGTCTGAAAGTAAAATCTGATCATTATCTACGTTTTAGGATGAGTTTTTAAACTTTTTTTAATTTTTATTTTATGTATTTACTTTTTGAGAAGGAGTCTCACTTTGTCTCCCATGCCGGAGTGGCATGATCTTGGCTCACTGCAACCTCCACCTCCTGGGTTCAAGTGATTCTCCTGCCTCAGCCTCCCAAGTAGCTGGGTCTACAGGCGCCTGCCACCATGCTTGGCTAACTTTTTTGTATTTTTAGTAGAGACGGGGTTTCATCCTGTTGGCCAGGATGGTCTCCATCTCCTGACCTCATGATCCACCCACCTCATCCTCCCAAAGTGCTGGGATTACAGGCGTGAGTCACTGCACCCGGTCCGTTTTTAAAATGTTAATGCTTTGGATGAACCAATATGCCAAAAAGTGGCTCAAAGAAAAGTGAACAGAACATCAAGGATGAATTTTCTAGTCTGGAAAAAACCCTGAAATAATCAGATTACTTCTCACGTTAAGCATTTATTTTCCAGACACAGTTTTTATCAGACACTTTCCAAATTGTTTAGATGTCAATTCTTTTCTGTCCTTCATCAGAAGGGGCGTCTGATGGGGGGTATGGAGATGAAACTGATAAGAAGGTTTGGTGCATATAAACATTGTGCTCATCCTGCTTGCAAATTACTTGTCTACAGATTTTTTTTTGTATGTTCTCACTTTTTAAGAGGAAAATTCCATTGATTTTCTGTTGAGCAAAGGTTTTCTCCTCTCTCTCTCTTTATTAAATATGCCAGTGCTTTAAACAGAGGGTTAAAGAAATAACCTTCCTTGGGTAGGAAAGTTGAGAATAAGCATCATTTTGGGTCCTTTGATGTGAGAGTTATCACCTGCCCCCTTCTTCTTGGGACTATTAGAGATGCCACTGGAGTAGATAGGTCCAGATGAGAACTAAATGTGGCTGTGGGCAGATGAGCATCTGCATTGGGTCTGGTTCAGACACTGGAGCCATCCTCTCTCCACCAACTTCCTTAGGCAGGTGTAATCAGTTGAGAAGGTCAGGTGGTGGGTCTGCTCTAGCCAAGCTTGGCAGAATTTTGGAGACATGGGGCAAGGCAGAGACACTAGACCTTGGCACTTATGGTGCGGACAAGGAGGGTTTACTAGGTTCTTGCTCTTTTCCTGACAATTCCCAACACTGCCTCCCAGAGTCTTCAACGAGAGTCACCTCTACATTCCTCCTACTTTCCATGCTCATTTGTTTAAAAAATATGGCCCAGACTCCTTCCCCTTCTGATAGCAAGTGCTCACGAAGCACTGCCCTATGCTGAGCACTGCCCTGTGCTGAGCCCTGCCCCGAGAGTGTACCTTGGGAGCATTCACGGAAGAGACTCCTGTGGGGAACTGGCACTGCTGATATAGCCAAGCCAGTGCAGGCTCTGCATCCAAGGGGCTCACAGTCTTCGCAGAAGACCTCCAGCAAGTGAGATCAATGGAACGATGGCAACCAGAGGGAGGGTGCCCTGACAGAGAGTAAGGACCATGGCTGGAGTGGAGGTGGGGAGTGCAACTTGCCCACAGTAGAGGGTCAGAAGTGGCTTCTCAGAGTCCATGTCCCACTCCCAGACAAAGAGAAGTCAGCAATTGGTGTCAAATCCATTTGGAAAATACCAGACAAAAACTAAATTGGGAGAGAGAAAACCCATTAGAAATAAATGATGGTTATTGCAGATATTTTTCCAGGCTAAAAAAGTTTCTTCTTCAAATTCCATGTTTTTCTTTCAACCACCTTTGACACCTTAGTCCACTAGACCCATCCAGATTAAAGTTTAATTGAGTTGGAAGCAGCCTGCCATGGTGGCAGGAGAGGGGTAGCACTGCAGAGAGTGGGGATCTAAGTGCCTTGCAGAGAGGCCTGGGGCTGGGGAAGAGCAGGTCTGTTTTGAAGCACTATACAAGGGGGTGCTGGCATGAGATGGCCCGGAGGGGAGCTAGGGTCAGTTTGGTCCTCATCTTGAAGGGTTTTAAGGAGTCTGGAGTTTTAAAATTTGTTTCATTGTAAGGCAGAGCATTTAAGGAATTTAAGCAGGAGAGTGGCATGATCTGATTTCTGTTCGGATAAAACACCAGATGCCAAGTAAAATTAGAATTTCTGATAAAGACAAAGCAAATTTTTCTCATGCCTGTAATCCCAGCACTTTGGGAGGCCAAGGCAGACAGATCATCTGAGGTTGAGAGTTCGATACCAGCCTGACCAGGTGGCGCATAACTGTAATCCCAGCTACTTGGGAGGCTGAGGCAGGAGAATTGCTTGAACCCGGGAGGCAGAGGTTGCAGTGAGCCAAGATTGCACCATTACACTCCAGCCTGGGCAACAAGAGCGAAATCCCATCTCAAAAAAACAAAAAACAAAGCAAACAACAACAACAACAAAACACAAAACAACAAAAGAAGAGGAAACAATGTTTTAGTATAAGTGTATCCCAAACATTGCACGAAATATTTTTTCAAACAGTTTCATTGCGATATAATTTACATACCATACAATTTACTCATTTAAAGTGTACAATTTGATGGTTTTTAGTGTATTCACAGACCATGTGTAATACAGTCCATTTCAGAGCATCTTCCTCACTTTAAAAAAAGAAACAAACAAAAATCAGCTCCTACGCTTTAGCTATCACCATCCTGTCTCCCTCATCCCTCTTCCAGCCCTAAGTAATCACTTATCTCTTTTCTCTATAGAGTCCCCCATTCTGGACTTTCATATGGATGGAATTGTATTAGTCTGTTCTCGCATTGCTATAAAAAACTACCTGAAACTGGGTAATTTATGCAGGAAAGAGGTTTAACTGACTCATGGTCCTGCAGGCTGTATGGGAAGCAGTGCTGGAGAGGCCTCAGGAAACTTACAATCATGGCAGAAGGGCCTCAGGAAACTTACAATCATGGCAGAACTTACATGGCTGGAGCAGGAGGAAGAGAGGACTAAGACGGAAGTGCTACACACTCTGAAACAACTAGATCTCGTGAAAATTCACTATCATGAGAGCAGCAAGGGGGAAGTCCACCCCTATGATCCAATCACCTCCCACCAGGCCCATCCTCCAATGTTGGGGGTTACAATTTGATCTGAGATTTGGGTGGGGACACAGAGCCAAACCATATCAAGATTCATAAAATACATGATCTTTTGTAACTGACCTTTTAAAGTTAGCATTATGGTTTCCAGGTTTACCCATGCTAGAGTGTGTAACAGCATTCCATTGATGATCGCTGAAGAGTATTCCATTGTGTGGACAGACCACATTTTGTTTAACCATTCATTTGTTGATGAACATTTAGGTTATTTCCATCTTTTGGCTCTCATGGATAATGCTGTTAACAACATTCAGATATGAGTTTTCACGTGAACATGTGTTTCACTTCCCTTGGATATATACCTATACGTGGAACTTCTGGGTCCTATGTGTGAGACATCCTTACACTAAAACCTATTCCTTGGTCTATCTGAAACTTCCATGTAACAGAGCATCTGCATTTTGTTTTGTTTTGTTTTTGAGACAGGGTCTTAGTCTGTCGCCCAGACTGGAGTGAAGTGGCACAATCTCGGCCCACTGCAACCTCCGTCTCCCAGGCTCAAGTGATTCTCTGGCCTCAGCCTCCTGAGCAGCTGGGATTACAGATGTGTGCCACTACTGCCTGCCTGGCTAATTTTTTTTTTTTTTTTTTTTTTTTTTTTTTTTAGTAGAGACAGAGTTTCACCATGTTGGCCAGGCTGGTCTCAAACTGCTGATCTCAAATGATCCACCTGCCTCGGGCTCCCAAAGTGCTCAGATTACAGGCATGAGCCACAATACCTGACCGAGCATCTGCATTTTTATTTGCTAAATCTGGCAACACTATTTGTGAGAAGATCAGTGGAGAATTTGAAAGAGGTTAGTCCTGAGTAAAAGGTGGAAGCTCTGCTGGGGACTGTTGCAATGGTCTGAGTGAGAGATGCAGGTCGGGGTTTGGGCTAGGGTGGGCTCTGAGGAGATAAAGAGAAAGGGATGGATCTGAGAGGGGCCACACAGGCTTCGTAATGGGTGGGACCTAAGGGCAGTGAAGGAGGAAGTAGAATGTTCTCAGGTTGGAGGGTCCAAGCTGGAGGGAAAGCATCCAAGGTGGCCCCATTGTCTGTGACGAGGTCACTCTGGTAGGAACAGGTGTGGGTGAGGAGGGACTAGGGTTAAGTTTCCCATACTTAGATGAGAAACGCCTGCTGAGGTGTGGACTCTGCAAGGAAGTTGTGAGTCTGGGCAGCAGGAGCAGGTTTGGGAGCTTCCATCATAGAGAAAACATTTACATCCAGGAGAATTAAAATCCCAGGACATCTGTATGGGAAGGATGTACAGAGAGACATTCACCTTCTGAATCCCTGCTGTATGTTGGGAATACTGTAGTGGCCATTAGGGAAACAGTGATGAATAGCTAGGGTTTTTGACACAAACTTTCTGCCTTGAGAGAGATTTCTCAGTAAATTTTCCTCAAGAAAGAATTGCCTTTTACTGTAAATAAAGCAAGAGAAGAGAAGGACACACTCCCAGTCTCGCTGGAGCCTGCAGACAATAGTAATTGGCTCAGTGGATTTTGGGGGTTTCCATACTTACCACTATCCCAAGAGTGCTGGTGAAGGCAGTTGTGCTGTTCAAGGAAATTTCTAGAAGTTGGGGACATGGCAGGGGCACAGCACAGCTGCCTTCCCCAGCACTCTTTGGACAGTGGTGAGTATGGAAACCTCCAGACTCAACCCCAGAAGTTGGGGACATAGCAGGGGCAAGGAGAGAGGCCCAGGGGACACTGTCTCTGGGTTGTGCTGATGGTTTCCAATCCTGCCAGGCACAACTGCCACAAGGACTCGTATGTGGAGCTATGAAGACTCCTCAGCTCTGCAGTGGGGTGGGTCTACTGAGTGCTCTCACACTCGTCGGTGGGGGGGGGGGGGG
>NW_016819184.1:1332823-1399410 GCF_001698545.2 Rhinopithecus bieti | reverse complement strand
GGGGGGGGGGGGGGGGGGGGGGGACTCTGCATGTCATTCTGTCATTTCCAAGACATTGCCCTTGCTCAGACACCCAAACTGGAAGCTCTGTGTGTCTTGCCCAGAATGATACTGGGTGGTTCTTGGGCCCAGAAATCCTGGATAGAAAGATCCATCATCCCAGTCTCTCCAATGCCATTCCATAAGGACCTTTCTGGAGTGGTCTAGCCTATCCAAAGAGGATTGATCATACTATCTTGTTCATTTAGTTAGCTACAGTCAAAGAGCCTCTTGCAACTTTGTTGCTCAGTGAATCCACCCCTAAGTTTTGATGTGGTGCATCCGTTTGCAATTTCAGTTTCCTCCTCACTTTTCTTTATCTCTTGCTTGTGGGTCAACTTTGCACATCCAGAAGGAGTGCTTGAGTTAGCGTTTCCTGCAGGTGCTAACCATGGATTATTTGCTACTATGGATTTGAGGGAGCATCTCATGGTGTGGTGTACACAGCTCTGGGTTTTACCCAAGACCACATTTCTGTCCCGTTCTCTGCTTGATGCCCATACCTAGAAAACCATGCTGGGTCCATAACGAAGCTCAGTAAGCATTGGTGGAATGAATATTACTCCTTAGGCATCACCCTGCAGTTTGGCTTTTGGCAGTTGTCTGCAAAGTGCTCACATTGCTTGGTGGGCACTTCTTTGAGGATGAGCGTCTCAGTGCTGCTCACGCTCCTCCCCAGAGGGCCTAGGCTGGATGGACATACTGGCCTCTAGATGTCAGGAGCCACGTGAGGGTGAAGAGGGATGTCGGGGACCCTCTGTTGATGGAGGTGGCTTCTGTCCTTGATCATTGGAGCTCAGCTTTTCATGGAAATGCCTGGCTCAGAGAGGGGCAGAGAAGCGCCCAGTGGAGGCTCTAGGCCAACACTCATCTGAGAGCTTGTGCACAGACCCCCGACCTGTGGCTGTCCAGCACTGTTGGGAAGGGGGCTCTAGTTGAGTGAGAGTACCTGCCTGATGGGCTGACCACCCATTCTGTAGATTTCTTATGCTCTTGTCTTCTTTCCAGATGAATGATGGCAAGACTAGCTCCCCAGTGAAACATCTGCGTGTATCAGTTGAACCAGTCACTTAAACTTCATAGAGCTCAGGGTTTTCTTCTAGAAATTGGGCTTAAATAGCAGCATATCCATTCCTGTCGGGATAACTGTGAAGATTTCACGAAACACTGACCAAGATTCCCAGTTATCCTCAAATCCATCATTCTGGCCATCATTCCCAATTATCTGCAGATCCTTTTGCTGCCTTTTCCAGTAGTAAATGACATTTCCATGCTCTCTCACTGACTGGTTTTCAGCCAGGACCAGCCAATGGAAGCTTGTGGAAGGACATGAGCAGAGCTTTTCCTCCATCCCCACCCTCCTGCTCTTCTCTGCTGGCATCTCCTACAGTATTGGCTTCTCTCCAGGTCCAGACCTGCCCTGCCCAGTGGCTGGCAGGGACAACATCACCTCCTCCTTGCCTTTGTCCCTCTGGCACCAGGGGTGCTGGTGGCTCCAAGCTGCCTCCTCTCTGGCTCCTTGACTTTCTGGCACCTTTAAGACTAGATTCCTGTGTAGAATAGGGCTCAGTTTTCCTGACGGAATCTAGACTGCATAGAGCTATTATTATTATTATTATTAATATTGTCATTAAGATTTTTACTTCATCAATTCTAAATTCTAAATTCATTTTCCCAGCTTCAACATGGACTTGAGAGTGAAACGCAAGGAAAGAAATTGAATTTCCAGAAAATACTAATCCTACATCAAAGCAACAAGATGGCTTGGTGTGTGTGGACATTGCTATCCTCATTCCTGGTGCCGGGAGCATCACAACAACACATGTTTCCCAACACAGGCCAGGATGCTTCCGACTCCTGGGAGGATTGGCAGACCAGCCTCTGGAGGCTTCTCCTTGCACTGCTGACTCTCGCTCCACACCCTGGTGCTCCTTTTTGGCTCCCAGAACACACTCAGCAATGATCAGCCACCCACACGGCTGCAGAAGCAGCTCAGCTGTAAGGGCAAAGAGGTTGAAACAAACACACATCTAAACCCCCCATTTTAGGCAAAGGGGCCTGCGCCCAGAACTGTGCTTTCCTTAAACATTTCTTAGACAACTCCCCACACAGGTACAACATTGCCAGGGCTTTCCTTTCTCAGCACAGTGCTCTGCTCCCACCTTGAAAGCTATCAGTTCTGAGTTGTAGCGGCTTTCTGGAGGCCAGCCATCAGAGGATGGCTCTGCATGCCCAGTGTCTGAACTTAGATCCCTGGTAGGCTCCGACTCTGCAGCAGCCGCACACCCACACAAGAGGGCCAGGCAGCCCACACGCGACTATTATGCTCCCTCAACACAGGGGTGGGGATTGTGGAGAGAGGGTCCCACATATTAACATGACCTGCAAGATCTAAGATTTGACCAATCTTTAGATTGAGAGGCAAATGTTGAAATGTGGTTGAAGGGTGACTCTCCCATCCCGAAGGCCCCAGGGGGGAAGAATATGTACTGTGGTGGTGAACTTGGGCTTATTGAGGCAATAGGAAGCTGGCAGCCGGAACTCAGGGACTTCTGGGGACCTGCTGGTTGTGCTTTTTCACTTCAGAGAATAATAACTAAGAAGGAATCCCAATGATTACAGCCCAGGTGTGCGAGGCCCACTGTTTGTGCTCAGTAACGCAACTCCATTTCTCATCTGTGTGACAGAGGTGCTAAAACTGTGAAAGATCTGTCACGCTGGTTCCAGATCTGGCCAGGAGACTGCATCATCTCCAAATATTAGTGATTTGCTTAAAATTAAGAAGGAAAACCAAGCCATCTGTCTCCTGCATTCTTAGGCAGCATTTTCACCTTTTACCCTTCATGGGGCTGCTTTGTCTTTATGGGTTCTAATCTCAAGATGAATGACTGAGAGAGGTCAGACCCAGGCTTTCTAAAGCTGTTTGGATTTTCCAGGGAATCTGTGGATTTACCTTATCACTGATCACTCTCTTGAGTTACTACATTCTTATATCAACTCTGCAAATTTGGGTCAGAGAACATCTTATTTAATGGATAGGAGTGTCCACACAAGAATCAGAGAAATGCTCAGCCCCAAGAGCTGGACTCAGAAACTTCAGGGCTCTTTATGAATGTTTGTTAACTTGGTTATTGTATTAGTCTGTTCTCAGGCTGCTGATAAAAACATACCCAAGGCTGGTAATTAATGAAGGAAAAAGGTTTAATTGACTCACAGTTGAGCATGGCTGGGGAGGTCTCAGAAAACTTACAATCATGGCAGAAGGAGAAGCAACACATCCTTTTTCACATGGCGGCAGTAAGGAGAAGAATAAGAACCAAACGAAGGGGGAAGCCCCTTATAAAACTACCAGATCTCATGAGAACTCACTCACTATCATGAGAACAGCGTGGAGATAACCGGCCCTGTGATTCAATCACCTCCCACTGGGTCCCTGTCTCCACACATGGGGATTACGGAAACTATAATTCAAGATGAGATTTGGGTAGGGACACAGACAAAGTATATCAGTTATCATTTTGCCAGATAATTTCTTCTCATCTAATCCAACCAAAATAACTGAGCTGAAGAGTCTAGAGTGACAAAGAAAAGAACTGAGACTGGTAGGAAGCATGCAGTATTGATTGAGGTTGGGCACTGAGGTTGGACACTCTGCTTCTGACTCTGGGTTTTGGTCCCAAAGCTTCAAAGTACAAGGCCACCAAGACTCATTTTAAGGATGGGGACATTACAGTGGGAGGGGCTCTTTATTGTTCAGCCTATTACAAGCCCTCACACCCCACCAGAAAGTAGGGGGGCCTGTCTGGACTTAAGAATGGGCAAGGGTCCGCTATGTCATGAAATGAACACTTGGACCAAAATTCCCAAGGCCACAGTTCTCCGTGGCCCCAAGCTGGGGAATGGAGACCACAGTAAAGCATGCACTGGAAAGTTGGCTTTACTATGGTGCAAAAGGAATGTTCTCATTGCCAGTTACCTTAGTGCAGGACCATGAGGGATCCCCTGAGCCATGGGAATCTCTTTCTCATCCCATCCTCCTGAAGTCATCCTAAGACCATCAAGACAGGTCAGGCCAACAGGTGTCATCTGCATTTACAGGGCTGTACTTACTGTGTGCCCAGCAGCCTGTTGGATAATGCAGTCCCCAACTTGGAGGCTGTCGTCAAAATGTGTCCTTCCCACAATGCCTGGAAGGTCCACTCCTGCTCATCATTTCCTCACGGAGGTAAGGAAGGGGGACCCCCACGGCCTCCCACAGGGTGGAGAACCAGGGCTTCCTTCTCTCTGCTTGGTGGTCCTTTCCTTGCACAGCCAGGCTTTCCGATTTCTGCACGTAATTATTTCCAAAATGAGACTTAAAACCTTTCTGGTTTTCATGTCCCCTGTTAGTGATTTATTAACAGATGTGCCTGTGGTCCCAACCTTGGAGGAGTTTTTTATCTGCCAGTTGTAAATATAAGGTATGCAAATACAGCTGCCATTCAGGCTGTATCCACAATCCAACTGAAGTGCTCCCATCATAAATTAAACACGTATTTGTGTTAGCAAGTGCCAGCCTTCATGGGGCCACGTGTACCCTAATCACAACCACTGAACACTCTCTTACAGGTGCCTGGTAGGGGCAGGTGAGCAGCAGCCAATTGGCAGAGTGTGGGGTGTGCTGTCCTCCCCTCAGAACTCCCCAAGCAAGGGACACATCCTTTCCATGACAGGCTTGGGCAGAAATAGCAGCTTGTAAGTCTGATTTGTAGAAATAAACAAGTTGTCTTGTTTGTCGCCCCACTGCCCACCACCGCTGCCTGATGTTGGTGACAGGAAGAGGCATAGAATCTTAATGGTGAACAATAATTTTTACCTTGATACTAAACGGGTTTGACCTGTCCTGGCCACCTCTTTGAAACAGGTCTGTGGAGCAGTAGGCACATTGGAAGGTTTATACTTTGGGGATCTGGTCGACAAGCTGGAAGCCGTGAAAGGGCAAGTTACTAAAATAGATAGTGATGGCTTTGGACTGCGGCACAGACATGGTGTCAATTAAGGCAGCTTGGGCTCAGTGTCTGTTGGAGGAGGTGTTGCGTGTGGCTTAGGGGGTTGAGAAATATGCCCTTTGGACTTGTTGTACCTTTCCTGTGACCAGAGGAGTGACGCTGACATTGTGCCGCATCAAGCACTGTTTCCACTCTGGGATAATTACCTGTAATTTCTGGGCAACTGGGAGCTTGGAGTGTGTGCACACTTGCACACTTCTGATCAAGGCATGAACCTCTAAAGGCAAGCCTGGGTCTGGGGTCCTAAATGATCTCTAAATGTGTTCCATCTCCATGTGTCTGTTGAGTGGGACCAAATACTGTCCTGCAAAGTGGAGTTAGGCAGAGGCAAAACCTGCCTAACTTGAGGGAGCCTGTCAAGGAGGGTGAGCGTCCTGGGGAGGACTTCGTAGGCATGGACTCACTTAAATGAGAGGAAAGGGAAGGAAAGAGCAAAACTGACAGTCAGATTGGGTCGGATACTTTGACTGGAAAATATTCTTCAAATGAAGTTCTTTCATGCAAGCTCTAGACAGCATAGGCTCTCAAGTTTGCATTTGTAAGGAAGGAAAGAAAATTTGCAGCTTAGAAGGGAGATAAACTGGGCAATGTGCTGCGTATTAACTGAAAGGTAGAAAATAAAAAAAAATTTGAAAGGCAGTTGTGTGGGAAGCTATAAAAATATTAGTCTGAAATAATCATGTGATTTAAAACAGCTTAGAAAGGCCGGGTGTGGTGGTTCACTCCTGTAATCCCAGCACTTTGGGAGAGTGAGGCAGGTGGATCACCAGGTAAGGAGATCAAGACAATCCTGGCCAACACGGTGAAACCCTGTCTCTACTAAAAATACAAAAATTAGTTGGCATTGTGGCACGCGCCTGTAGTCCAGCTATTTGGGAGGCCGAGACAAGAGAATCGCTTGAACCTGGGAGGTTGCAGTGAGCTGAGATCGCGCCACTGCACTACAGCCTGGGCAACAGAGCGAGACTCTGTCTCAAAGAACAAAACAAAACAAAACAAAAACAAAAACAAAAAAGAAACTTAGAGAAAGGTCACATATGAAAAAATTAAGTAGACATCATTAAATTTGGAGAAAGGAGAAGGGATAGAGGTGAGAAAGAGCGTGCTCGGTCCAAGATCATGTCTTCTTCCCCAGCTCTGTGCAGGCTTGTGGCTGAACATGGGGCGTCATGCTGAGTACTCTGAGAGCTGGGGTCCTGGAACTCTTCATTTCCTGGAAGCATGAGTGTGTGAGGTGAGGCTGCTGAGAAGGGAGGCAGCAGTGCTGGGGACACCCTGCTGGTGCTGGCCGGGAGCATGGAATGTCCACAGGTCAGTTGGGCCCCACATTGGGAGTTGCAGTGTCCAAAGCACCTGCCTTTGGCATCCCTTTGCCCTGCCGTGGAGTCTTAGAGAGAGAGAGAGAGAGAGAGAGAGAGAGAGAGAGAGAAGCTCTGTGCAGTTAATTCCTCTGGTTCTGTGAAGGGTTCCCCTTATTTCAAGAGCATTTGGTTGTGATTTACATTTTATCTATTTCCAATAAGAAATTTCCCAGCTGAGATCCCACACATGAAATGGAAGCAAGCATCTTTACAAGTCCCCTTCTATGAAGGAATGTGTTTGCCCCATGGTTGCCTCACTTGATGTTTCTGCGATTCCTTTAGTGTCTCCCAGAAAGGAGGAGAGAAGCCCAGAACCTCCCAGGAGCCCCTATCCCTCATTTTCAAATGTATTTGAAAATCAACTCAAGATGAGGGTTAGGGATTAGATGGAAAGTACTTTATATGATCTAGGAGTGAAGATGGACTTTCTGTGAGAGAGAGTGAGGGCAGATGACCTAAAAAACACCACTGACAGACCTGACTAAATGAAAGCTCCCAGAGAGCACAGCGTCCCAATGCCAGAAAGAGGACTCCAAGCAAAGGAGAACCTGGGGGAACATGAGCTACCTCCGTGACGGATGTTTTTAAAAATTAACAAATTATTCAGAAAATATAAATGTCTTCATAGAAAATGGGCAGTGAACAAGTAATACAGAAAATAAAAACCACAAATGGCCAGTGAAGATTAAAAACTACTTCACTTACAACCCAATAAGTCATATTAAACAAGATTTTGCCCCTTTAAAATGAGTAAAGGTGTGTGTGTGTGTGTGTGTGCGTGTGTGTGTGTATAAAAGTTCAGGGAAATTGCTAGTCTCAGAGAGCTGGTGTGAATGTTAATTAATACAGCACTTCTGTGGGATGATTTTGGCAATATGTTCCAAACACCTTAAAAATAGGTGTACACTTGACCATGTAATTTCATGCATAATAATTTAGCCAAAGAATTCACTGTAGGATCTGCCTGAACATTTCCCATGAACATGCACACAGGCGTTAGCTGCAGTGTTTGATAATAAAACATTGGAAACTACCTATTTGTTGAAAAACAGGGGGTTAGTGACATAAACTACAGTGTGCTCATGTTAAACACCAATGTCCTACTGCCCCAGATTAGTGATTCCTAATCTGTGGCCACAAAAGCTTCTGGGTTGCCCTGGGGAATCCCTTCAAGGGCCATGGGAGGCCACCTTTGGGGATATTACTCTGATTTGATTTTATTGACATGGAAGGCTTAATTTGAACACAACTTTTCCTCACTTTAATAAGGCTTAAGTCCACAATTGCAGAGAGATGTGTAATCACGTGGAAAGTTGTCTGAGATATAGTTGTTTTAAAGACTGTTTATAAGGTAGGGCCCAATGTACAACTCTGTGGTCCCGAAACACCCATCCCACAGTACATAGCTTCCACCCCTCCCGATGGCACCCTCCACTGGGATGATGCCTCCTCCTTGCAGACCTACCCTCCTCTGCCCCCTGAGACCCCCAGCCCGTGATCTGAGCTTGCTGCCCCAGCACCGCTGCTAGAAGCCTCACAGTGTGAGGCTCACGCCTGGGGCTCATGGCTAGATCCTGTCTTCACCTGCTGTTGCGCAAGCTCCTCTGTGCCCCAGTGTCCTCCTCGGCAAATGAGGGTGCTGACAGCTCCTCCTTCCTCAGGTAACTGGGGGTTAAATGAATGTATAGATACTCAAATAATGCCATAGATATTTAAACATAGATAACCTCCTCCCTTGGTATGCGTGGGGGATTTGTTTCCCCACAGATACCAAAATCCACAGATGCTCAAGTCTCTTATATCAAATGGTGTCGTATTTGCATGTGACCTACACACATCCTTCCCAAAACCTTAAACCATCTCTACATTACCCGTAATAGCTAATATGCTGTAGATGTCATGTAAATAACTGTTATATCGTATCGTTTAGGCAATAATGACAAGAAAGAAAAGCCTGTACTCGTTCAGTGTAAAAGCAAACAGTCCACTTTTTCCTGAATATTTTTTTTATCTCAGGTTGACTGTTGAATCCACATATGGGGAACCCATGCATACAGAGGACTGACTGTGGATGTGTGTGTGTGCATGTGAGTGTGTGTGTGTTTGTGTGTGTATTGTTCTTTATAGATTCATATATTTATATATATTAACTTCATGCTATATGCCAATATATACATCTATTTATTATATAATTCTTATTGTAGACATATTTTTTATCTTCATTTAATCATACACGTATCTAATCATGGCTATTTTGTGTCATATATAAATATACCTATTTACGTGTGTGTTTGTGTGATGAGTGCATTGTGCTAACAGTATATATCTCAGGAAGAATTTCATAGGGTCTTGTAATACACACTCATTCAATCCTGTGCTCTGCTCTGGTGCCTGGCACACAGCAAGCACTCTACGTAGGTGAGCAGTTACTGCTATCGTCCTTTAACATTTGATTCCAGATCCTGGGCTGCCTCTGCCCAAACCCCTGCTGCAGTTTCCCCAACCGCTGTTGCACTTTCTCCTCCCCCTCAAAATTGAAGGCAGTGTCTCACCTGGTGCTCAGGATGTGGAACCTGCTACCTCCCAGGCCTTCCTTTTTACCACTCTCCCCATTTGCTGGCTCTGCTCCAGGCATTCTGGCTTCAACTTATCCTCCGACAATGCCCTGTGTTCCACTTCAGGTCCTTTGCATGAGCTGTTCCTGCTGACACATGCTTGTCACCTCAACTCTGTTGGTGGTGCCAGAACAGAGACACCCTCCCCAGCTCCTAGATCTAGGAGCACCTCCTGCATCTCTCCTGACTCCTTTTCCGCAAAGCCCCTGGAACAGATCACCATGTGACTACTTGCCAATTTACTGTCAAGTTCCCAGCCTGAACTGTAAGTCTTACGAAGCCCAATGTGGCTGCTTTGCAGTATTCTTGCAGTGTGAATGGTGCTCCCCCAGGGTGAACAGTGCTCCCACAGGGTGAACAGTGCTGCCATAGGGTGAATGGTGCTGCCACAGGGTGAATGGTGCTCCTACAGGGTGAACAGTACTTCCGCAGGGTGAAGAGTGTTCCCACAGAGTGAATAGTGTTCTCGCAGGGTAAACAATCCTTCCCTGGGGTGAACAATGCTCCCACAGGGTGAATA
This sequence comes from Rhinopithecus bieti, assembly GCF_001698545.2. Taxonomy (NCBI): domain Eukaryota; kingdom Metazoa; phylum Chordata; class Mammalia; order Primates; family Cercopithecidae; genus Rhinopithecus; species Rhinopithecus bieti. Next base: position 1,389,827 of record NW_016819184.1, on the reverse strand, counting down.
GTGCTCCCAGAGGGTGAACAGTCCTTCCCTGGGATGAACACTGCTCCCACAGGGTGAACAGTGCTCCCATAGGGTGAACAGTTCTTCCCTGGGGTGAACCATGCTCCCACAGGGTGAAAAGTGCTCCTAAAGGGTGAACAGTCCTTCCGTGGGGTGAACAGTGCTCCCACAGGGTGAACTGTGCTACCATAGGGTGAATGATGCTCCCACAGGGTGAGCAGTGCTGCCACAGGGTAAAGAGTGTTCCTATAGTGTGAATAGTGCTCTCACAGGATAAACAGTCCTTCCCACAGGTTGAACAGTGCTGCCATAGGGTGAATGGTGCTCTCACAGGGTGAACTGTCCTCCCCTGAGGTGAACCATGCTCCCACAGGGTGAAAAGTGCTCCCACAGGGTGAAAAGTGCTCCTAAAGGGTGAACAGTCCCTCCCTGGGGTGAACAGCGCTCCCACAGGGTGAACAGTGCTCCCATAGGGTGAACAGTGCTCCCATAGGGTGAACAGGTCTTCCCTGGGGTGAACTGTGCTCCCACAGGGTGAACAGTGCTCCCACAGGGTGAACAGTGCTGCCACAGGGTGAATGGTGCTCTCACAGGGTGAACAGTCTTTCCCTGGGGTGAACAGTGCTCCTGCAGGGTGAACAATACTCCCACACGTAAAGCGTGTCCCCACAAGCATGGCCTCAAGAAGTATTTGAGGAGTGAGCGCAATGTGCTAACAGAAGAATTTTGGAAGTTCTTTTATTTACCTTTTATGTATCTTACTTATTTTCAACAATGTACCTGAAACAATGGGAGTTACTTTTTAAAACAGGTTGAAGAATGGAGACAACCTGAGAGCCAGTGGGAGGGTGATCTGAACACTGTGTCTTAAGTTTCAGACCTAGTTATCCTCAAAGTCTAACTTATTGTAGATAGGCTGCAAAATGTGTCTCATTCTGAAGCTTCCCAACCCATCAGACAGATAATTTATTGCAGATAAACTTTTTTTTGATATGTATTTAAATAACCAGACCCTCCCTTCTCTTCTACAAGTGAACGCTAGCTTGAACACAGAGATAGCTGAGAAATAAAGATGGAGGAAAGATACTTACCCTGTTTTTGTATTGTCTAGTTGTCTGTACCATGGGACTTTGTACAGATGTGAGAGCAACATGAGTAGAGGACAGGGCAGAGCAGTGGGAAGACAGCATCCGGAGCTAGGAATGTTTCGGAAGACATCAGAAATTCTTGGCGAGATCTACCACATAATTTGCTGGACTCTTGTTAAAAAAGTATGAAGAATTTCGAGAGGGCTACTGGAGAGCATGAGACCATGCTTTTGACTTTTAAAGTTGGGAACCTGTGCAACAGCTCAGGTCGGGCATTTGTGAAGCTGGTCCTGAGTCCTGGGGAATAGAAGTCAAAGGGTATTGACTGCCCCCACCCCAGCTGATAGTGGAGAGGCTATCTAAGGATGTGGCATGTTGGGGCATTCAGAGTGGGCCTGGGAAAGAAATTGCCACTGACATTTGGATCAAATCCATTCTTCGTATTGACTTGTGGAAAGGAACACAGCTGAATGCGGGGTGGTAGAGCAACACAACATCCTCATAGCCGGCGACAAGAAGAAGATTGGGCTGGTCAGGGCAGGAACAGCTTGTTAGGGCAAGGGCCACAGTTCCTCCATGTGTGAGCCTGTGGCCTCTGCCATGTCCATTCAGGGTAAAGGGCGGAGGCAGAACAAGGTGTTGCATGCATAGAGCAATCCAAACAGGAAGAATGCAAGAAAGGAAAGGAACGTTCTGGAATAATGGTGGAGTGCTACAGACTCATCAGCCAGTAGTGCCCAGGCCAAGTCAGACAGAAAAAAAATTAAGTCCAAGAAACATGTAGTGAAACCCTGTGAAGTGGGCATTCCCTTGAACCCTTTCAGCAATCCTAAAGGTGTTCTCCATTTCTGAGGAGGTTGAGGATACCATTTTTTGACTCTCCCTCTCCGTGACCCTCCCATTTTCATCTGTTCTTTTTAATTACTGTGTTCTGGCCTCTTCTGGTTTAATTGCTCAGTGTCTGTCATGCGGCAGGCATCTCATTAATAGGACGCCTTCTTCGGTTCTTACTTAGCAAAAGATGATCCATGACCCACGCTCAGTGTGCAGCTTTGCAGAGCTGGCTTCTGTTCCAGATGACTTGCTGAGTTAGCAGGGCTGGCTGGGCTGCTGAACGGTCCTCCCGGTGTTCCATATGCACGGGGATGCTAATTAGTGAGGAGGACCCTCCGCAAGTTCACGCAGAGAGACCATCAAAGTTTCAGAGCTTCTCTCCAAAGGACTGGATCTTTCCATAGCCTCTGTCTTCCATTTCTTCTTTTCCTGTGCCTTAATCTATTCACCTCGTCAGCACACAGTGGCCAAGTCTTCCATCTGTCACCAAGTCATCCCTCACTCCCCGGACACTGAGTGTCTACAGAAAATGCCCATGTCAGTGCTGGGTCCCAAGGCGCTGCTGGAGAGGGGGCGGTGGCTGTTATTGAGGTTGCTATGTGGTTTATGTCTTCGTGAGGTGGATGGAATCTGCCTGCAGGAGCCTCAGAAACATGTACATATTCTTTTTTTTTTTTTTTTTTTTTTTTTTTTGAGACAGAGTCTCGCTCTGTTGTCCAGGCAGGAGTGCAGTGGCGGATCTCGGCTCACTGCAAACTTCGCCTCCTGGGTTCATGCCACTCTCCTGCCTCAGCCTCTCTCCCAGCCTGAGCAGCTGGGACTACAGGTGCTCACCACCACGCCTGGCTAATTTTTTTTTGTATTTTTAGTAGAGACGGGGTTTTACCGTGTTAGCCAGGATGGTCTCGATCTCCTGACTTCGTGATCCACCTGCCTCGGCCTCCCTAAGTGCTGGGATTACAGGCAGGAGCCATCTCGCCCGGCCTTGGTTTTGACTTTTAAAAATTGGTCTGACCACAATGAGACGCCACTTCAGATCCATTAGAATGGCTCCTAGCAAAAAAACAAAATCACAAGTGTGGGTGAGAACGCGGAAACATTCGAATCCTCATGCACTGTTGGTGGGAATGTCAAATGGTGCAGTCACTATGGAAAATTAAAACCAGAATTACCGTGTGATTCGGCCATTTCACTTAAGGGTATATACCCCAAAGAAGTGGAAGCATGAACTTGCACAGATACTCACACCCCCATGTTTATAGCAGCATTATTCACCATAACCAAAAGGTAAAAGCAACCCGCACATCTATCAGTGGATGAATGGAGAAGTAAAGTACCGTGTATCCGTGGAATGGAATGGGATTCAGCCTTGAAAAGGAAGGAAACGCCAACACATGCTACAACCTGTATGAATCTTAAAGACCTTATACTCAGTAAAATAAGCCAGTCACCAAAGCACAAATACTGTATACTTCCACCTGCATAAAGTTCCTAGAGGGGTCAGATTTATAGAGACAGGAAGTGGAATGGTAGTTGTCGGGGGTCCGGGGTGGGAGGAACGGACAGTTTGTTTAATGGGGCCAGAGTTTCTGTGAATGGTGGTTGTCAGGGGGCCAGGGGCAGGAGGAATGGACAGTTTGTTTCATGGGGCCAGAGTTTCTGTGAATGGTGGTTGTCGGGTTTCAGGGGCAGGAGGAATGGACAGTTTGTTTCATGGGGCGAGAGTTTCTGTTTTAAAAGATGAAAACATTTTGGAGACGGATGTGGTGTTGGCTGCACAACATTGAGAGTGTACTTCATGCCACTGCACTGCACACCTAGAAATGGTAAGATGGTGAATTTTATGTTACATGTGTTTTATCACGGTTTTAAAAATGAAGCCTAAATGCCTGGAGGAATTCTTGAGAAATATTTTACATGAATAGAAATTAGAATGAACTCAAGAGTGGCAGGCAGGCACCGCCTCCTGATGAAAATTTGTCTCCTACATCAGTGTCTTCCACATAAATTAATGAAATCTCCCAGATAGTCTGTTGGTGACTGAGACGGAACCAAGGGGATCTTGGGGAGGGTCATGAGATGTCTGGGTTTGTCAGGATAAAGCGTCCTTTGCCTAGGAACATGCAGGCGCTGGCTGGCAGCCCGGCTTCTGCTTCGCCAGGAGTCTGGGCATCACGGAGATTCATCTTCGTCCTGGCACCCACCACGCGGTGCCCAGCCAGCCCTGCACTTGGTCAGCCCTGCTCAAGAATCCAACCTGGTTCCATTTTCAATTTTGGAAGTGTTGTGGATTAAAAACCGGTCAAATGATGGGAAAGAGTCAGAGAGAACAGCTGCTCTGTCCCCGCCATCCTGCCAAGGCCTAAATGAGTCTCCAGGAAGCTTCAGAGAGATGAGGGATGCATTTCCCAGCAGGAGTGATGCATGGCCCAGGAATGGCAAGTCACGTCAGGGGCTTGTGGCACCCTGGGGAGGACCTGTCGGTGCAGCGCCAGCGCCAACTGACTGCCAGTGCCGACGCACACACAATGGAATCTTGATCGGTCAAGTTTCTGATGAAACTTTAAGGACTGTAACAATAGGGACATATGACAACCTTGGCTGTTCCTAATGAGGTGGTTAATCTATTTAGCTCTTCGTAAAAAGATGCACAAGGATGGGATACATGAGACAACCAGTCATTTGCTGTCGCCTGAGTGTTGGTACATTTTCTTCATTTCGTTTTTGCCTGTCTCTTACCTGTAAACTTCATCTTCATTTGAATAACTTAAAGAGCACTGAACACTTTGGTGTTTAAGTCAAAGATGGAACTTCAAGATTGTCTTCTCCCGACCCATGTTGAGGGAGCTGTCAATCAATAGGTTGCGTGGATAACAAAAAAATGAATTACTGTTTCTTGTCTGGCACAGGCTCAGCCTCAGCACCAAAGCCCAGGTGCCCCTCGGATACCTCAACTTCAGCTGGGGCTTCCTCCTGAGGAGTTGGGGTAGGGCACCTTTCCCAAGCACCCTCCAAACACCTTCTGTAAAACTCTCAGTTTCAAGACTGTGCAGAGCCAGATGTGGGTCTATTTTGATGGGGGAACCATTTGCCCAGGCAGGTCTTTAGGCAGGAGAAAGCAAGCCTGCCTCTGCCTCCGAGGCCACTGGATCTAAAGGATCCGTCAGTGTTGGTTTCTCTCCAAGCGAGACCTCTTTCTGCTGGAGCAGAACAGTGCAGTGGAGGTGGGAGGCAGGAGGATGCCCCGGGAAAGAGGCGAGACACGAGACATGAAGGGTGGGAGAAGACTGAGTCAGGGGCTGCTGGTCGCTGTCACCATCAATGGCAAATAACTTTGGATGTGGAGGACTAGGTAGAACTTTCATTGTTGTTTGACCTTATTTACTATTAAAATGATATTAAAGCCTAATTTAGACAATAGTTTTTTCTTTTTTTTTTTACACAAAGGTATTTATTTTTGGTGTTCCCATTCACTTTGTATTCATATCTGCTCACGGTGGCATGCTTTCTCATTTAACATGAGAAAATAAAAATAATTGTGATGGCTATAATGTACATATGTGATTTTAGATAGTTTCAAAAAGTAGATCTAGTTGACATATCATATTTAAGAGTTTCCTGTGCTGTAGATTTTAGGTTATTTCTAATATTTAGTTATTATGAAAAGATAGGAAATATATATCTTTGTAAAAATAGTTTTTTTTTTCATTTTGAGTTAATTTCTTTCTTTTTCTTTCTTTCTTTTCTTTTCTTTTCTTTTCTTTTTTTTTTAGACAGAGACTTGCTCTGTTGCCCAGGCTGGAATGTAGTGGCACGATCTTGGCTCACTTGTAACCTCCCCGTCCCAGGTTCAAGCGATTCTTGTGCCTTGGCTTCCTGAGTGGCTAGCTGGGATTACAGGCATGTGCCACCATGTCTGGCTAATTTTTGTATTTTTAGTAGAGACAAGGTTTCACCATGTTGCCCAGGCTGGTTTTGAACTCTGGACCTCAGGTGATCCACCTGCCTCGGCCTCCCAAACTGCTGGGATTATAGGTGTGAGCCTGGCCAGTTTTGAGTTTATTTCTGATGCCAAATAATTATTGGTGCAAAGGTGTCATCCTGCTGCTGTTGTCACTATCAGCAGGAAATGAATGTACCTGTTCCTACAGCCTCATCCACATTGGATTTTAGGATTAACACTTATTTTCAAACTGATTTTTATGTGCATCATTTTAATGAGCACGTCCTTGAGAGGGTAGCTGACTGGAGCAATAAGCCCTATGTCTGGAATCTTCTCTTTCTTATCTTAGCCACTCTAGTCTGTAAATATTTATTCATGCTAGCATTTGGAAGTCCTGCTGTACTCAGCTTTGGGCACACTGGCAGAAAGCACAGATGAAGTTCTGTCTGTGATGGTCTAGCTAGGGAGTAGAAAGGTGAGCACATAAGTCATTGTATAATCATAGATGATGATGTGTTCCATGAAAGACAAGGAAATGTATTGTGAGAAGAAGTACCCAGGCAGACTTGCTCCAGATAGGATTTCAGGGAAGGAGTCTCTGAGGAAAGTGGAATGAGGCTGAGGAGGCGGTGGTGGAAGGGTAGTGGAGGGACTCTCCCGGCAGAGAGAAGGTGCGAGGGTCAAGGGTGGGAAAGGGCACCACAGCCAAGGCCCCCAGAGAATGGGGAGAGGTGGTAACATGATTAGAGAAGTGGAGGGGATTAGATCCTGACCTTGCAGGCTAGGTGGAAGAGTCAGATTGGTTTTTCAGTACAGTAGAAGCACAATGAATTGCCTACACACATTCTCATAAGAGCACGGGTTTTTGTTGTTTATATCTTGACCTAAGACAATTTCCCTGAATCCACTTGGGAGGTTTCTGGGTGACCAGCTAGGTGACCTAGAGAATGGTTTTCCACTTGAGATCCTGGTTGCTTGGAACCAGGAGATCCAGATTTCATTGCTAGGTTGTGGTCTGCTTCAAACCCTTCACACCAAACTGTAGATAAATTTTGCAAGATGAATGCCTTGCAAATGACCACATTGATCTCTTGCTTTAGATGTAGACAGCTGGAAAGTAGCTTAGAGTGCTTCTGTAAAAGTGGAAGTCACAAGGACTTAGCCTAGGTCAATTTTTTACTTGTCAAAAATAGCATAGTTACATCAAAGATACCTAGAAAAACTTTCTCTAGGCTTGAAAAAAAAATCCCTTCCTCTTCCAGGGAAGTCTACTTAATGTGACCACTTACTGCTTTTTGACTCCAACCTGTGTATCCACATCAGAACTAAACTCTTCCATTACAGAGGACTGCCTCTGGGTCCTTCTGATAACTGTGCCATCGCACTTCTGCCTGTGGGTCTCAAAATGACTCATTTTCCCATGAGTTGTGTTTATAATCTTGTACAGTTTGGGGAATTAACCTGAAAAAGAGACTGGGCTGGCAACAAAAATGTAGCAAATGAATTGCTAATTATTGTAACCACCGCTCTGAGCTTTTGTTGGTTACCTGCTGCCTGCCTAGGCTGCTTCTGTTAAAAAAAATAGCCATTTATTGCTATAATTTGAATAAACACGTTGATAAACAACCATATTTAGAATCGTGCAGACATCTGATGTCAATGGACATTTGTATTTTACCTTGTTATAGTCCATAAATCTCATTTTGAATTTTAATTTGTTATTGAGGTGTAATACATACAACAGAATGTGTAAAGGCTGTTACTAATCTTCAACGCACAGTCTGATAAAATTTTATCTCTATGTACACTCTGATCAAGATATACAGCATTTCCAGCCCCTAGAGGTTTCCTCCATTCCCCTCTTATTCAATACAACCCTCGCCAAGGGAGCCACTATCCTGAGTTCTTTCATCATTCGTTAGTTTTTCTTGTTCTTTACTTTTATATAAATAGAATCATGCAACATGTACTATTTTGTGCTTGGCTTCTTTCCCTCAACATAATAACGTAATAACAGAGACTCAGGCTTGTTGCATGTATCAGCAGCTCCTTTTCCATTCAGTCCCACAGTCTGTTTATTTGTATTCCTGTTGATGGACATCTGGATTGTTTCCATTTTGGGGCTATGACAAAAGGGCTGCTATGACTATCCTTGTCCTTTTTGGACATGTAAACTCATTTTTCTTGGATATGTCTAGGTGTAGAATTACTGGGTCATAGGGTGGGTGTATGTTTAGCTTTGGTAGATCCTGCCAAACCCTTTTTAAAAGTGGTTGAACTAATTTACACTCCCACCAGCAGTATATTAATAGCTCCCATTGCTCTGTATCTTTGCCAACACTTGGCCTTGTCTCACAATTAATTTAATATGAGTATATGTAAGGGGTGTGTGTGTGTGTGTGTGTGTCCAGGGTGAAAGGGGGAATAGGATGTCTAGAAAGTGTTGAGATTATACTGGGCGCCTTAACTCTTTAGGCCTGGGTTTCAGGAATGATGGTCAGGGATGAGGTGTGGGGTCCATCTGGAAGGTGGTGTTGGCCGGGAGTGAAGCCAAGGGATGAAACACTCCCTGAGGATAACAAAGCAGGGTGTTTTCAGCACTACTTTGGAAACCTACATAAGATGCCCAAATATACAAAGAATATTTTGGAATAATTGTTGCCTTACCTGGAGTTATCAGTCAGGGTGCTGGCAAGAAATAGATTGCATACTTGCATTAGTCGTTCTTTCACTGCTGTAACGACGTACCTGAGCCTGGGTAATTTAGAAGTAAATGAGGCTTAGTTAGCTTATGGTTCTGCTGGATATACAGGCTTCAGATTCTGGGGAGGCCTCAGGAAACTTACAATTATGGTGGAAGGTGAAGGGGGAGCAAGCGTGTCTTACATGGTGGGAGCAGAAGGAGGAGAGCAAGGGGGAGGTGCTACACACTTTTAAACAACCAGATCTTATGAGAACCCTATCAAGAGACAGCACTATGGGAATGGTGCTAAACCATTAGAAAGCACCCCATAATCCAGTCACCTCTCACCAGGCCTCACCTCCAACACCAGGGATTATAATTCAACATGAGATTTGGGTGGGGACACAGAAGCAAACCATATTAATACTCAAACTAGATAACTTGAGAAGTTAATAAAGGGACTATTTACAAGAGGTGGAAGCATGGCCAGTGCCTATGATATCATTTGCATTTGTCATGATTTGAATTTTCACCATAGCTCCAGCTCTGTTGACCTGAAATCATGAACATACTTCTAGAATCCTGTTGGTTTTGCCTCTCAGCATCTCCTTATTGTCTTTCTGATCACCATATCTCAAACTCTCCTCTAGGTAAATACACCCACCAAAACAGTCAATATATGTGGGTGAAATCTGTGTCCAAGGCTAAGCCAAGCAGCACATCCAATCCTCTTGGCTTTAGTAATTAGCTTAGAGATAGGCTCATAAATCAACTCATGCTGATGGGGCCAAAAAGATTTATTCATGAAACCTTGGTGGAGCTATTGGTAGAGGTCAGGGTGCTCTGTGTTCTGAGGATACGGTCTTGAAGCCTATAGAGACCCTGTGGGGAAGCTGAAAACAAAGTCAGGGAAGAAGAGCTGAGAGAGACATCCTGGTGGCATCGGCTAAGCCATGGGCTGGCCAAAACAGGAACCCAAATGTACCTATGCACTATGTAGCTACAGAAGACAATTGTTCCTTGCTTAAGCTTAAGCCAGTTTTCATTGTGTGTTCTATTGTTTGCAACAAGAAGAGTTCTACCTAATGCAAAGGAAGTTGGAGTTTAGACAGTCACTGATCACCATATTTTTTCCCATTTCGCATATTTTAGGATTTAAGTTAAGCACTGGTTATGAAGTAGATGTTCCTCACCTGCCACCAGCAGGCTGGGCTTTGCACTGGTGATGTGATTGTACTTTTTGTTGTCACCCACATACCTAGTATTAGTGGCAACATGCTCATGAAAGAGCTTGGCTGTGCCCAAGATAAGTATAAAGATAGCTGGTAAGAAGCCAAGTCTCAATCCCATAACAGTGTAGCCACCTGGCACAACCAACCTCTCATCTTGAGGGCTAGCTTTAAATAACACAACTCACATTGCACGTGAGATAAAGACAGTGCAGCAGGAGAGAGGTGAATGTCGAATAACTGAGAGGCACTCTGTGGTCTAGGCAAATGCACCTACACAGTGAGACCTGAGAGAGCTAGGCTCAACTTCTCCCTAGCCATGTCAGCCCCCAGGACCTCATTCAGTTCTTTTGCCAGAAAATGAACACTAATGACCTTATTTTGAAGTTTTGAGTACTGGGAGAATTCAAGTTAAATATGATGCATGCAACAAGCATGAAACAGATGCAGGGAAAGAAGTAGATTCCTCCCATCAACAGAACAATTTGCAAGAGGATGCCTTGCACATGGTTTTGTGTCACCTCCTCTCTGTTGTGCGTGTATGCATGTGTGTGTGTGATTATTTTGTTTGTATTTTTATTGTTTTGAATTTTTCTTTCTCTCCTCTGGCTGATTTTGCTAGAGGGAGTAATATAGTTCTACTTTCCCCATCCTTAACCCGAGATAACTTTATACTTATCTTTGGTCACTGGGGATGAAAAATCTCATTGGTGAGACATAGGTTTTCTGGGTGAAAGACAAATCATAACAATATGTGCAACGGTGGGGCTGGCTAGGACTTTCAGTTTGGAACCTTTGTTGCTATTCTATTGGTATGGCTGAGATGTAAACAGACAGTCTAGCATCCTTGTTGGAATGGCCCAATCTGTCTTCTTGCTTCGAAGTGGGATATTTTTCTGCCTTTCAACTCAGCTGGACTGCAGGTTGTGCACCATTTGCCTATTCATCCTTATTGTGGTGGTGAAATGCAAACGAAGTCGTCTTTGATGTATTAGAGGCATAATAGCAATTTTCTGACTTTCTTTCCTGAGCCAAAGTCTTCCCAAACTTCACACCAGGGAGATGATCTTAGGAGTGGTAGGATCATCCTGGAGCCAGGCTGGTGAGCATGTTGCTTTTTCTGTTAGGAGGCGTTCATTATTATCACATCAGACTGTCAGGGAGTATCCTCAAAACTCCAGGAGAGAAGAGAAGGGATTTTTACTTTTGAAGCAGAGAGAAAGTTGGAAAGTAATTAGTATGTACTAATTACAAATAATAATGATAATAATAATAATGTTTTGAATTGGTGCCTAATATGAGAGTTGATTTGGGCTCCTTGCCCGACTTCATACCGATGGTTGCTGCCTTTCAAGTGGTCATGCATCCATTTTGAGATATGACAGTGATACTCTATTCTGAAACATTTAATTGCTGGCATTGTTTATTGAGAGAATTTTATAGCCTCTCTTAGGCATCAAATTTTACACAGCATCTGCTATGGATGTCACTGATTTAAGTATTTAGAAGAGAGAGTAGAAAGTAAATGGAGAAAATAAAAAATTACATAATTCATTGCTATGGAGGGGCAAAAGAGTTTCACTCGGACAATTAACACCTAAGAAGCTGTCGTACCTATAATCAAATGTGCACCATATTTTGCCAAGTATCCCGGGCTGTCACATCTGCCATCACCACCTGTGATCATTTTCTTCCTCTTTTGCACTAAATAATCAATTACAAGATTCTAGGTTTTTCTCCCTTTACTCATTTATTACTGGCTCAAGACCTTGCTTCCAGTAGTGCCAGAGGGAGGACGCAGGAGCTTTCTACTTCGGAGGATGGGGCAGAAGACTTGTGAATCATTAACTGGGCTAAGGACAGATACAGTCATTGACAAAGTGTGTGAATATCTGCTTTGAAAATGCTTTTAAAGTATAAAAACTCACAAAAGTCCATCCTGCTGAAGTTTTGGGGCTGAGCCAGGCTCTCTCTGGGCTATCATTGGGACGGTTAAATTGTCACAAACTTTCTAGAGAGCAATTTGGCACATGCATTACTTTACCGTTTAACCCAATATTTCCTGTTCTATGAAGCCATCCTAAGAAAATGATCAGTGCCTAATACATATTAGATGCTCAAACACGGTGAACTGAATGAAAATGCAAAGAAGGATATACATAAAAAGAAATTCGTTGTAGCACTAATCCCCTCCATTAAAAGAAGCAATATAAATGTTCAGTAAAAAGGCAACCATGAAAGTATAATGGAGTATTATGTGGTAATCAAAAATGAGATTTACTGAGTTTCTAATAGGACAATGATACTTATAAAATAATGCAAAACTATGTATTAGCTGACCTCAAGATAGACATGCATGGAAAAGAGAAGAGTGGTAAAATTATACCCTTATAAAAGTTGATTTTTTTTTTTTCTGAGACAGAATCTCTCTCCGTCGCCCAGGCTGCAGTGCAATGGCGTGACCTCAGCTCACTGCAACCTCTGCCTCCAGGGTTCGCCCGGGTTCCCGGGTTCTTCTGCCTCAACCTCCTGAGTAGCTGGGACTATAGGTGCACGCCACTACGCCAGGCTAATTTTTGTATTTTTAGTAGAGATGGGGTTTCACCATATTGGCCAGGCTGGTCTCGAACTCCTGACCTCGTGATCTGCCCACCTCAGCCTCCCAAAGTGTTGGGATTACAGGCATGAGCTACCACACCTGGCCAAAATTAGTTCTTCATATCTCTCTATTTCTCAAAGTTTCCATAATGAAGACACATTATAAAGATCTGTATTTGTATTAACAATGTAATACTTTAAATATGCATGAAGTAAGTAAAATATTCTGCAAAAGATCCTATTACTCTAAGAAATATACAAAAAATATAAATTACTCTCTATCATTTTCACATCTACCCCTATTAATGGACGCTAGATTTTCTTTAGAGTGTTTTATAGAAAGAAGGTAGGCATCTTATCTGAAGGTCTTTGTGGTACCCACGTGATCCTAGTTACATGTAAGGCAGACATGAAATAGGATCAAAACATGGCCTGGTCACATCGGGTATCTTCCTGGTACACTGTGGGGTAATGTGTATACCCAGGTCAAGTTGGTGCAGCGGAGTTATTAAAGAAGTGCTTGGTAGAAGATAACCTGAGACTGAGGAGATTTCTGATTGAGGGGTGCTGTGCTCTAGATTTGAGATGCTGAAAATGTGACCTGTGGACTAACAACCTCATCACCTGGAAGCTTATTAGAAATTCTGAATCCCTCCAGACCTACTGCATTAGAATCCACTGTCAGTAAGATCCCCAGTTAAGCCCAAGGTCGATCCAAGGTTGAGAGGTGCTACTAGAAAGCACCTTGGGGAATGGATGCTGGGATGCGACACCCTGGGGAGAATACACATAGTTACCAGCACTCCTTTTGGGGAAGGAGAATTTGGTAGTCAAGGTAACTGATTTTCTGTAGGTGGCAGAAAGTAGACTTTACCAAAGCTTTCCAAGCTGCACAAGGCCTCTTGAGATGATGTCTGAATCAGGACTCATCGAATGGGCCATGAAGAAGTGAGAGTGGAGACCAGTGGGAGACCTGGAACCTGGATGGGCTGCCAAGCAGGCTGCATGATCCCTTTTAGGATTGTGTGGTCCCAAAACCAGGGCTGCAGAGGCGAGTGCCTCAGAGGGGACAGCAACCCTAAAACTGTTTCGCAGCCCTACTTGTCTTAGAATGATGAAATTGGCTTGTCTTTGTATTTTTTTTTTCTGCAAAAAGAAATTGAACAAATGTATCCAAGGTGAAGTTCTACACTCCCTCTGGTAGTCGGTGGGGGCAAACCCTTTAATTTGAGTTCTCTTTCTAAACATCCCGGTCAGATGCTTCCCTGTCTTTCTGACCACCTGTAGCAAACCCAGCTGTGAGTCCCAAGGTAGGCTACATGTTTGCAGATGCCTGTTTTCAGACCTGTGACAATTCCCATAGAAAAAATCTAGAAAAACAAGAAAATAAGAAACAGTCTGTGAGTCTTTGACAAAGCTCAACAGATTCAATTTAAAGGGTTGTCCTTTACCTGAGACTAATATCTTTTTTTCTTTTGTGCTGTTAACATTTTTTTTTATAATGATGACTATTTTTCTCATAATGTTCTTGACAAAAGAAACAGTTGGTAAACATGTCATTGACTTCTTTTTTTAGGTCTTTCCTAGGAACCTGGGCATTTTAAAGAAGATGCAGTTCCCATATTGGTGGAGATCTGGTCCCGTCTCTGAATGAACCAACAGTCACTCAGTGGAAGTGGCCATGTGGCGCATTCCTAGAAAGTTGACAGTGCGTTGACTGCACCACCTCCAAACCAATCCTCCCCCATGGGATTTCATGAGCCACAGCCACTTCTCCACTGCAAGCTGAAATTTGAACTGTTTCTAACTTAAACAATAGAAACGATGCATTATATTCTAACATTAACTACTGTCATCTTATATCAGCAGGGGGCTCACCACCCTTTGGGATATAAGCAGCACTGGCCCAAACTCATTTCCATTCCACGGCCTGTAGAAGCCTAAACCCCTCCAGGAGAGTTGCGCACATTCCAGAGCGGGGCACCTGGAGCTTCGGCTCCATTGGTCGCTCCATCCCATCCTTGTTTCTGCTTCCCTGCATCGTTTCAGTTCCACTGGCCTCGCTACTCTGAACACAGCTGTCTCCTTTCTGCCTTCTTCTCCCCCCTCCCTACACTCTGTTCTAATACCTTGGGTCTCACCTCCTTCCCCCTCAAGGGACATATCAAGCCTTCTTGTCAGCACACACCGTACCCTCACTCATCTGTGGCCAGCCACTAAGATACTAAAATGCCACACTAGCACACTACTGTTAGCAAGAAATGAGATGTGACACCTCACCCCTGACTGTGACACAGTGGTAGATCAGGAGCTGGCTGGGGGCTTACGACTTCAGCTGGGGTTGGCCCTCTGAGGAACTGTTGTCACCTGGGCACTGCAGGGACCTCAGGTCTGAGCCCGGAGCCCTGCAGGACTGGACTTAGCCCTCAGGCGCTCAACCGAGCAGGCAGCCACATGCCTCTTGATTTTGTCTAGAGCTGACCAGGGTGTGTGTGGTAGAATCTGTACCCTAAGCCTATTAGACTTTCCCCTGTGTGTATAAATGAGTCTATTGTCCAAACTGGTTGGAGGTGCCTTCTGGCAGATCTGGGAAAAGATCTGGATCCCTGCATATCTGAAGGTGACCTCAGCTTTTAGACTTCAGTTTTCTGAGGACAGAGTCTTTACCTGATGCTCACAGCTGCTCACAGCCTTTCCACCCACGCAGCCTTCCATGTGGGAAATGTTCCTCATTCCTCAGTGTCCCTGTCACAGAGAATAATGTCATGCTGCAGCGCACTGCCCAGGGCGCAAGGGCTTGTTGCTGAGAGAGACCCAATGAGTCCAAGCGCTCAGCTGCTGCCGGCTTGCAGGAGACGTGCAATTGCTCAGGCTTATCACGGCTGCCTTCTTGCCATTTCCACCTTTTCACTTGGGTAGGATTGTATTTTCCTTGTATCTCCATTTTCCACTGTGCTCATGGCACAGACAGAAGCACATCAGACCTGTAACTTGAATCACAAACACCTTGACATTTCGTTCCAGAATTAGAATGTCCCCAAGGCTTATGCCAGAGAGCAAGACAACCCTTTTGGATGTGTTTTAACAGGTGGCCTCTGCTACACCCCAGGGCCTACTTCATTTGGGAATTGAGATGAATTCAGAAAGTGCCTATCATATCCCAAACTGGGCCCTAGGTCCTGGGGATAAAAAGATGAATAAAGGCAGGAGAGAGAGACTGTAAATAAATACCTAGCATGCAATTTGTAAACATACGTGGAAATACTCTAAAAAGAGAAAGAGAAGCAAATCCACTGTGCTTGTGTGGTTCAGAGTCAGGGTAAACGGTCCCTGAAGGTAAGAATTGGGCCAGGGTAAGCCAGGCTTTGCTGCAGAAACAAGCCTGCCTGATTTCAGTGGCTTCAAATGTCAAGGTTATTCCTCCATCTGATGACATGTCTGTGTGGTGTGGGTGAGCTCTGATCCACACAGGGGTCTGGGCTGATGGAATCCTTACTGGTGTTGGATAAGGGAAAAGGAAGAAGCAGAACAGACATTGGCTTTTAAAGGTTGCAGCCTGGAAGAGACACACATCCCTTCTACCTGCATGTCATTGGCATGTCATTGGCCAAAGTAAGTCATGTGGCCAAGGATACCTGAGAGTACTGTGAAGTGCAAGCTCATCATATTCCCAGAAGGAAGAGGAGAAGCGTGCTGACAGCCACAGGCGGAAAGGCATTCCACCAGTAAGGGCAGCACAGGGAGGGAGGCAAATTCAGCGAGACCGGGGACCCACGCCCAGGATGGTGAGATGCTAAGGTGTGTGGATGTGTTTCCGGGTAACCCGATGCTTCTCACTACAGCACTGTTATTTGAATGCCTGTCTATGGGGCACTAGGTACTGAGAGCAGATGCACAAGACAATAGACTTCATGCAGGGGGAGGAAAAATAGGGCCCCATGTCCCAATGCACTTTCATCTGGGGGCTCCTTGAGGGTCAGAGCTGGCCTTTATATGTTCTTTTGTCTCCGGCCCTGTTGGGTCTGTGTAGGTGACCCACAGCTGATGGAACCTGAGGGAGCCCTGTGGGTGCTGAGGGCATGCCATAGGGACAGGAGGGCTGGCCCTAAAGACGTGTCCCCACCCAACGATGCGTTCAACTAAGTAAGGTGAGCTTGTTCATCTCAGTCTGTCACGAAGGAAGCTGCGTGGGATCCAGGAAGCTAGTCTGGAGTAACAAACCACCAATATTTCAGTAGCTGAGGACAGCAGAAGCTGAGTTGTTGCCCGTGCAGTGGTCCTGAGAGTGCCCTGGCTCCTCATGCATAGTCTCTGGGTGGGGTCTTTACCTAGGCTGCTCCGGGGCTGCGCATGGATGCTATGGTTACCTGGAAGGAGTCAAGGGCTGAAGAGCACGGGTTCCTATGTCCAGCTCAGGCATTGCTCATGTCTGTGCAGGTTCCACAGCAGAGGACATAGTCCCATGGCTGCAGCAGAGTATAAGAGAAGCTGGGAAACATAATCTAGCTGTGCCCATGTAGTCTAGCAGAGCCTCCAACCCATAGAAGTGAGGAACACTTGATAAAATGGGCTTAATCAAAGTCACAGACTATTCTGAAATTTGTTTTTCCCTTTCCTGATTGTCCAGGAGAATGGCAAACTGGACCATTTATTCCCAAGGAATGGTTCATAACATTGTGGGAGAATGTTGCCTGGATTAGGATGAGCACATCTCTCCTTTTAAACCAGGCCATGCTCATGACTATCTTGTTCTTCAGGAAGAACCTGTCACTTCCCAAGAACACACCCATCCATTGAGGCTTAAAGCCATTCTCCAACATCTGGAGAGACTCAGTATCTGAGTAAGACAGGGGCAGTGTCTCCTTGCTCTTGTGGTCATTCCTGCTAATTCCAGTATATAAGGCTGATGCAGTGCTTCTAGAGTCCTTGGGCACCCAAGACCGCATTGCCAATGACAGGGACTCCAGCCAAAGGCTGTCTGGCCTCTCGAATGAGCCCCTTGAACCCAACTCCATTCCATCAAGTCAAATCCTTTTCCATCATAGCTGAGAATCAGCACTTGGCTTTCTAACCAGTGATTCAGAGAACAGGTGTCTTTACAGAGCATTAGGAATCACTGTGTTTGTTGAATCTACTTGAGTTTATTTAAAATTATTTTTTGTATGTGTGGGAAAGCTTGCCCGAGCTTGGGGTTTGCTGCTTGTGGCTTGCCATTGGAGTTCTGCCATATAGCCACCTGTGTTTCATAGCCTGCTATCTGATTACAGTGGAGATGCAGTATCTGACTCTATATGTTCTCACTTGTCTTACATCTTCCGAATTTCATTGAATATAATCACGTTAAGGTAAAATGTGTTTAAACTGCTAATGGACTGGGCCATTGACTTTAATGACATTCTCAATACTACATTTAATTATTGTACAAGCTTTTCTTGATCATACTTCCCAGGATCAGTTGGAGTTATGTTAAGTACACTTAGGCAGATAATAATGAATGAAACAACTCTTTTATAATCTAGGAGAAGTAGAAGCTCTTAATATGTGGAGGATGAGGCAGACACGCTGCAAGCACCTGTGGGGCACGCGACCATGCTGACGACTGTCCTGTGCCAGTACAGAGAATTTTGGTGCATCTTAGAGAAGAGGCTGATGTTCTGGAGGCAGGTGGCACTGAGCCATGCAGCCCCATGGCTGGGTGGTGGTTGCAGAGAGCACTGGAGACAGGAAGCACTCTCAGCAGCAACCAGGGTTCTCCTAGAAAGTGGCTGCTGCTGTTTCTGGAATGACACTGTGGGTACCAAGTCATCTTCTAGACAGTGGCAAGTTTCTGGTCCAGCCCTGCAGAGTCCTTGTTGTAGCAGTTAGAACTTGGCAGGAAATAAGGGAGCCATTCAATCTGGGATATTTGAGCAGAGTTTAGTAAGGGGACTATTTACCAGTTGTGGTCAGGATATGGGGAGGAGTTCTTAAGGGAGAGTGTGATCTCCCTGAGCTGCTAACACCAGGGGCATGACTAGGCTTTGGAGGGCAAGGAAGAGTGGTCACTAGCCCCAGAGAGCACTGCCTGGCAGCAGCTATGGCTGCTGGTGGAGAGAGACAGTTACAACTGCCATCTGATAGGGAGGTTGCCGGAGGGGCAATCACACCTAGTTCCACCTTCCCTTCATCCTTGGAATCTCCTGCCAGTGCCCCTCATTGACTAAACCCCAAGCTTAAGGGTAAAGCTAAAGGGTAAAGAAGCCATATGACACACCCAGACCTGTCTACCTCCTGGGCATGGAGCAGGAGGAGGGTGAGTGTGAGTACAAAGAGCAGACAAAGCACAATCCCCATCTGCAAACCTCTCCAGGCCGGAGGCTTTCTCACGGCCAGGCCCACCATAGAAGCTTAACCAGTAAGAGAATAGTGAATCATTCTCAGAGAAGGAAGAGGTGGAATGAGAGGAGGATCTGGTTTTGGAAAGTTTGCATTCTAGTCCTGATACAGTCCCTGACTGGCATGGACCTGGACAACTCATGGGACCCCAATTTTCTCATGTTCAAACTGAGGATAACAATGGTCATCCCCCAAGGTCTCTCTGTGGGGCTCATATAGAAACAGAAATGGAGCAAGTGTAGAGTACATTCAAAGAAGGGGAACCGGCAAAGGCAAAGATGTGGAGGTGTGAATGTGTGGTCATGTCCAGTGGAAGAAGCAGAGAGGGAAGAAGAGAGCTGGCATTCTCCTGATCACAGGGGCACTGGGGCCATGCCAGGGAGTTCAGAATTTTCTTAGACTACTGAGGAACACTGAGAGCTTAGGCAGCAAGGGCCAGGGGCTTGGCCTCTGTCAGCAATAAAAACAAAGCGAGGGGCTTGAAGGGGAATGGAATTTAGGGAAAGGCCAGTTCAATGACTGGTTGTTTCAGCTGCCAGTGTAGAGGAGGTAGGAAGTTTCTCCAACAGTGTATGAATCCTGTGTTAGTTATTAGTGTAACAATATCACCACAAACTTAGCAGCCTAAAGTGGCATATTAATATCTCAGTTTCTATTAGTCAAAAGCCTGAGCATGGCTTAGCTCTGTCCTCTGTAAGACATTAATCATAATATTGGTGTCAGGGCTGTATTCTCATCTGAAGGCTCGACTGGGGAAGATCTGCTTCGAGAACCATGTGTTTGTTGGTGGTGTTCATTTCCTTGCAGATCAAAGATGGGGAGGCCAACTTTTTGGCTGGCTGTTGGCTGGACAGCAGCCTCCACTCCCTGCTGTGTGGCCTCTGCATAGGGCAGCTCACTACATGATGGCTGACTTGCTTCTTCAGAGCCCACAAAGGGAAGGTCTGCTAGTGAGACAGATGTCACAATCTTATGTAAGGTAGCCATATGCAACTTGTCACTCTGCCATTTTCTGTTGGTTAGAATCAAGTCACTGGTCCCACCTACACTTCTGGGTGGGAGTGGGGCGCTAAACAAGGGTGTGGACACCATGAGGGAGGGTCATGGGGCCACCTTAGTATGTGTCTAGGATACTGCCAAGACATACACGTCATGTTATACCACTTAAAAACACAATAACTACCCAATGTAAGTGTGTGTGTGGTGTGTGTGTGTGTGTGTGGGGGGGTGTCTGTGTGTGCGTGTGTAAATGTTCTTTTTTTTTTTTTCTTAAAGGCAAATAAAAATTGGGTTGCATAAGAGGACTGTTCATTTGAAGTATATTATTTCTTTAAGTTCTGGCATCAGAATTCAATTATGTTTCTATAAGAAAAAGAGCCATGGGTAAGTCCCAAAAGTATGTTTGAGAACCCCCTGGGAATTCCACCAGCTTCAGTAAGAGAAACAATCACTTCAGAAATTACAATTTTATTCTATAGAAATGGCTTTTGATGGGGAATTATCACAGTAAAAGAGAAGTTTTCATATTGCAAAATTAACTTTTAGATGTTCAGCCAAATGACAACAGAATAAAAAATTAAATGCTCAAATAATTGAGATATATCTGTGAATTGGCCTTAGACATTATGAAAAAATATTATTTGAAACCAGAAATCTCATTGTATGCAATTCTAATAATGTCAGATTTATAGAGATAATATAATTTACATTTGAATATACGTAAAAGGAATCATGAACAAATTGATTTTTAGGATTTTCAGTTTATAACATCTTCCAGATTGAATGTAATATATAAGAAATACTACAATGGGACCCCAAGAAGACCATGGGAAAGAATTTGGGCAGTAACTAGATATCTTGCTAGTTGTTTTAAAACTGAATTCAATGCATGTGTCTCTATGCTTTTATGTAACTGGATACTATTGTGATTAATTAACCTTCAAATTTTTTCAACTTTATCTGAACTTTTTAATAAAACATACTCATTATTTTCTTATCTATTTTTTTCATGCATCTGCCCATTGCATAAGTCAAACACATTAATTATGATAAACAAAAGATAAAAGAAACAGCAGGTATTTCCTTCTATGTTCCACAAATAATTTAATTCTTTAAATTTTACCAGTTTGATTCTCCCTGGGCTGGGCTTTGTGCAGGAAACGTTCCTGGGTGCAGTCTTCAGACCTTCTGCAGAGAATGTGTGGTGACTTGTCCCAGGAAGTCAGGTGCTGGGCCTTCTAGTCCTTTCACTCTGTGATCAGCTGAGTGACAAATGTCTGATCAACTTCAAAGTCTAGGGAAAAGGATTCATTTGCTAAGAGAGTTTGCTTGTTTGGAAGAGAGATTGACCAGCCACGGGCAGAAGAAGGTAGAGGAGTCAGGGCTGGCCTCTGGTCGCGGTTCTTTCACTGGAATCCCCTGGGAGCCTCCCTGTACCCACACCTCCTCCTCTGCGCCATCAGGAACATACAGAGGAGAGTGCTGATATTCCTTCTTTTTAGTGCTAACAATCCCGTTTCATGGTTTCTGGAAGCCCGATCCCTTTCCTGCTACAAACTTTGCAGTTAGTCTTGAAAGAAACAACCTAAATAAAAGCATTTTAATTATTTGTTTGGATTTAGATTCTCTCAGACAGCCCCATCCCAAGGGATTGTTGGAGGAAAAGGTCCCATTTGAAGATATGTTGAGAAACCGGCTCTGGGAAAGTTGATGGGACTATAGCTTATATGGGAGCATTTTTGAGAACTGGGGCAACTCTCCCAACTGACCGTATTAGAGGTCCCAGGTCAATAGGACCCCCTCGCACAGGGGTGTGGTGTGTGAGCTGCACAACATCAGGGCGGGAGTTGATGTGGCCCACAATGTGAACGGCGCCCTCCAAGGCGAGCAATGTGATGCCCTGCAGAGTCGTACATAGGGAAAGTGGAGGCTGAAGTGGGACGGGACAACACTGGCACGGTTGACTTTGGCAATGGGTGACGGAGAGCAATCGAGGTGCAGGTAAGAAAGGAAGGCAGGTGAAGTGCCCAACTCACTCCAAGCTGGCGGTCTGAATCAGATCTGTCTGGAAGTGGCTGGGGTGAGCTTGACCTCCATCTCCCTAGAAGTGGACCCTGGGGTAAACCATCCAGGTGCCCGGGTTCCCCTTCATAATGAAGACTCGTTTCTCCAGCTTCTAGAAGTGCTGACTTGATGCCTCACTGAATCTCCAGGAATTGCCCTTGGCAGCAGAATGCTGCCTTGCCCTAGGATAAGCCCCTCTTCAGGGGCAGCCCATGTCCACTGGCTGGCCACTGCGGGGCCCCTGGCTTCGGTCTAGGACAGCCCAAGTGACCCGTGGCCTCCTCTGTGGCCCCTGTTGCAGATACGTCACAATTCACCTCCTCCCTCTGTCTGGTGCTTAGGGCTTCCCAGGTCACCCCTCTGCCTACAGCGCCCAAGGTTGTAAGTCTGCTTCTTCGGAAACAGAACCTGAAACACCAGCCTCTACCAGCCTAACCCAAACACCAACTTTTTCTCCATCTTTAAACCTTTGCAAGCCAGTCACCTCCTCTGCACTGTTTCTCCTTGGCCTCTCTCCCCAGACTTCTCCATGAGCATGGCCTCCAGACTTGGGATTTGCGGCTTCTTATGGTTCTCTAAGATTCCTGGAGCTTAGGAGGAGGAGAAAAGAAGGAAACAGGCATTTTCTTGGAAATAGCTGGCATCTTTGCCCACTTAGTCCATGAATGCCACAAATCCTAGAATTCCAGAAAGAAAGGGCAAAATTTGCAGTGCACATTCACTGCTATATTTGAGTCTAATTCTACCACATTATTTTGTGCATATGTTTCCTCTCCCTCTCCATCTTTTTCTTGCCTTTCTTTGTCCTGGATTGGATTGGATTGGACGGAATTTGTTTTTTTGTCTGTTTTAATTATTTCATTGTTTTTCCTCTTTAACGTTTGGGAACCTCTCAGATTCCATTTTCTAGGGGTTACCCTAGAAATTACAATATGCAAACAATTTATTAAAGTTTAAAGTTGATCACAGTCTTTTTCCTACACCAAAGTAGTACAAAAGACTTAGGGTATTTTAACCAATTACTATCACCTCTTCGATAGTTTAGTTCTCTTGTTCTTCATCGGCCCTGCTGGACATAATTATTACTGTCATTCCTGTTTTCCCAGAAATTCATTCCTACACTGAAGGGCTTCCAAAAGGGAGGAATCTTTCCTGTAGTTTCTTTTAAAATATTTTTATTATCTTCACTTCTTGGCAGCCTTACCTGGTTTTCGTAGGTCTTTCTTCTCATTTTTCCTACTTGGGATTATCTTGACTTCTTGAGTTCGTGAATTAGTGCCTGCCACTGGTTTTGGTTTTGGACAATTCTTAGTCCTGATCTCTTAACATTTTTCCAATTCTGCATTTCCCCTCTCTTTCCAGGACTCCTATCAAACATGCATGGTGGGCACGCTTGCTATCTTCCCATGCTCCAGACCATCTCTTCTGAATTGTCCACCCTTGTCTGTGCTAAATTTTTCTTTTTTCTTTTTTTGATCAGTATTGTTCAATAATTTGTTCAATTATGGAATTCAATAGTTTGTTCAATAATTTTCTCTCTACTTAGTCCATCCTGCTGTCAAATATGTATATGGATTTTATTAAACTTTCAGTTAATGCATTTTTCACTTCTAGACACTATGTGGTCCCTTTTCAAATCTGCTGACATCACTTCTTACTGTTTTTCCTTTCCTACAGATTTTTAAATTTGTCCTTTGTTTCTTTAACCACAGCAGGCACAGTGAAGTTATCATGCCTGTCTGGTGATTCCAACACTAAATATTTTGATTTTTTTTTTTTTTTTTTGATGGCTCTGTGTAGCCCTGTGAACATTAACCCTAAGAAAACTATACTACTGTGCCTTCCTTGGAGAGGCTCTGCAGTTGTTCCTTCTGGTACCATCATCTGTGGGTCCAGCTCAATCCGTGTTTTTACCTGGAGCCTCCCTGGCCACCCAGGCTTTGTAGGCCTGGGATACAGCTGTGCACCATCACTGCCTTGGGGCCACAGTCTCTGAGTGTCAGGACACTTTTTCTGTCTGTTTTCTTCTCCTCTGCTCAGTCCCAAGGGGATCTCCTCTATGCATCCCCAGGAATGAAGGAAGGAAGGGGTTCATTGATTTTCATCACATCATCCTCTAGAGCTGCCCAAGCTCAGGAGAGTGGGCTCCAGAAATGTCCTCAGGGTCATTTGAGATTCTAATTTGGGAATATGGCTGGGAGCTCCCTACTACCATTTCAGTTCTCCTCTGCTTTTTAGGGGATGTCTGTTTGGCAATCATTTTCCATTGTTTTCGATGGCAGTACTCTGGAATCTAAGTTACAGATCCCAATAACTTAGCCGTCATTGTTGGAAACATTCTTTCCTATTGATCTTCCCTACTGACTGATATCACACTTTAATTCTGAGACTGACTACTGTAATATAACTTTTATTGATATGTAATAGGTGTACATGGTTTTGGGGGTGCAGGTGATAATTAGTTCATGCATATTATTTGTAAAAATAAAATCAGTGTAATTGGGATATCTATCACCTTAAATAGTTGTCTTTTCTTCATGCTTAAAACATTCTCATTCTTCTCTTCTGGCTATTTTGAGGCATGTAATAGATTATTGTAAACAGTAGTCACCCTACTGAGCTATCAAACACTAGGTCTTATTTATTCTATCAAGCTGTATATTTGTACCCATTAATCACCCTCTCTTCATCCTCCCCTTCTCCCATGCCTTTCCGGACCTCTGATAACCACCAATCTATTCTCTATCTTCATGAGATACACTGTTTTTTTTTTTCAGCTCCCACATATCAGCAAGAACATGTGATATTTATCTTTATGTGCTTGGCTTATTTCGCTTAACATAAGGACCTTCCATTTTATTCATGTTGCTGCAATTGACAGGATTTTCTTTTTCATGGCTGAATAACATTCCATTGTGTACAAATGTAAGTTGAACAAAACAACCTGAACATCTTCTTTACCCATTCACCCATTGATAGGCATTTAGGTTGATTCCATATTTTGGCTATTGTAAATAATGCTGCAATAAATATGAGAGTGCAGACATCTCTTCAATACATGGATTTCCTTTCTTCTGGGTATACACCCAGTAGTGGAATTTCTGGATCATATGGTAGTTCTATTTTTAGTTTTTTGACAGACCTCCATACAGTTTTCCATAGAGATTGTATTAGTTGACATTCTTATCAATAGCGTATGATATTTCTCCTTTCTCCACACCCTAACCAGCATCTGCTATTCCATTTTTGATAACAGCCTTTTCAACAGGGGTGAGATCATATCTCATTGTAGTTTTGATATGCATTTCACTATGGTTAGTGATGCTAAGCATTTTTTCATATAACTGTTGGCCATTTATATGTCTTCTTTTGAGAAATGTCTTTTCAGATCTTTTACCCATTTACCAATTGAATCATTTGTTTTTATTTTTTGCTCCTGCCGTGGAATCATTTGAACTCTTTATATGTTTTTAATATTAATCCCTTGTCAGATGAATGGTTTCCAAATATTCCAACCCCATTCTGTGGGTTGTCACTTCAATTTGTTGATCGTTTCCTTTTCTGTTTAGAAGTTTTTTAGCTTGATGTGACCGCATGCATGTGTTTTTGCTTTGGTTGTCTGTGCTTTTGCTGTCTCACACAAAAAATCTTTGCCCAGACCAGTGTCTTGGGGCCTTTCCCCTATATTTTCTTCTAGTAGTTTAATAGTTTCAAGTCTTAGATTTAAGTCTTTAATCCATTTTGACTTGATTTTTATTAGTTTGAAAACACATTTAAAACATGTTCTCTATCAATATTAAGCATAAAACATTGTCCTTTGATTTGTACTGTTAAAGTATTTAATACAAAGATATTAATTTAAATTTTTTCAGTTTTCCTGGGGTTTTAAACTCCCCTAATAAATGGACATTTAATGTTGCAGAGGAGAAATCTGAAGCCAATCTAACTTACTTTGTGTAAGCAGCATCTTTTCATTTTGCTTTTGTTTTGTTTCTTGCATGGATACTTGTCATGTTTTAAAAAATTAATCCTTAAAACTTCAAGCCTTTTTTCAATGTATGCGTATGAGGACTTTGCTTTTCGAATCCGATTTTGCTGGTGGTAAACTATTTCAGACTTTAGATTGAAGCTTTTGTTTTTTTTCTGTCTTGAAAAGATGTATTCTGCAGGGGTTGCTTCTGTTTATTCTGGTCTCTTTTTCCTGAAAAGCAATCATCTACATAGCTGATCTCCATTCTCTGCTGTTCCTATCTATCATTTTCTCTCTTACTATTTTGTTTTGTTTTTTCTTCTGTGTCCTCACTCCTTAGAAGGTCATCAACTCCTTTTTTCACTGATCTGAGGTTTTCTTGAGGGGCCAATCGTCTGTTTAGAGCCTCTGGTTCTGTTTTAGTCAACATTTTTGACATCATTTCTTTCCTTTAATTTGCTCTTTATTGATGCCCTTCACTGCCTTTCATGCTGTTATTCTTTCATCCTTTTCTCATCCTTTGTCTCTTGATTCTAAGAGCTCTTCTATTTTTTAAAGTTCTTTTTGAGGGTTCCAATAGGTGCTGCAGAACTGTAATGAATCTTATTTTGTCAGTTTTGTACACATTTTTCTTTCTTTTTTAAACTTTCATTTTAAATTCAGGGGTGCAAGTGCAGGTTTGTTATAGAGGTGAACTTGTGTCATGGGGGTTTGTTGTACAGATGATTTCATCACCCAGCTATTAAACCATAGTTATTTTCACCATTAGTTATTTTCCATGATCTTCTCCCTCTTGCTACTCTCCATCCTTCAATAGGCCCCAGTGTGTGTTGTTCCCCTTCATGTGTCCTCATGTTCTCATCATTTAGCCCACACTTGTAAGTGAGGACATGCAGTACTTGATTTTCTGTTCTTCTATTAGTTTGTTAAGGATAATGGCCTCCAGTCCCTTCCATGCTCCTGCAAAGGACATGATCTCATTTTTCTTTATGGCTGCATAGTATTCCATGGTGTTGTATGTGTGTCACATTTTCTTTATCCAGTCTACCATTCACATTTTTCAAAAGTGTTTTTTTTCTGTATCGTGAGTTCTTATTTTTTAATGTCACAGAATCCTCAGAATCTTTGGATTTTTTTTTCTCTTCACTTATTATGGAATGCAGAGACATCTCTCCAGGTCTGGTAAGTGGATATAAAGAGATTGGGTGGATTCGCCTTTCCTGATGTTACAAAATGCTCATCTCATACATTAGGCCCAAATAGGAGTGGACATAAGTGTGTTGTAAGAGGCCAGCTGCTTCCGCCTCAAGGGGTGGAGAAGGAGTTCTGGCCAATTCCAACAGGTGGATTCCTTTTTCAGTGATTTTCTTCCCCTACTCATCTGTTCAGTTATCCCCTCTTCTACCAGTGATCTAGCACCTGCTCTGTTCAGTACCCACTACTGTGTGCTGAGCTTAAAAAGAAGGCAATGATGGCTCTTGCCTGCATGGCAATGATGGCGCCTTAGATGATGGTAGAACAAGCACATATTCAATAATGAATTACGTAATTCAGTTGTGTAGTTCAACAGCTCATGAGAGCTACTACACAATGGGATAAGCTTTAATACTCAGCTTTCTGCTCTCCATCATGGCCTCTGCTGCTGGGACAATGTATGGATTCTTTTATTATTATTACTATTATTATTATTGTTATTATACATCATAGTATTGAAAGGGTGTGGATTCTTGATGGAAACAGAATTCCTTCCAGGACACTGTAATCAGTCTGTAGCTTCAGTTAGGGGTGCTCTCCTCTGATGTATCTTTGGTTGGAGATGCTGTTGAACAAACCATGGGTCCCTCCACTGGAGAGCATTTTCAACATTCTGATGGAGAGAGGAAAGGTGTCTTCCAGTGAATGTCCCCTGGATGTGCCTGGTGTCACCTGAAGGTTCTGCTCCCACCTGGCCGCTGCGAGGGGTGTGTGGGGAGTGGGGCATCACACACACCTTGCGTTGTTAGTACCCTTTTGGACTTTTGGTGGTGTTTTGGTGAGATAAGCAAACAATGGTGTTGAAATCACCCTTTTCCTCAAATATTTTGCTATTTTGTTAAGCGTAAGGGCATGCAGTCACCATCTCCATTGTTACCAAAGACGGTAACTTGGGAAGATTTCTAACAGAGCTGTAGAGAGGAACTAACTGTGAATGGGAAGTTAGGGGATTGTGGCTCTTGTCCTGCCTTTTCCTCCACTAGCCTTTTGTCTCTTATTTTCTCTGGGTCTCACTTCACTCTTTCTAAAAGGGGGTAGTTGATCTAGGTATTAAAACCAGAAAACGTCTGAAATATTTTGTAATTTATAGGATAAAGAGACTATTAGAATGAGAGTCTAGTGTTGGGAGAGTGGAAGAGGAACAGAGCAATAAGAAAAGGCAGAAAAGGGAGGGGACGAGGGAAGGACAGCTGAAGCTGAAAGGCCACACCCAGAAAGAGGAGGAGCAGAGAAGTGGCAGTGGGTGTTATGCATGATTCCCAGTGGAAACGCCAGCCCTCCAGCTGATGTGCTGGTGCGTGGAATGTTTTGAGACAAAGATCCCACATTCTACAGAGTCAGGGTTGATTGCCTTCCCATCTGCCTTATTTCTGGCAGGACTGTCAGATGCATATCACCAATGAGACTGGAAGTAGTGTGTTATTCCTCCCTACTCTCTCTTTTGGAGATATTTTCTATTTACTGTAGATGCTTTACATCTGTCACTTCTGTGAGGGTTTGTCTCGCCCTTCATAGATGTTGCTGTGTTTGCTATAGAAAGTGGAGGTTTTGACCCAACATTTCTGTTAACCCAGAGATCACTGCTTTCAATACATAATTATTCATTGTGCTGTATTAGAAAATCTTTTTATTTGCTAAAAATGTTTGAAAAATAATTTGCCCCAGAATCTTTCTGCAGAACCATCCTGTATTTCTGGTATTGTCTGTTTGGCCTCTGTGGGGTGGTTGCTGGGTGCCTTTATCTTTGCAGTGATTATGTAGATAGATGAGGATGGTGGTGGGATTTGGTGGTCCCTACAGTTATGTTGCACTGCTCAGAAGGTCCCATGACCTAGACTGGAGAGCAGTAAGCTACTGAACAATGCTCATGGCACATGGAGGAGGCCTCAGCATCTGTGGTCAGTTAGTTTAGCCCTGGTTCCCAGGGGTAGTGTCCCCTTCCTTGACTGGTTGCTTTCTCAAAGTGTGTGTCACTATCCCTGCTGTGCACGGATTGGTGAAACCCACCCTCCCTGGCTTTTCCCTGCAAATAGTTCTAGACTGACAGGCAGAAGGTGCAAGTGAGGCAGGAGAATAGGGCCCAGAGACAGGGAACCTAAACACTTCCTAGAGCTAAATCAAATGCAAACACTTCAGCTATGAGAGAAATATCCTCTTTATTTACATAGGGCATACGCGGAGTAAATTACTTTGTACCTTTACTTCCTTGTCTTCATTTACATAGGGTGTACACCAAATAAATAACTTTGTAATTTAACTTTAGCCTCTTCATTTACATAGGGTATACACCAAGTAAATAACTTTGTAATTTAACTTTAACCTCTTCATTTACATGGGCATACACGAAGTAACCAATGGAAACCTCTAGAGGGTATTTAAACCCAGAAAATTCTGTAACTGGGCCTTTGAGTCATTTGCTCAACCCACTCCCACCCTGTTGAGTGTGATTTTGTGTTCAATAAGTCTCTGCCTTTGTTGCTTCATTTTTCCCTTGCTTTGTTTGTGCATTTTGTCCAATTCTTTTTTCAAAACACCAAGAACCTGGACACCCTCCACCCGGTAACACAAGGACTTATCTGAACTTGGACACCCTCCTCCACTGCTTAGCTTGGGAGTGGAAGTTACTATACCTTTCTTGGGCTCAATTTCTACATCTATGAAAATTTGGTAGTCAATTGGGTCATTCCTAAAAATGCCTGTGATTCATCTTCCTTACATCTTTTTGGCCCAGAAGAAAGCCATTAGCAGTGTTCAATTTATATCATTATTTCTTTATGAAAGAGGAGATTGAGACGATTTTTTCGGAGGAGCATCATGTCAAGTTTGACAAGACTGACCGGAAGGCCAGCTTGTTGACAAAGGCCAGTCAGACCTGAGTCTGTGATCTCTAAGCAGGGACACTGCTCAGCAGAGGCAACTCTGTTCTGTATCTGACAACTGCACTCTAAGGAGATCTGAGCAGGAAG
Organism: Rhinopithecus bieti; assembly: GCF_001698545.2. NCBI lineage: Eukaryota > Metazoa > Chordata > Mammalia > Primates > Cercopithecidae > Rhinopithecus > Rhinopithecus bieti. The sequence goes on along the minus strand of NW_016819184.1, from coordinate 1,359,824 downwards.
GGAAGCACAAGAGAGACAGAAATTAAAAATATGGAAAATAGAAAGGGCTGTTGAGAGAGATAAATCAATTAAAGTCTAACCAGAGTTATACAAAACTCACCTGTTCCCCAGATGATGGACTTTCTCGGTTTTAGGGAAATTTGTATGCAACCAACTCACATCAGAAGCTTTAAAAAGCCATTAATTTTGGCATTATTTTTCTATTTCAAAACCAAAGTGAAGATTATAAACAGTTTAAAGAGCTTTAAAATGTTAGCACCATTCATCAGAGACCCCAGTGAATACCCAGAAGAATATGAAAATGGACAAGGTTCTGTTTCATTCCTGAAAGCTCTCTGAACCTTCTACTTTTTCATGCCTTGATGTTGGTGCCTATGAAAAGCAACTGTCCCCTGAGGTTCCCGTAAGGGGCTTCATTGGAAGTCAAGCAGAGTGGGTGAAGGAACAACACTGACTTGAGTTCTCTCTGTGTTTCTGATGGTAGGAAAAAAACTTCTAGATTATCTCACAAACACATAGAAAACATAAAAAGAGGCAAAATTATGCAGAAGCACATAAATTATGTAGATGATGGAAAGCCTATGCAAAACATGATATGTGCACATAATAGCGTATTTCCCCTGGGGCTAATAGCATCCTTTGGGTACCTTTTGAAGCATCTGAATATTCAGAAGAAAGCAAATTTATTATAATTTGAAAAAAATACCACAATAAATAAGGCTGAAAGAATAACGCACATTGTATTGGAAAGGAGAGACTTGCAATTTGGCCATTTCCCCCAGTTTGACCAAAGCGCGGAGCTACTGAATGCAGTCAAACCTTGGTGATACAATTCATGGGAATGTTTCTTTTTCTTCCATAATTTCGTCTCCCAGGTAGCCAAGTTGTGCAAAATCCATTCACTCATTCAACAAATATTGATCTGTTGTCACAACAACATTCCTTCATGTTTTTACCATCCAAAAAATATTTCCTGAGACCTGTAACATGCCCAGTGGTGAGCTCTCCCCTGGCGGAACTTGTGACATAGCATGACAGAGAGGCTGAGGAAAGGGAGAAAGACCACATGCAGGAGAACTAACAGGCTGTTTATTCAGAGCCCACTATGGCAAGGGAGTCGGCCACTGTCACTTGTGTCTGGCAGAGACCCCAAGAAGTGGGGAAGCTTTGTGATGGAAACGGAGGCTCCAGGGGTGCCCTGACTGAGGGCTGTTAGCCTCGGGGAGCTGAAGAGGGTTCATTAGAAGAAGATCCATTTGGGGAGCACAGTTGGCTTTCCCTGGCTGGTCCTGAGTTGGAAACAGGAGCAAAAATAAAGGAAGCTGACAGATATCAGTCAAGTCTTTAGTGTTTGGGGCCAACTACTACAGAGGTTGAGGGTTAGAGTTCTATTTTTATAGATGGTCTAGCCATTGTTTGTTTTCTGTTCAGTTTCCTGAGTCTAATCACCTGGTAATTACCTGTGGGGCTTTGAAGGCACAGGAGAGGGCCTCCTGTGGAGGACAGAGCCAACGTGATGTATCCAAGGCCTCGTATTAGTCAGCTCCAGCTGCTGTAACAAAGTGCCACAGATGGGGGATTCAACAACAAAAATTGATTGTCTCACAGAGGCCAGAAGCCCAAGATTAAGGAGTCTGCAGGGTTGGTCCCTTCTGAGCACCCTGAAGGAATATCTGGAATGCATGGACGGTTTTAAATCTAGATCTATTCCAGGCCCATCCCCTGGCTTCTCACCGCCTCAGGTGTCTGATCCTTGGCTTGTACATGCTGTCACCCTGTGTCTTCCCATCATCTTCCCTCTATGCATGTCCTCTTTGTGGCCAAATGTCCCCTTTTAATAAGGACACCAGTTATATTGAATTAGAGCTCATTCTAGTGGCCTCATCTTAACTGGATCATCTGCAAAACAATGCAAATAAGGTCACATTCACAGGTCTTAGGGGTTAGGCCTCCAACATCACTTCATGGACCCAATTCCACCCACAGTACACCGAAAGGGAGTTTGCCCAGTTAGGGCCTGGAGTTCAAGGCAGATGAGCCTAGAGGAGCAAGAGGGGCCTCAAGGACCCTCTCTCCTCTAAGGATGGTGCGGTGTGGTCACTTGAGAACTGGCAGGAAGCACAGGATCCCCAGCTACCCTGGAACAATTCTACCGGAATCTGTATTTAAGGGGTCCCTGCCATCCCCATGACTTAATTTGTCTACCCAAACAGGTTAAGGAGTCTTAATAGCAGTACTGTATGGAACTTGGGAAAACTATGAAATTGTTTTGAGCAGGGACTGGGCTGGCACTTTTTAAAAAGTCAGTTCTTGTACTTAGCACTACAAAATATTTTGTATCTATGAAGGATATTCTGTCCTAAACCAGCATTCTTCATCAGAACTATTTGAAACTTTTTCGTCCATACGAGCTGGGTGGGGACCATCCGTCCCTACCTCGGATCACCAAGGACAGCTGGAAGAGGGAATTGCGAAAACACGACACGTCGGTGTCTTCAAGATATTTACAAAGAGCAGCGCACACAGAGTCGATGCCTTCCATCTCAGGAGCTTGCGCTCTGTCCCTGAGTTAGACACGGTCCGAGATTCAAAACCACCCATGCATTTCATCCAAGGAGTGGGGGACATCTGCCTTGCCAGTCAAATTTTAGAGGACATTTCAAAAGAAGCACCTGAGGAAAGGAGTCACCTTCCCTCAGAATTTCCCATCCACTCATCCTGCCCCCAACTCTTCCAGGCTGTGAGAGTCTAGGCCAAAACCGGCAGCCAGGTGGAGCTGTCTCCAGCCACCTCTCCCCGATGGCATATGGCCATGTTGTGAATGACGATGTTTTGACGAACCACCGACCAATATGTACTGTGGTAGGTCCCCTCAGATTATAATGGAATTGAAAAATTCCTATCACCTAGTGACTTCATGGTCATCAGAGCACAGCACAACATACTGGTCATGTGTTTGTGGTGATGCTGGTGTAAACAAACCCGCCGCACTGCCAGTCAGGTAAAAGTGCAGCACTGATTATGTCCAGTACCTAATTCCTGATAATGATAATAAACGACTATGTTACTGGTTTATGCACTTACTATACTATACTTGTTGTTGTTATTTTAGAGTGTACTCCTAGTTATTAAAAGGAAAGTTAACTGTGAAGCAGCCTCAGGCATGTCCTTCAGGTGTTCCAGAAGAGGCCATTGTTATCAAAGTCTTCTGTGATGAGATTGCAGCTCCATGCCTGTTATTGCCCTTCAAGAACTTCCAGTGGGACAAGATGTGGAGGTGGAAGACAGGGATATTGATGATCCTGACCCTGTGTAGGCCTAGGCTAATGTGTGTGTCTGTGTCTTAGTTTTTGACGAAAAGTTTAAAAGTAAAATAAAATAAAGTAAGAATAGAAAAAAGCTTATAGAATAAGGCTATAAAGAAAATATTTTTGTATAGCTGTATGATGTGTTTGTGTTTTAAGCTAAGCGTTATGACAAAAGAGTCAAAATTAAAAGTTTGTAAGGTAAAAAAGCTTACAGTAAGCTAAGGTGAGTTTATTATTAATGAAAGAATTCTTTTAAATAAATTAAGTGTGACTTAATTGTGCAGTGTTTATAGAGTCTAAAATAGTCTACAGTCATGTCCTAGGTCTTCACATTCATCACCACTCACTCACTGACTCACCCAGAGCAACTTTCAGTCCTGCAGGCTCCATTCATGGTAAGTGCTCTATACAGGTGCACCATTTTTTCTTTTCTACCATTTACCTTTTCTGTGTTTAGATACACAAATACTTACCATTGTGTTACAGTTGCCTACAGTGTTCAACATAGTAACACGTTGTTACTGTGCAGACTACATACCTGTTAGTCTGGAAGCAATAGACTATACCATATGGGCTAGGTATGTAGCAGGTAATACCACCTAGGTTTGTGTAAGTTCACTCTGTGATGTCCACAAAAAGATGCAATCACCTAGAAACGTATTTCTCAGAATGTATCCCCATCATTAAGTGAGAATGTGGAGAAGTATGTGCATACATATACACATATACTTGTGTGTGTGTGCGCGCACACACACACATACACACTGTCTTTGTTGATTTACACTTGAATCAGAAGCTTAAGTGAGGCCGTAAAAGTTTCTAGGCAAGCCATAGTTGGTTTACCATTGTTCCAGCGTTGAGGTCTCAAGATGACCGTGTGTTCTGGGCACAGGTGAGTGAGTCCTCCTTGTCCCACTTGGTCAGGCAGGTTGTTAGCATCCAGGGTGGACATTCCTCATGCTTTTCACTGGACAAGATAGCTGATGCCCTCTGTAATAGTTGATGGCCCCACAAATGGGCCACAGCTTTACATAGCCAGTGCTGCCTGCAGAGAGTGGCATTTTCCAGGCAGTGATGGTAAACAGACCCTCACTGCTTGAAGATCAGAAAAGGTACTTAAGGTTCTCCCCATCTTGGAGCAAATGTCTGCCTGCGGAGGCTGAGAAGTTAATTAATCAACTGCTGACATTTAGCTGTGAATGTCCTTGGTCACTGGCAAGGAGAAAGCAGAGCCCTGTGTACTAGGAACCCTGTGTGCATGAAGCCTTGTGTGCACACACAGCCCTGTGTGCACACATAGCCAACCCTGTGTACACAGAGCTGTGGGCTGTGAGAGTACTGGCAGGTCCTGATTCTACTGCTTCTCTGATGGGAACCAGGCAGCATAACTCAGCCCAGAATTATTGATGACACATCTTTAAAAAAAGGCTGGACCTCTCTTACCTTTCTCTGAGGAGCTCAAATGTCCCCAAAGTAAAAAGCTTGACTACTTCTTCCTTTCCAGTTGTGATGAAAATGGGGATTAGCGGGATGTTAGAAGCAAAACCTCATCTATGAAGTTATGAATGAATAATTCTAATTTCTTTCTGAGTTCTGAGAAATCAGTTTGTTTTACATAGAAATGCAATATGTTCCTGATCTCTATGTATGCGATTAGAATTCCTCCCTCTACTTGGCATTTGTTTCATTACAGAATGAAATTTTGAGCTTATATTTTTGGATATATTTCACTTCATGCATTTCAATGTCTGTTTTCTCCAAATCTCTGCTTCTATAGAACACTTCAACCCTATATTTTTTTCATATTGGCTTTAGAATGTGGAGAAGTAGGTGGAGATGCTTTCTTTAAGATTCCGACTCTCATTGGAGTAGACACTCCACCATCTCATGAATGTATTTGGAGGAATGTGCCAATTTTTAAGATAAATGATGATTGCTTAGTGCCGCTAAGAACAAATGGAATTGCCACGCCAGCCTCAGCATCAATGCGTAGATGAGGTTCACAGGGTGGCAGCGCAACAATGCTGAAAATATCCACTCCAAGAAGGACGATCAAGGTGACAAGTCCAGAATGAATGGGGGTTTCAGAAGGGAGTAGGTTTTCTGGGTTGTAAAAGGAATCAGACTGCTCTGGGATTAGAGGGAATGAGGCATAGCGGGTGGGAGCAGGAAGAGGGAGCAGGTGGTCAGAGTGGGCTCTGGGAGCTGTCCATTGTGGCAGGAGCTGGGCCTGAGTGGGGAGAAAGCAGGCAGGTACCTGAGAGCAGACCAGCCAAGACTCAGGACTCAGGGCACCAGCAGAACTGGGGCACAGCAATAAACACACTCCAGCCCTGATAAGCTCGTCCACCATCTCACAGTCAGGAAATCTGGGAGCAAAGATAGTTTAATTTCAGCATCCATGTGTTTCACTTTTTTAAAGGCACAAGGGTGCCCAGGGGGTAGAGGAGTCCCATCTTGTTACCAGGTCCTGGAATCTGTAGGGAGGTCTGTAGGTCTGTAGGTGAAATGGATGGAGGTGGGAGCTAGGGGGGCTCCTGGAAAGAAAGAGAAGCCTGATATGGCGGCAACAGCCATCAGAGAGGCCCGCCAGGTGGATGAATTTTGCATTGAAAAGCACTGTGATCCACCTTGCCATTGTCCAGAGGTAGATTATCCAATTTGTGACTCCCAAATCGGTTTCTTCTCCCATTGCACTCTTTGGCCACTGCCCTGTTCATTAGCACCTCTGCCAGAGGAAGGGGAAATTAGGAGAAGGCAGCCGATCTATATTTCAGCAGCCTACTTGGCTCAGGGGGCAAAAGCACTGTGCTAATGAAGCCAAGGTCAAAGGTAGAAGCCCCAGGTGGGCCAGTTAGTTGGGCTACCTTAGCCGGCCTCAGACTAGAGCCCCAACTTAGCCGACTTAGCAGACTGGTCTGCACGTGCATTTCTGCTGGCTGAGAAAAGTGGAGTGGTGGACTCACTGACATACATCTGTGCCATCAGAAGAAATAACCCGGTGAGGTGACTGGTGGTTGATAGCACCCTCTCCTGGTCCCTAGAGCACCACTGTGGGTAGTTTCTGTAAGAAGATGTGGGTGGTGCATTTGGGTGTGATTTGTAGAATCCGTGTGTTCTCAATCACCACAGGTGATTGGACTTTGCAGTCAGTAGACTTTTCTAAAGAGTTTCAATATTTAATAAGCTGTGTGCCGTGTGTATCAACCAGGACAGCCTGATTGGTCTGTCTCTCTCTCTGCCATTAACTGATTTCAAAATGACCCTGCCTTTACACTGGGAGGCAGGAGATTTCATTTGGGAGGACCGAGTCCACATCTTTATATGTATGCATGTTCTTATTGAAGAAGAATGTATTTATTAAACTCTCACTGTACACCAGGCATTCTCCATGGATTAAGACCTTATAGGTTGCGAAGTGGTAAATTCTAAAAGATAGCTACATTGGCAACCTTTTCAAGCAATTAAATGGGTTAGTTCTTATCAGAAAAGTGTAGGTTCTGTTGATAATCGTGGAATTGTGATGAATCCGCAGAAGAACTAATATAGTTGGTTCTCACACTGCTAAAAAGATACTACATGAGACTGGGTACTTCATAAACAGAAGAGATTTAGTTGAGTCACAATTCCACAGGGCTGGAGAGGCCTCAGGAAAGTTTACAAGCATGGCAGAAGGCAAAGAGAAAGCAAGGCACATCTTACGTGGGGGCAGGAGAGAGAGAGGGCACAGGGGAAACTGTCATTTTTAAAACCATCTGATCTCGTGAGAACTCCTTCACTATCACGAGAACAGCACGGGGAAAACCACCCATGTGATTCGATGACCTCTCCCCAGGTCCCTTCTTTGACATGTGGGGATTACAATTCAAGATGAGATTTGGGTAGAGACACAGAGCCAACCCGTATCACCTAATATTGCTGAATGTGGGCAATATAGAAATGTTTGGTAGCTTTAGGCCAGGTTTACACAAGTTGTATCAAAGCCCAGTTGCCAAGTCTCTGACGGCCAGGTGGTGTTTGCACACATGAAAAGATTTGGCAGACAAACAGTACAAGACAGATTGAACACAGTCAAATACCTGGATGTTTAAAAAATGATCAGTATCTCTTTCACCCCAACATATTTTGTGTTGAGAGACACTTATAAGGTGAAATATTTCCTGAAAATATCTTTCCTGTTACAACTGGGTGACAGCACCATTATGTCTTGCTTGCTCCAACAGCAAACAAACCATGACCATCTTCACATTGTCTGTGATCATTCCTTAGCATCTGTAGCGACAGGAGATGTTAACAGAACATCTAAGGATCATGTGAGCATGGTTTCAATAATATGCAAAGGTTTTAAGGCTTTCTCCTTTAAGGGCCAGGAAAAGAGCATTTAAGCCTTTTAAATTTTGGTGAAGAGGTAATCAGAACTGAGCTGAAGGGAAATAATGTTCTTCGTCAACGGGAGAGAAGTTTGTCTCATTTTTACTAAATCATGACTATTGTGCAGCACTTGGGGGAATGAGGGCCATTGTTTTGAGTTGTTGGATAGAATGAAGGAAAAGGGAAGAGAGGGCCTGAATGGCAATGGAGGATGTGACTTTAGACTGAGCACAAATGTCTGCAGAAGAGAGGTGTAGGGACCGTAAACGCAACTTAAAAACTGAGTACACAGAGGGTCCAGAAGGTTCTTCCCCTCATCGTTTGTAGGGCCAGCTAGTGGGCAGCTATCTTCACCCATCCTCATGGAGACAGCTTCCTCTCTGTACGTGCCAAAGTTGGCTTAGTCCTGGCTGAATGACCTCAAGCCTCGAGCAAGTGGGGCTGCTCCCCTTCACAGCTGACCAAGAGGAGGTGCTCAGCGGTCCCTCGCTCAGCAGTGCACCTCTTCCTGCCTGGTTCCTGGTACTCCAGAGGCTGAAAGATGCTCCATTGTCCTTCTAGAATTCTGGGAAGTAACTGTGGATCAGTCAATGAATATTGAATAGTAAAATAAAATATAGTAAAATAAGCCATGACTCTTTCCCGCTGTGGATTTTGGATTACAAGTTGCAAAGATCAAGCCTAGATCAAGCCTGCAGCAATCCCAGGGTCTGATGCAGGACCGGACTATGTCTGTCTTCAGGAATGTTTGTAGTTTGAAAGCTCACAAAGGAGCGTGTCACAGAGACCGTGCTGAGAAGGAGAAGGGAGATGGGTCACTTTTCCTCCTGAAGGGGAAAACTGCAACAAAACCTCTGGCAGGATTTTCATTTTCCTTTCATAGACATTTTGTTTTTTCATTAATTTTTTTCTCCAGGGAGGCAGCCAGAGTGGGCAAAGGGAAATATATAGGGGAAATAGCCTTGCTGAGATTAAACAAATCTCTGCTGCCCTGTGTCCATCTGCCCGTCCATCTGTGAATAACCTGTAATTATTAATAATATGAGTGATGTCATGAACATTCTGGCAAGAATGCTGAGCCCCAGAGACCACTCTGGAACCAGTCAGCACAGGACAAAGCCGGGAGAATGATCGGCCGTGTTTGCACTGAGCTGAGGATAAATCTGGCTCGCTGGTGTGCGCCGCGCCTGCCAAGCCCTCTCGGCAGTAGGACTGGAGCATATTGGGTTTTCTCATAAACTTCCGATGAGATCAGATTGGCGGCATCTCAAAGGAACACCTCTTATATAAAAAAAGGTTGAGTACACAATCCAGCAAAAAATGTCATTAAAAGGACACATGGTGCTGAGTGGGACAACCTTAAAATCACTGAAAACGGAGTGTTTAAAAGAGCACTGGAGAAACACTTCCAAGAAGATGACAAAGAGTGTTGGGGGGAGTATTGGAGACATTTCCCCTGGGCCCTGTTTCTGTTTTCCATGAAAATACTCATGAAATCATATGGGGGGATGGAGAGAAAAAAAAGAAAAGAAATTCTCAGTAAAAGCCACCCCTAGAAGAGTAGGACTCTAGAATATTCCAGAAATCACTCTATGGCATTTCACACTCGTGGTTGACCTGAATAATTGGCAATAGTGCAAACCAATGCTCCAGGCTGTGGTGCAGGAAGTTTCTGATTGGGGCAGGTGGGGGCTGATGGGCAGGTGCCGGCTGGGTGGGAGCCCTCAGCCGTGGGCTATGAACAGGCCTTGGACCCCTATGTGGCTTCATTGTGGGGCTTTAGTCATCCGAGTGGAGTTGTACAACGGCAGGGGTCTTTGTTGGTGTTGTTCATTATGATATCTCTAGCTCCTAGAACAGGAGTACTATAGTAGGTGCTCAATAGACATTTCCTAAAAGTGTTACTTTATGGCAACTCTGTTACAGATGTCTAAGAGCGTATTTTGTGTCTGGCACAAGTATCTGGTCCAATTCTGGAAGCTACTGGCCAGGGGCTGGTAGTTGGGGTGGGGGTATTAGAGAGAAAGAGACGCACCACCTCCGTGTGATGTGGACATCACACACAGCCCGTTTCTCAGGTCATAGGATTCCGTGGAATGACTCCTTGCACAAGTGTCTGCCTTACTGCACCATGGTGTCCGCTGTTGGCTGTTTACCATGTTGTTAACTCAGCACCAGGATGATTCACAGCTGCCTCTCAGACAGCCTGGTCTCTGTGTGTTGGAAAGAACAGTGGTTTCCATTGCAAATGTTGTCTTGTTTCAAATAAAACAAAAAGCAGAAGTATAAAGATGAATCTCATCCTGGAATGGATCTCCCATGGGAAACCTGAGAGTTTGGCAAAGGACTCTGATCCACTCCCAGGAAAAGGGAAGGCAATGTGGCAACCATGAGACCAGAACAGAGCAAGCTGCACTCTGCCAGTGAAGTCAAATTGCTCTTGGAAACATGAAAATTAGGATTGATGCTGTCGAGCAACACATTCCAAACATACACTCCTAATCACAACAATAATGAGAAAATAAAAATAAAAATGAAAGCAAGAATGGCTATCTTGTATTAAGCAGCTCCTCGTTGCCAGGCATTTTACATACATCATTTCGTTTAATATCCACAGCAACCCTACAAAGTAAAAGCCATTACTATCCCAATTTTCTAGATAAGAAACTGAGATTTAGAGATTAAGTGTATTGCCAGTGTCACAAATCTAGGCAGTGGTGGGGCCAGAATTACAAACAGGTCATACCTGAAACATATAGGTGAAGGCAATGCTTCTAGAATGTAGAAGAAACTGACAAAGAGATAAAACGTAAGAAAATATGACAGACACATAGAGTAGAGCTCTGAGGTTCTTGGCTGGGTGCAGTAGCTCACACCTGTAATCCCAGCATTTTGGGAGGCCAAGGTGGTGGATCGTCTGAGGTCAGGAATTCAAGACCAGTCTGGTCAACATGGCGAAATCCCGTGTCTACTAAAAATACAAAAAATTAGCCAGGTGTGGTGGTGTGTGCCTATAATCCAGCTACTTGGGAGGCTGAGGCAGGATAATTGCTTGAACCTGGAAAGCAGATGTTGCAGTGAGCCGAGACCACACCATTGCACTCCAGCCTGAGGGACAGAGTGAGGCTGTCTCAAAAAACAAACAAACAAACAAATAAACAAACAAACAAACAATTCTGAGGTTCTTGGAGAGCCAGAGAAACAGATTTCATAATCAGGGTTATTGATTAAGTTCTAGAACTTAATAAAGTAAAATAAGTACTAGATAAATATTAATGAAATTAAATAAAGCCAATATTGAAAAAATGAAAGAGTTGTGTTCCAGGTAGATTAAATAGGAAGCATCACCAAGCACCACAGCTGGGCCCTAAATTTTGGTGATGGGGTTTATGGATTCATGTCTGGCTATTCCTTTCCAGCTTCACGGCTCCAGCCTCCTGGAGGACTCCCTGCTCTCCTTGGCTTCTCTAAAGGCTACTGATGCTCTCCCCAGTCCCACAGCCTCCATCTTCTTTCCTCCTTCCTAGCAGAATTCTCCTTTTGTGCAGGCATCGGTCTGCTCTCGTATGTGGTCCTCAGCTGTCTAAGGATGCTGCCTCTGCAGGAGTTTGAATCGAGACCCGGGATTGCTCCAGGCAGTCTGCACACTCCATGCCCCAGCCACAGTCACAATCCTCCGGGTGAGTCTCAGACCCTCACTAGAGGAGGCAGGAACATTTTTTCTCCTATTGGCCGTAGTGTCCGAAGGCCCAGAGCTCCTGCAGCCTTACTGGGAAAGTGGTCCACAGGTGAAGGTGGGGCTGAGAGAGTCACGTGTTGCAGGGCACCAGAGGTGAGCAAGGTGGAATAAATTTGGGAGAAATCCACCCTACTCTTGTGTCTGTCCACACTCGAGCTGATTTGTTTCTCTATTGTTTCAGCCAGTTGTGTCTGGTTGCTATCTTTGAAATGGAAAACATTCTCACTGACCGTTTCTCCCCTCTGCAACCATTATTTTGTAGTGTGGAGCATTTCCATTTCTGAAATGCAAATTTGTTCCCCACCCATCCCTAGCTTCTGCCATGGTCTAACTTCCTAGCCAGACTCTTGGCACACCAGGTTCCATGATCCTGGCTACACTATACTTTTTTCTTGATTTGGTTTGGTTTCATATATTTGAGGTTTTGTAAGATCTCCCTCTTTGTGGAATGACTTCGCTCTTCACCCTACTCTCTGCAACACACCAGGTAACTTTCTTCTTTGTCAAGTAAAGACCAAGATCTTTTCCTGGAGAGTCTCCCTGGGTCTTAATTCCCTAAGCCTAGATACCCAGTTCCTTCTGTTACCACCTGCATACCTGAAACTGTCCCCTTCCATGGCAATAGTTACATCCCGCTTCATTTCTTCCTCTGACTCCCGCCAGAGGAGCATGAGCTTCTCATGACAAGACTCCTATTTGTTTCTCTTTATATCCATAACATTTTGCAGGAAGCCTGGCATGGGGAGAAGGTTTGACCACCATATGTTGGATTATACTGAACTATGGTAACATTCTTAAATTTCCAGAAAAAAAAAAGAATTCTCCAAGTTCCACAAAATAAAAATGGAGCACATTTAGAAGAACTAAAATCAAGAGAGCTTCAAACTTCTCAACTGTAACAATCAAAGAAAGAAGAGAGCAGAATAATGGTTTCATAATATCTAAAGAAAAAGCATGCAAGTTCTGTTAGTTTTTTAGGGCTGCCATGAAAAAATACCACGGGTTGGGTGGTTATTTTCCGACAGTTGTGGAGGCTGGAAGTCCATGATCAAGTTGTCCACGGGGCTGGTTCCTCCTGAGGCCTCCCTCCCTGGCTTGCCAATGGCCGCCTTCTTACCGAGTCCTCACAGCCACTTTTTCCTCTATGTGTGTGCTTTCCTGATGACTCTCTCTGTATGTCCAGATTTCCTCTTCTTATAAGGAACCAGTCAGACTGAATTAGGGCCCACCCTAACGGCCTCATACTAACTTCATTATTTCTTTAAAGACCCTGTCTCCAAATATAGCCCCATTCTGAGGTACTGGGGGTTAGGGCTTCAACATATGAATTCTGGGGGACACAGTTCAGCCCATAACATAAGCTGCACCGTCATTCTCATGTGAAAACAACAGGAAGGCCCTGTAAGACTTGCATTTCCCAGAACTTCTGATCAACCCTGGTTCTGTTCTGAGATCACAGGAAGCCTGAGATAAGCCTGAAATACAGATATCTTAAATAAAAATGTAATTGTGGGAAAACACTTTTGCTGACCTGTGAAACTAAAAAATCTAAGAGATAAGTAAAATATATGAATGGGAGATGGACAGTTATGGATAGAGCAAGAGTCGAGAAGAATGTTAAGAGTGGGGGGATTACGGCTATGTCTAACCTATGGGTAATCATTGGAACTCAATCACCTCAACTTCTTTCTTTCTCCACCTCACATCCAATGCATCAGCAAATTGTCAGTACTGTTCTGAAAGGTCTCCAGCTCTGACTGTGCCTCACCACCAGACTCTAAGGGGCCTGAACAGGGGCAACAACCTTCTACCTGGTCTCCCTGGAGCCTGGCCCTCACAAGAGGCCAGAGGGATCCTTTAAAATTTAATCAGACTAGCCGGGCGTGGTGGCTCATGCCTGTAATCCCAGGACTTTGGGAGACTGAGGCAGGCAGATTACCTGAGATCAGGAGTTTGAGACCAGCCTGACCAATATGATGAAACCCTGTCTCTACTAAAAAAAATACAAAAATTAACTGGGCATGGTGGCATGCACCTGTAATGCCAGCTACTCGGGAGGCTGAGTCAGGAGAATCACTTGAACCCTGGAGGCAGAGGTTGCAGTGAGCCAAGATCATGCCATTGCACTCCAGCCTGGGCAACAAGAGCAAAACTCCATCTCACAAAAAACAAAAAACAAACAAAAAAATTAATCAGACCACTTTTAATGTAAATCACTTCTCTGCTGAAAAGCTTCTCAAGACCCCTACTGCATTCCAGCCCTTCTCCCCTGCCCAGGTCCTGTCAATTTTCCTCCCTGTTCCAGCCCTACTCACGCCCTTGTTGATCTTTAAGAACGTGCCCCAGGGCCTTTGCACTGGCTATTCCCACTACCTCACTTTCCCCACCAGTTATTTCCATGCCTTATTTCTCTCTTCATTTGGTTCTTGGTTTTAATGCCAGGGTAGCCTGTGACCCCACAGAGGATGGCTCCCTGTCTTCCTCTCCCCGTCTCTGACCTTGCCTCATTTTCTCCACAGTGCTCCTTACTCTCTACCATGTTGGTACATTGCCAGAGCACAGACCAGAGACTCCCCACTCTGCCCTCTGTTGAGTCCTCTGTGCCTGGGGCAGTGTTTGCAGGGTGTGAGCTCAATATGGATTTCCTCCATGAATGAACAAAGGTGAGATGCCAAAACCAGAAGAAAAAAAAAACGGTCTCAAAATACAGGACTAAAGTAATGAAAAATGGGCAAGGCTGGGTGTGCAAGCATGGCCCCCACCCTCCCTAAAAGAACCCCAAAGGCCAGTGGCGCTGAGACCTCATGAGCACTGGGAAGACAGCCATTTTATAAATTTGGGTGTGATGCCTGAGACCATAGCAGTGAGAAGAATGGAATGCGTACCTTCCAAGTAATTTTAAATGTTAGATCCAGGTACACCATGGTTAATGCTTCAAAAATGATAAGTGATGAGGCTTCTCTAACTGATGATAACAACAGACAGTGTTGATGACTATGCCAGTGACCACAAGGGTTTAAATTCACCCATCCATAAAAACTCCAGGTCGCTGGGTAGGTTAAAAATTAAAATCTAACAGAATGTTGCTTATTAGACATCCAACTACACAAAAAGAAAAGATTAGAAATAGAGAAGGAAAACAGATACGCATGCTCAATCTTAAATACTAGATTAGAAGTCTGATTTATTTTGATAAAAATATAAAAATAAATGCATGACATGAATTAAATTCCTTGGATAGGGTCAAATAATATAGCATCAAGGTATTTTAAATAAAATCCACGAGAAAAGTAGCAGTGGAGATGGTTAGATATTGACAAAAACACGATCATAAGGCGATACATGTATTCACTATTAGTAGGAAATGCAAATAAAGTAGGAGTAAAGAGAAGGTCGTCAACATAAATAATAAGAGTAAACAGATACATGTAATACCATTTTGCCATAACAGGAACCACTCATCTCTATTAAAAATTTTCTGTAACAAGATGGAATATAAATACAAATGATAAAACCTTCTAATTAAAAGATCACGCTTTGATCCAAACACAAAGGCAAATGGACACTAAACAAAGCCCTAAAGAAAATCTAAATAAACTTAAAAGAACAGAGGATTTCAGGGGCTTCCTTCTCTGGTAGGAAGAGGAAAGCAACAGAAATTATAGACGTGATGAATACATCCAAGAACGAGTTTTCTGAAAGACAGTGCAAAAACAATAACAGTTACAAATCTCCAGAGAATCTAACTACAAATGAAAAGGAGAAAGTAAACATAAACCAAATTAGAAATGAACGGGGAAGAAACAGTAATAATAACAATAATAAAGGAGAAGAAATAATGATGATAATATTAATAATAATACATTTTGGAGACTTCTCTGCTTGTTGCACGTTCCCGGATTTGGAAATAGCAAGGTGTTCCACCTGTTGTGAGTGGCGCCCTCAGAACGTGGGAAGCCAGGCTGGGGGTGGGGAGATGTTGTGGCAGGCGGGGGCGTCTCGCTTTTGCAGGCTTCCAAGCCATGGGGGTTAGGGGTTATTTCTTGGTTGGATATTGGCTGGTTTCAGGTTTTTTTGGCAGGTATATAGGTTCATTTTAGACCAGTATTGCCACAGGTTCTCACATGAGAGAAAAGGGTGGGGCTGAGTCAGTCCTTTTCTGTTTTATTTGGAGGTTTGTTTACATTTTCAGCTCAGAGAAGATAATATTCCACGTATCATCTTAGAGCATGTCTCTCATCTTCCACCATGGGCCAATTCTCCTTTTCATCCTTCAGGGTACCTTTGCCATTTTGACGACTCATACAGACCTTAAACTGCATTCCTTAATATGGTTATGGCTGTTTAAACTAAAATTACAAGATGTTAAAAAAAGAAATACATATTGAAAATGGAAAAACAAAAATAAGAAGACTTTATTTGTAGATGACAGGCATACTTAACGAGAAAAGCCAAAGCAAGCAGATTTTAAAAGTGGGAGAATTAATAAAAGGGGTTAAGTACGACTACCATTTACAGAGTAAATTGTCAACAATGGAATGGATTCCTTTGCTGCAGCGAAGACTACATGGATCCCTTCTGCCAATGTCATTCCGTTCCTAAAGCAGTGGGAAGCATCGCTTAGAACCCGGGGAATCTGCCGAGGCAGGACTGAAGAGAACCAAGCAACACTATTGGAATAGAGACATGCTGTGGGCTAGATGCAGTGAGACCCCGCGCTTTGGGGTAGCAGGGGACTGGGGGCTAGGGCCTGTCCCTTTGGAGTGCCTGCTATGTGCTTTGCATTACTTTTATTAATAACTGTGCTCAGACTTGAGCGAAAAATCACCCCAAGAAAGAGTGAAACGTGGAGGTTCCCAGGTCTCTGCCAGGGGCTTCAGCATATCTGCGCGGGACTGAAATCTACTTTTAGTCCAGTGAGACCCTGAGGCAGAGCCCCCGATGCCTGTGTGAGGTGCGCAGCTCCGCCCCCTGGGCCTCATTCCTGATCTTCCGATGAGGAAGAGCAGAGCTGAGCGGGATGCAGCGACCCACTCACAGTGCCGCTGGCCTTGGGTTTGCCTTGTTTGGCTTCTGCAGACAGAGGGTGTGACGGTGTGTGTGTGGGCCCGTGGACGCCCGTGCAGGCACATATGTACATGTGTGCCATGCATGAGGTGCTTGTCTTCGCCCCTGCAAGCAGCAGGGACCACCTGCACCAAGAGATGCTGTGCAGACCCCAGCCCATTTCTCAGGACTCCATGGGCGCCCACAGGACGTGCTCTCATCCCTGTGAGGGAAGTGGCTCCTGGCCGTCTGGGCTCCTGTTGCTAGGAAACCGCTCCCTTCGATTGTGTATGTCGAGCATGCCTGTGTTTGTCTTTGGCTCTCAGAAGGACAAAATTCACCATGTGGCGACGGAGAAATAATATTGAAAACTACTTAAAAATGAAAGAAGTGCCAAATGGTGCTCTGGATTGCAGATGCTCCCTGTGCTGCTGGCGTCGCGTGGACAGGGACCCCGGCTGCATTCTGAGGCGCTGCTCTGTCTCCCATGCACTGTGCCTTGCTCCCAGATAGCCCTGTGCACAGCCCTGTCCTGTGTTCCCCTGGCATGCCAGCCGTGGTGTGCAGGTTTGCAGGGCAGCATGGGGCTTGTGGCTTGCCCTTTGTCCCTGCTCTCTCCCTCTTTGTCGAGACAGGCATCCAGGCAGAAGGGCAGGCCACATGTAAGTCTGAGCCGCCTCTTAGTGTCTGGAGAAGTGGGGAGCTGTGGAGACCTGGCAGGACACACTTCACCTATTTGGAGGCAGAAGATGCTAGGGAGACAGTGGTAACTGCTTTTGAGGTGGCGCTGGTCTGTCCTGACAACCTGTGACTCTGTGGGCAAAGGTCAATGTCGCATTACAGCCTGTGGGTCAGGATGCCGGGGCTGTATCAATTGGCTGGCTGCCTGGGAGAGAACTGGGGATTTTCTTGCCATACAGCCGGAAGGAGAGTTCACTCTGGTGCCTGGTGGCCTCTTCCCAATTGCCTCTTTCCCTGCTACACTTCTAGTTGCTCACACCCCCAGCTCATCCATTTGTGTCAGGGCCTCCGGGTCCTTGGTGCCCTGGCACACACCAGGCCTTGGCTCCGGTTGACATGTGACTTTGAACTCCCCACCCTGGGGCCACTTGTTCCAGGAGGCAATTCCCTGGACTGACCTCCTTTCAAGTTCTCCGAGTTGATCATGGCCCCTGGTGCGAGCTTGAGCATTTCCTGCCACCTCCTGTCTGCCTGCTGATGCCTTGGGCATCTCCAGCAACCCCCCTGCAGACCCTCTGTAACCTACAAGCAAGCAGAGCAGGGAGAGGCTGTGCAGGCGATCAGGCGCTCTGGCTGACCAGGATGACTTAAGATGAAATATGAGTAAGAGTATGCACTGGGGGCCTGTGGGTCCTGCTGGCAAACTTGCACCTTGTCTGGCCTCCATGTGGGACCAAACCTGCCTCCCGACCTCCCTTGGCAGGTGGAGGCGTGAGTGTTGGGGGCCGCCGAACACTAGGAAGTGTCCTCATGCATCACAATTACAGAAACACCTGTGCTAAATACCTTTGTGCGGGTTGGTTGTGCAAATTCACGAGGTGTTCAATTGCTTCCAAATTTCTCATTTCTACACTGTCAACAAGCCACAGGTGTGCACGGTATGAGCCGCCACCGCTGTGGTTTGGAGGCCTGTGCTGACAGCTTTGCATCCAGCATGCATTTGTCCTCACCAGCGCCCTGCACCCCATGTATATCCCCGCATTTACAGAGGGCTTGGAGGAGATTCGTCACGTCGTACCCGCCTCTCGGCTCTTGGCATCCAAGGATGGGAGGAGGGAACAGAAGGTAAAAGCGCCGTGGATGGAGCTCTCAGGTGGGACTGAGGCCTTACCGATGGAAAATGGGAAGCAGAGCCACAAGGAATTTCTGCTCAAGAGAACAGACGGGCTCGAGGTGCGTGCTGCTGGCCTGTGCTTGCATCTGGCCTGGGCTAGTTTAAAGAATTTTGCAATCATTACCAATATCAAATGTCAAGAACATTCACCTATTAAATCTGGATTTCTGGCTCATTTTGATCCATGGACAATCTGTCCTGCAGAGCCCACATCCCCCTGTTTAAAGCACGATTATTGGCCTCCTCTGTGGAAGGAACATACCCTTGTTGGCACACTTCATGTCCGACCATCCCTTGCTGGGCCGCTGCAGGCAGTTGGGTCAGTGGCAAGTGGCTGAGAAAGCTGCTTCCACATGCACACAGGCAACTGGGCAGATGCATGGCATCCCCCTCTGGACGGCAGCCTCGAGAACGGGCTTACAGAATGCTGCAGACCCCACACTTGAATATTTTTCTAGATTTGTGCAGAAAATTGTTCTTGAGTATTTCCTAATTTAGAAACATAACACTGGGAATTTCCTGCTGGCAATGTTTTGGATTGAGACTTTAAGTGTTTTCTAGCTTTCTAGTTGGTGAGTAGCCAAAACTGCTTGGTGTTCTTTGTGACTGTCTCTACCCCTGCAGATGCTCCTCCTGTCCCATGATCAACCCTGGCAACCACAAGTCCTGTTGCTGCAGGGCCGGTGCTCCCATGGGAAGGAGTTGAACCAGTGTCCTGGGACTCTGCCCTTTGTGCTGGGACCAGAGCTTAATCCAGTTCTCCATCCTCATGTAGGCCCCCAGGGGTGGAGCAGGGGTGTTGGGAGGCAGCATCCTCTCTCAGTTGGCTTCGGCATCTCTGGGTGCCTGTGAGCTCCATACAGCTGCTCTGCCAGTGCAGGTGTTTCCGAGTAAATAACCACTGCCCTTAATAAGTCCAGACTCAGTCACTTTTTTAACAAAAGAGGTTCCACACGCTTCTGGAAGGCTGGATGCACTCACAGCAACCTTTGCCCACCTTCACTATTTGATCACTGACAGTAAGTTTCCATCTCCCTAGGTGTATCAGGAACTGCACAGGATAGAATAAAATTATTACAACATGCACCTCTTGAGTGCCTACTTTGTGTCAAGAACCATGCTAACCCAAAAGCACAGCGGTGAGCGGATTACACATGGATTCTGCCCCTGCTGCTGCAAACTCACCGAAGAACATGCCAGACACGCAGACAGCTCAGAAAAGAGCCAGGGGCCAGGCCACAGTGCCTTCTGCCAGGGCTCTTGAAAGCAGGGGCCATGTAGGCTGAGGATGTGAGGGAATGCTTCCCAGCAGCACTAGCATTTGAGGTCTTGCAGGACAGAGGACAACCATTCCAGGCAGGGGCACTGAAGACAGCGTGGACACACAAAGCTGGCGACACCAGGTCAGAGGAAATAGACACACTCAGCTTCCCATGAGTGCATGAAAGATCCAGGCTGGAGCCTTCTCTGGGAGGAAGTTGGTCTGGGGTGGGGCCGAGGGGGCTGAGTCTCCCCTACCAGAAGGAAGAGAGGGTTAGATGTTGCACGTGTGTATTCTCATCCCTCCGTCTCCTCTCTCACGAAGGCATTTTCTCGAGTACTTCCTCTCATGAACACTGCACACCATTCCCCTGCCTGCTTTCTCTCCACCTACTAGCAAGGCAAAGCTCCCAGCCTGCCCCTGCCTGGACACCTGCTGGCAAAAATCTGCAGCCCCACTGATTGGCCTCAACCTGAAATCAGGACCACTGATTCAAGGGACACTCGACCATGCAGCCAACTCAGCTGCCCTGCTCTTGTGTGTTTCTTCTCCCACTCTTCAACGTGATTCTTCCACACCATCTTCTCTCTCCCCATCTTCTCAAACTCCTCATTTGGCTTCCCCCTAGCAATCTCCTAGCCAGGACCTTATTCTTATGTCACTGAGCAAAACCATTAGATGGGGACCGAGCATCTTCCCACCACCACCTCCACCTGTCACCTGCATCTGTCTCCACCTTCATGTCCTGGAGGAGGAAGAGCCTTGCTCCCATCAGAGGGAGCTCCTCCTCCTGGGTGGGGGCCCTTCTTTTGCCTTCCTAGGACCTTGAGTCTGCCATTGTGCCCCTGTCTCTGGCATCGCTAATGTCCCTCTCTGCATTGGATAATGGCCTGCAGCGTGCATGAAGATGTCTTAAGGAGACTGTCCTCTGGGGCCCCTCACCTCTATCCAGCGATGGCTGTACTTCTCCTCCAGGCCAGCCAAGGCCCCTGCTGGGTGAGACGTGTGTTCATGTGTTGGTCCCCAATGTCCCTTGTTTGAAGAGTGATGTCTATTTTTTCTGCTGGTGCGCTGGCCAGGTGGCTGCCTCTAGCTCCCCTGGCTCCTGTGCTATGATGAAAATCTCCCCAGTCCCAGGCTTTTGCGTCCTGCAGTGAAACAGCCTTGCCTTGCCCCTCACCTAGCAGATCCCAATCAGCCTTTATATTATAGCTGAAGAGTCACTTCCTCTGGGCACCTGCTTCCCTGGCCACAGAGGCCAATTTTCCCTCCCGTTAGAGGCTTCCCCTGCATCTCAGTAGACCTGGCACCATGAGAGTGTCAGATTTGAGTGGTGTGTTTTTTGATATGGGAGTGTTGGCTGGAAGTTAGAAGATTTGTTCATGAGCTGCTTGCTCCTCTGTGCAGGAGCCTGAAGCCGGCCCCAGTGGCTTTGTCCTGACCGCATGCCGCTGCCCTGAGGACCACACTCTCTCCTGGCTGGCAGCCCTGCTCCAAAGCTTTCTGAGCACTTCCAGCTGGAGCTCAGGGCGGGTGGGCATCACTTTCATGAACTGTCAGTTTACCGTTGAAGAACGGGAGGAGGGAGAATTGAAAGGAAAGGAGAGAGGGAGGAGCGCAGAGTTGGCACCTTGCTGCTACAGCTGAGGTGCACCAAAGTGTCACCAGAAGCTGGGACAAAGCCAGGGGTGGCTTCTCCCTCAGAGCCTCAGAGAAGCCCACCTTACTGACAACTGGACTCCTGGTCTCCAGAGCGGCAGGCGAACACACTTCTGAGGCTTGGAGCCCCCTGCATTGTGTAAAGTTGTTACTGCAGCCCCAGGAAATGGATACAACAATCTGAAAACATCAGGGGATTTGGTAACATGGATCTCATTGGCATAAAATAAATAGGCAGAAAATCTAGTTCTTTAAATCTGTTTGCATTTTGGCACATTGGCTGATCCATTTCACTATCCATTAATTGAATAAATACATGAAAACTACTTTGTTTTTGAAAATGGAGGCGACAGGAGCCTGCAGTGCAAGTTAGAGGGCACACAGAGGGAGGTCACCCCCAGGACCCAGCTGACCCCATAGGATAGAATATTTCCAAGTGTTGCAGCCTCCGTAAGGACTAGGGGTCACAGCACTGCTGTTCAGCAAATTTATCTCGGAATCATTTTCACAAACTCTGTTTTGGGTTAAAGACAGAAATCTATCAAACAGCACACAGATTAACTTATCACTGAGTTAAATGGGTTGTCAGTGTGGGGAGCCTGGGCTTGGCCCAGTGAATTCAAATGCATGTAAATTTCCCTGGTGGCAGAAGAGAGGATGGTGGGGCTGTCAGCCGGTGACATGTGGAAATACATTAACAGTGTTTAAAATACATTTGAAGGGGCCAGCTCATATTTTGATAACACGCTCCCTGACAAATGATTTGTGGAAGATGGGATATTCCGGACTCATCATCAATTCCAGAGGAATCTTTGTAATAAGCCCCTCCCAGGATGTTGGGTGTTTTAGACAAGTTCTAAAACAATTAACGATGCCTGCCTGGGCCAAAGCAGGTCCCCTGTGCCGCTGAGGCATGGAGCCAGCATTCTGATAGCATTGCTTGTCAGCATCACTCCAGCTTACAAAAAAATGATCAAAAACTTCAAAAGAACCAGTTTCATTGTGTTATACACCTGTACAGCGGCTAACCCACATGGAAGGCACTGGATCCTCTCAATTCTGCAGCTAACTTGGCTCGGTGATTTTAGTCTTGCATAATTGGTTGGAAACTGGATGTTCTTGACTTAACATAATTATTCTTAGCGTTTAAGGAAAAGAGAGCTACTGAGAGCCACACTGTGTCTGTTTAAAGAATGGACCTGTCCCTTTGGGGTGTGAGTTGGTTTTTGTAACTGCAGGGCTTGCTGGATGTCTCCCCAGTTTTCAAGTGAGGCCCCAAAGTAAGTGACTCTTGAATGGTAAATGTGGGTTGTCTATACCCCCAGCTTCCCTGGATAAATAGAGCAAGTTCTTCTATAAAGATAAGTCACAATCTCCTGTCATCTCCTGGGTCCCTTCTTGCTCTCCTAGCCATGTGGAGTCCTAGAGTCCTAATTATATCCCAATTCCAATCTCTCCAGGTCTCCTTTTCATGGCAGGCTACCTTTAAAATTGGTGCTCAATAGCCGGCGTCTCCTGACAGTGCCAGAGATACAGTGGAGCTGGACCCTTTCTTGAGCT
This sequence comes from Rhinopithecus bieti, assembly GCF_001698545.2. Lineage (NCBI taxonomy): Eukaryota > Metazoa > Chordata > Mammalia > Primates > Cercopithecidae > Rhinopithecus > Rhinopithecus bieti. Next base: position 1,337,025 of record NW_016819184.1, on the reverse strand, counting down.
AGAAATAAATTCATTGATATCCTTGAGCTAAACTGGAACTGTGGTCCCTTTCTCGATATATTCCTTTTAAATCATACGTATTCATATCTGAATTGACGTGACATAATAATGAACTAGGTCTTGGTCCTGATCTCACTCAGGACACACACAATTCTAAAACTACAAGACAAGGGCTGCAATGGCAGAACTTACAGGGAGCTTTGTAAGCACAGTGGTCTGGCACCTAACTCTGAGTAGGGCTGAGAGCCAGAGGTGGGCAGGCTACCCGAGGGAGGCCGGGAGTTGGCGAGGTGCAGACGAGCAGGGAAGAATGATCATGGCTGGGCCCCTGCTGTGTGTAAAGGTATGAGAATCGAGCATTCATTATGCACCTACTCTGTGCTATGTCCTGGAACTCAGTTTGGGGATTTGGAAAGACAAGACGAACCTCCTTCAAGGAGGCTGTTGGAGGAAACGACCTTGTCTGATCTGAGAATCACGGATCACCGTCAGTACCCGAGTAAAACCTGCGTCTCCAGAAGCAGGTCTGGGATGGCCACTTCTCTCCAGCAGGATTTCTCAGCCTCGGCGTTATTGACATTTGGACTGGAGAGTCCTTCACTGTGGCGAGCTGTTCTGTGTGTTACGGTTTCACCACATCCCTGGCCTCTACACACGATATGCCAGGGGCACCACTCAGCCTCAAGTTGTGACAACCAAAACTGTCTCCAGACATTGCCAAATATACCATCAGAGGTACCATGATTTTTACTTGCCAGTAACTACTCTACAGCCACAGGGAGAGCAAGAAAGCTCTGTCTACCTTTCTTCATCACTGAATGTGGAATCAGGTAGGTTACGACTAGGAGGCCTAAGTTCAAAGGGCTCAGACAGGTAGGAGGGTGTCATTTTTTCAGACAACGGTCCAACATTGTTGGGTGGCCCACAGTGGGCAGACAGGGCCCCTGCTGAGCTGTGCAGAGACCAGACATCTCCGTCTTGTGACTTGGGTCTAAGGTGTTGCTCCTGACTGAGGGTGTAACCTGGTCCACGCGGGCCTTGGAGAGGAAGCAAAGAACAAGTTGGGGGAAGCAACGTTATCACTGAAATCCAGCAGGAAGCTGCCCACGGGGGTTCTGTTTACTTTTCCACAGTCACGTCACCCTTCCTCGGTGCAAGCCGAGCAGCGAAGTTAACCCACCGCTGGGTGGCCACATCTCGGTGACAATGCAGGGGAAGGTGGCAGTTACCAAAAGGCGGAGGGCAGTGGGACACCGGGGAAGTGACGAGTCTCTGCCACACCCGACAGATGCCCAAGGGGAGCCTGCTGGGCATGGACATAGACTCAGGCACTGGGGACAGGCAGCGGGTCAGACAGATAGTCCCTGTCCCAACAGCACAGATACCGCACTGAGGAGGAGAGAGGCTGACAGTTACAAAAATAAATGAATGTAAGTTTTGATAAGTACCTTGAAGGAAACAAATCAGGGCACTGAGGGAGAGAGAATAAAAGTGTGGGGGACTGACTTTAGACTGGTGGGTTCAGAGGGCGTCACGTAGGACATGACAACTGAGGCGAATCTTGTGTGACCAGAGGCAGCAAGGCTGTGTATGTGGTGTGTGTGTGTGTGCAGTGTTGGTATGTATGCTGTGTGTGCATGTGTGTGGGGTGTGTGGTGTGTGTGGAGTGTGTGTGCCCGTGTGCATAGGGTTGTGTGCACGTGTGTGGTGTGTGAGCGTGGATGTACGTATATGTAGTGTGTGGCCAAGGTGTGTGGGCAGTGTGTTGCATGTATGGTGTGCATGTGGTATAGGATTGTAGCATGTGTTCACATATATAGGCATGTGTGCACATGTTGTGCATGCCATGCACGCCACATGTGTGCAGGTATGTGTAGTGTGTGTCATGTGTGTTGACATGCAGTGTAGGTGTGGTAGTGTGTGTTCACCATGTGTGGTTTTGCACATGATGTGTAGTATATGTAGTGTGTGCATGTATCATCAGGGACCTGTGAATGTTTGGTGTGGTGTGTACATGCAGTGTAAGTATGTGTAGTTTATGTTCACATGTGTGTACACATGTGAGTCAGTGTCTGTGTGTAGGTACATGTAGTGTGGTGCACATGTGCGTGTGTGTGTATGTGTAGGTAGTCAGGGAAGTACATTCCAGGCAGAGAAGACATGTGCAAGCCATAAGGCAGAGAAACAGAGCCAACATAACCCCTCTCACTGGATCCATACTGCAGTGAGCCATGACTGTACCACTGTACTCTAGCCTGGGTGACAGAAGCAAGACCCTGTCTCAAAACAAAACCAAGCCAAACAAAATATTAGAATTAGCTTATCAGATTCCACAGAATATTGTACTAGAAGTTCACTAGGAGCATGGTATATTTTGTGCTATTTTTATGTCTTCCAATAAATTGTATTGCTTTCTTTATCAAAGTTCATTTTTCTTTGCCAGTTTTGTCTCATTTTCTCTAAGCTTTTTTACCTTGAGTTTTCTTTTAACTACAGAAAAGTTGAAAAATTGGTACAATGAATCTTCACATGGTCTCCACCAAAATTTATAAATTATTAATATCTTATCATGTTTATTTTTTATGAACAATTAGAGAGTAAGTTGCAGAAGTCGTGACACCTCACCCCTACATGATTACATTTCCAATGAAAGAAACCAGTCTTCTGCAGAACCATAGTACTGTCATCATAAACAAGACATTGAATCGGATTAGAGTTCCCTGTTGTTAAAAACTCAAGGTAAAAAAGAAGAGGGACCTGACCATTGCAAGAAAAACAAACAAACAGAAAGCAACAGCAACAGTATCAACAAATAAAAAGTTCCCACAAAAACCCCATCCAAGGGTCAGCCACCTCAAAGATTGACACTAGACAAACTCATGAAGATAAGAAAGAATCAGCAAAATAATGCTGAAAACCCAAAGGGTCAGATTGCCTCTTCTTCTCCAAATGATTGTAGTGCCTTTCCAACAAGAGTGCAGAACTGGATGGAGTATGAGATGGACAGAATTGACAGAAGCAGGCTTCAGAAGGTGGATAGTAAGAAACTTCACTGAGCTAAATGAGCATGTCCTAACCCAATGCAAAGAAGCTAAGAACCTTGATAAAAGGTTAGAGGAGCTTCTAACAAGAATAACCAGTTTAGAGAGGAACATAAGGGACCCAATGGAGCTGAAAAACAAGGCACAAGAACTTCATGAAGCATACACAAGTATCAATAGCCAAATAGATGAAGGAGAAGAAAGGATATCAGCATTTGAAGACCTGGCTGAAATAAGGCATGCAGACAAGATTAGAGAAAAAAGAATGAAAAGGAATGAATGAAACCTCTGAGAAATATGGGACTATGTAAAAAGACCAAACCTATGACTGATAGGAGTACCCGAAAGTGACGGGGAGAATAGAACCAAGTTGGAAAACGTGCTTCAGGGTATTACTCAGGAGAACTTCCCCAACCTAGCAAGATAGGCAACATTCAAATTCAGGAAATATAGAGAATACCACTAAGATACTCCACAAGAAGATCAACCCCAAGATGCATAATCATCAGATTCTCCAAGGTAGACGTGAAGGAAAAAATGTTAAGGGCAGCCAGAGAGAAAGGCCAGGTCACCTACAAAAGGAACCCCATCAGACTAACAGTGGATGTCTCAGCAGAAACCATACAAGCCAGAAGACAGTGGGGGCCAATATTCAACATTCTTAAAGAAAAGAATTTTCAACCCAGAATTTAATATCCAGCCAAACTAAGCTTCATAAGCAAAGGAGAAATAAAATCCTTTCCAGACAAGCAAATGATGAGGGATTTTGTCACCACCAGGCCTGACTTGCCAGAGCTCCTGAAGGAAACACTAAATATGGAAAGGAAAAACTGGTACCAGTCACTGCAAAAACACACCAAAATATAAAGACCAGTAACACTATGAAGAAACTGCATCAACTAGTGTGCAAAATAACCAGATAGCATCAGGATGACAGAATCAAATTCACATACAACAATATTAACCTTAATTGTAAATGAGCTAAATGCCCCAATTAAAAGACACAGACTGGCAAATTGTATAAAGAGTCAAGACCCACTGGTGTGCTGTATTCAGGAGACCCGTCTCACATGCAAAGACACACATAGGCTCAAAGTAAAGGATGGTAGAAAATGTACCAAGCAAATGGAAAGAAAAAAAAAAAAAAAAAAAAAAAAAAAA